>NC_138558.1:49440676-50040676 GCF_964273705.1 Natrix helvetica | reverse complement strand
CCGCCACCGGTGCCAGAGCCTTCCGCGAGCCGCTCCTTCGGCAGGGCGCCTCTCCGGGGCGTCCTGTGCCCCCCCGAAGACGGGGGAAGCCCACCGAAGAGCGGGAGCGGGCAAAGTCCTTGCCCGTCGCCGTAGCCGCCGGAACCGGAAGTCAGTGTGGAAAATTTTTTTGACAGCTACATCATACGGAAGGTGGTACTTCCCTGAGGTCTTACATCTCTTTCTTATTTTATATATATCAAAAAATCATTATTGCATACATATTAGCAGTTTAAGTATACTAAATTCTTTAACATCTTCAACCATACTTTATATCACTTCTAACCATTTCATTGTATTGACAATTGCAGTGTGTTTTTAAATCATTTCTGTGACCTAAGTTTCATTACTGTCTCTTCTCCCCTGTCTGTTGGCTGAGCCATGGCTCCTCCCCCTTTCATGTCTTGTGCACTGTCTCTTGGTTCATCTAGGAGGTTCTTGTGTTTTCCCATGAAGGCTTCTGCCTCCCCTACTGTATTAATTCTCACTCTACCCCCCTCCCAGAAAATCAACAAACCTTCTGGAATTAACCACCTGAACCAGATTTTTCTTTTCATATAATTTTTTGGTTAGAAAGAAGAATTTCTTCCTCTTGTCTCTTATTCTTTTTGGTATCTGTTTCAGAATGGTTATTTCTTTGTCCTTATATCTTAAAGGTTCCCCCCTTTGAACTCCTAGAATCTCATCTCTTGTAGTCTTTCTAAAAAAATTAACATGAACTTCCCTTGGAACATTGTGTATTCTAGCATATGCTGAGTTAATTCTATATATCAAATCCATATCTCACCCTAGCTGTTGTCTATCTCTTTTAATATAATCTGCTAGCATTGTTATCATAATATCCCTTAGGTCTTCACCCTCCATTTCAGGTATGTTTTGAAATCTAAGAAAAAGAGACATCCTTTCAAATTCCATTTTTTCCATATAATTCTCAATCCCAGCATTTTTTTTGTAAAGCCTTCATCTCTTCTCCCACTCCCACAGTACCCTCCTCCAGAGCATCTATCCTTTGGCTATTTTGTAAAGTCTGTCGTTTATTCTCTCTGAGTTCTTCCCTTAATTCCGCCAGCTTTTTTTTAAATTTCATCCTGTTCCTTTAAGAGTGTCTGGAACATTTGTTGAAACGTTTCTTGAGACTGCTGTTCCCCCTCAGGGGCCTTTGGTTGTAAAAAGGAAGATAATTGTGTTTGTTGTGGAACAGGACTTGAAACAGAAGAAGATGGAGCCGAGGCTGGTCTAGGAATGGGAGGCTTTTTCGCAGGCATTGTAAAGTTCAGAGAGCGTTTATAAGTCTAGACAGAAAAGATGGCATCTACAGGAGTGCGCTGTTAGGCGAGGTCTAGAGACAGGCAAGTTCCAGTGTGGGATATCAGTCTTCAATACAGCTCCCCTCTGGTTATAGTCAATTTTCCCCAATCCAAGAAAGATAAAAAAAAGAGATTCCTCTAGGGTTCGCCAGGGTTTTATAGTTCCAACCCAGAAGATTTTTCAAAAACAACAGTTCATTTGTAACAGCAGCAAAAATGGGGGAAGAAGTGCCATTTTGGGTCAGCCCTCTTAGGGAATCGGAGAACAATCATTCAAAAAGTTTCCATTCATAGTTTATTAGGTCAGTTCACTTTCTTTCTTTCGCAATTGTTCAAGAAAGTCATTACCCCATTGCTTGAAAGAAGTGAATATCAAAGAGTTTTTTCCCAGTTCTCTCTCTCTCTGACAGAGAGGTCGTTTAAAGCCGCTTTTCTGAGGGGGGGAGAAACCCCCCCTCTCCAATTTAGCACTTTGCCGAGATCAAAGAGTCTTAAGAAAACTGCTAATCCTTGTTTACTTAGTTGTTCAAAGAAGTAAGAAAAAGGCCCCTGGGGAATTCCCCCCTCACCGCATTTCTGCTGTTGCCTTCACATGGAGCGTTTTCTTCCGATCTCCTCAGGACGAAGGCGCGCATGGCAAGCGCACCCCCCCAGAGGCCTCCCAGTGCCTAGGGCAAAGCTGGCAGCCCCCCTGCAGCCACCGCCACTCCAGGGGGCTCCAGCAAGCCCCCCCTTGGCAGGACACCCCTACAAGGCACCCTGTACCCCCCCGTAGGTCAGGGGGGGCCCACCAGGACGGCAAGGGGCAGACAGCATGTCCGTTGTCCACTGAAACTAGAAGTAGAATCGATTTAAAAGCTAACTTCTAATAGTTTTTTTTAAAAAAAATAAAATATTTCTTCCCACAGAATTGCTCCCAAAAATCAGCTTAAAAAGAGCTATGGAAAGAAAATTACTGATAAGTATAAGATAGCAGCATCTTGATATCAGTTCTAATAAAAACAGAAAAAAAATGTTTGATTGTTGGGTGTAATCTTTGTCACAGTGAAAATTGCAAATGTGAAAATAGTAATAAGATTCCAGTTCCTTATACTTGATGTAGCTATTCTAGCAGCCATATTTAATCCCTTCTTGTGTCTTTCTCATCATTTATGCTGTTTATTTGATTGAAGTAAACAAAATGAAGTGAAGAGAGGAGGAAGAAGAGAAATACAGAATACATTACAAGTGTTATATTAAGTATGCAAAGTATTGGGATGTTGAATTACATAAAATTCAAACAGGGTTGAAACATGTCATACATTTCTGTTGTAAATGATGTTTCCTTATTCATTCTAAAATACAAATAAATCTTATTGTTTTGTTATTTCTTCCTAGATGCCATCTGTTTCATATATTTGTTGAACTATTTATATCCCAGGAATTTTTTTAGAATGTAGAAAGTAGAACAGTTATGGTAGAAAAGAGAGTGGCTTTGTGCACTAGGGAAATTTTTGTAGCTCTTGAATTCATAAATATTAATAAGTGCATGCAGATTTCACTTAAATCAGAAAGGTGAATCTCTGAGGAATTCATGGCTGTATTTGATTTAGAGACTGATATGCTATCAAGTATTGTGATAATCTTTTTCATTATTAAATCACAGCTTGGATTAATGCAAATCTTGTGCATATTTCACAAAATAAAACAATCCATCCTTCATCCAAACACTTTCTTGAATCATATACTTTAATATATACCTTTCATTCATTACATATCCATGCTTGAACGCATAGGCCAGTGTAAGCTTGAAATATCAATGGCTTACATAATCATAAAAAGAAAATCCACTCATGAATAAAATCTTGGAATACTTTCTAAAACATTCAAGTGAATATTACCTCTTTAATATTTTCATTTATGTTGAACTAACTGCATTTGTTTTTCTTGCAATACATGAAATATATGCTAAATTCATATATTTTATGGGAAGAGGATTATAAATATTTTTCTAGCCAAATCACTTATTAGTTTTATGATTTTATTCTCCATCCACTTCATAGTTTTTAAGAAATTGAATCAAGTAATTCAGCAAATATGCTGCATAACTAATGGTGATAAGTGAAAGTTTAAAAACATTACTTAACATGCATTGGGGAACAAGAATCATTTGCTATGCAACCCAACATAGTGAAATGTTTTTATATAATAATTTGTCAAGTGAAGTGAGAAACCAAAATCTAAAATAATTATTAAAATGTTTACTGATGAAATCATGATACGATTTTAATATGATGATTTTAACATGATCTGAAATACTTATTAAATCAGTATAAATACTTGTCAGATATCTGGCAAAAGAATTCAAGGACACTAAGTAATTTGGAGGGGGAAGATGAAGGAGACAGTCAGGAAATAAAATGTTAGTTTATTCACAAACATCTGTTATCTAAACCCTATAACCTTATCTGAAATAAAAAGATGCAATAGGACTAGAAAAGAAAAAGAAAAAGAAAAGAAAAATATTCCACCATGAAAAAGATAAAAGTGACTTTTTTTTTACAGAGGTGTGGGGTGAAGGATATGATAAAGTTGAATAAAATTGTGAATTATTTAGAATAAGCCAGGGCTGTCAAACTCACGGCCCGTGGGCTGGATGTGACACGCGATGGCCACGCCAACCCCCGGTTTAGTGAAGGGGAAAAAAGTTACGAAACATCATGTAACAACAACATGAAACCACGAGTTGGACACCCCTGAAATAAGCGAATTGGAAACAATTGCTTGTTCAGTGTCCTATGACAATAAATAAGAGATATTTGGTGCATATATAATAATATATGTTTATTATAATAATATACAAATAATATTGCTAACATATATTAACATAATATATGTTAACAATAGTCAAGTAACATTCTGTATTACCTCTAAAACAGATGTTTCTCTAGGGTGCAGTTCTTTTATTTATTGCATGGCATATAGTTCCTTTTTTTTAGTCCTGCACTGCTTACTTTTAACATCTGTCACCTTAGCCATTTCATTTTGTGGTGGCACAGTGGTTAGAATGCAGTACTGCAGGCTACTTCTGCTGACTACCAGCTGGCTGCAGTTTGGCAGTTCGAGTCTCACCAGCTCACGGTTGACTCAACCTTCCATCCTTCTGAGGTCGGTAAAATGAGAACCCAGATTGTTGGGGGAAATATGCTGACTCTGTAAACCACTAAGAGAGGGCTGTAAAGCATTGTGGGGTGGTATATAAGTCTAAGTGCTATTGCTATTGCTATTCTGCTAATGGATAGGACTTACTATGGATTTTATATTAATCTTTAATATTCCTAAAGAGACTGCACATGCAGTCTCCGTAGGAATCTCCAGAGGTTAACTTCAAATTGTATGAATACATTATTTATTTATTCATGTCAGAAGCACCAGAATTAAAATAAGGCATATTATATTATAACATTTAAAATATAAAATACAAGATTAAAATATGTATCAATTAAATTCTCAGAAACTAGCAACATAATTTTTTTCTGTTGTGCTACCATGAGGGCCTCAAGTGTACACTGATCGGGACACAAAGGGCAGGAATACATATGTGTTGTTTTCTGCATGTCACCACAATCGCAAAAAACAGAAGCCACTGGATATCCCCTTTTGTTCAGAGTGTCCCTGGATCCTGTTGTACCCATGAAGAATATATTTACTGGTTCATGAAGTGTAAATAATGTTACTTGTTTAGCAATAATTGAATTAAAATTAAATCAAAATATCAGTTTACACAAATGTAAGTTTTTGCTGATTCTATAAATATGTGGAACATATTGACATCAATATATCACTTAAATGCCTCAAAAAGGTGGAATATAAATCTAATAAATAAAAATAGAAATAATAAGAACAGCGTGTGCAATAGTGGATCTCCTGAAAATCTTTAACAGCTGGAAGGTAGATATGAACGATAGCCTTTAACTCAGTCATTTGGTACAGATTACTAGTGGAATGCTGGAATTTTCAGATAGAGTCTCTAGAGGATTCATATATTAGGGAAAAATGAATATATTTTCTATATTTAATAATCTGGTGTAACATTGATGGCATGGCACACATTCAAACATTTAAACGATGTTAGATTGAACCTATTAAATTGTTCAACCATTAAGACTATCTTCTATACTGGGAAATAACTCATTGACTTAAGGAGGCTCTATACCGTAAAGTTCACATTATTTATGAGGTATGTTGTATATTGTTCTAGATTTTCATATGTATCTTGTTTAGAAGTGAGAATGGAGTTGCTACAGGCACTGATTTTATACATACCTCTTCCTTTGCTGGTAACTTTAGTACTACTCAATCTACAAATTCAAGACTTTCAATTCATGTAAGATTTTTTCTCAGTTCTAGAAGAGACTTAAATATCTTTCTGAAACTGTGAGCATTAAGTTCCTTTGGTTTTGCAAAACAGCCTGTACTTTTAATTTTAATACTACTTTAATCAAAGTTTCCAGTTAACTTCAGTGTATGTTATTTCCTTAGCCAATTAATCTGCCTTACTGTCACTTTTGTATGATGGATATTTGTAATTTATTACTACAGCAGTATAATTGGGCATTATCACCACAGTGTACGCATTCAGTGTTGTTCCCTTTTGTAATGGATCTGGGGTTTAATATCTTCCTGAATTTAAAGCTTAGGGAATAAAGTGCAGCCATTTGATAGCATTTTGGTCATGCTATTTCAAGCCATTATGTGTCCTTGCTACATATATGTCTTGTCCCATATTCTGCTTTCTCCCAAAAGCCAATGAGATAATAGAGTTAATGTTATCTATGCAGTCATAAATATTGACTTATGATTTAGGCCCAGAACTTGAAAAAGGTATATACTGTGAATCAGCTAGCTAATTATCTTCAATTCTATAGTGTTATTTTTAGTTAACTTGTTGAAAATATATATATTTCTGTGTTTACATTGCACAGAGAAAATCAATACTATTTAGGCATGTAAACAGACATTTCAGCTCAAGAAATGGAGGAATTATGTGGAACATTTTATTTTTATCAGGGAGAACAAGGATGTCCATAAATAAATTGTTCTTTCATAGATGTCTTTGCTTTTTGCCAGGGTATTGTACAAAAAATATTAAAATTTCAGAAGAAATGTCTTATTGTAAGCATGCAACCAAGATTTGACTTCTTTTTAGCTTCCTTCCCAAATAAATTAATTAATGTTCTCTTTCTTGCTGCATTTAAGAAATGTGAAACAAGTTAACCATATAGTAAAATTACTCTAAGAGTTTTCAGTTTTCCTTCCCCTACCCTCACCTTTTTTTTTCTTTTTTGATACTAGCACAATTAAAAGCAGGTCTAATTATTTCAAAATACAGAAGAATTCAACACGTATTTAGAATAAAGCCACAGATCCAATCAATGGACAGCAAAAGTAATTCTACTGTGGGGTTATAATTAAATTTTTTATATTAAAAAATTGACATACTCACAAATGCACATAAAGATAAAGACTATGTGAACCTATGGCCACAATGGGGAGCAGAATCTTGGTTATTGAGCAAAGCATCATTAAGCAAGATGTTACATGACTGCTTTGATTAATGACTACAATCCCAGCACTCCTGGTTGCAGCTGTTGTCATGGGTCATTAAGCAGCTAGAATCCCAAGCAAGGAGCATAAGGTGGCTTGGGGTGGCCTGGGAGGCTGAGCATAGGCCATAGGTGAGTGTATTTCCACACAGGGACTGGAAATCCTCTCTGCCAAATGCCAAGCAGAATTTTTAGCTTCCAAGTGATGAGACACTTGTGCATGGCCTCCTACCCCCTCCCTATCACCCACAGGCAGCCAGCACTCCTTACCGTACCATATTTCATCTCCACTCTGGTGCTGAAAATTCTGCTTGCAAGTAGAATTTAAATGCCAAGGGAGCAGTAAGGTAAGGAACACAGGGTACCTCAGGGGATGGGGTGGGGGACCCTGGAAATCCCTGGCAGATGCCAGACACAAGTGTCTCTCTGCTCTGGTGCTTAAAATCCAAACAAAAATCCCATCAAAATTTAATCAGAAAGCATTTCTGCAGACAGACAATATTGAAAATGGTGATGTGCTTGTAGGTGCTTGGCAACCGGTTGTAAGTATACATGGGTTGCCAAGGGCCCCAGGTTACAGTCACATGACCATATGTAGTACAGTTTTATAGGCTATACAAACTGATTCTGGATTAAGAAGTTTCTCTGCCTTTGGCAGACAGGTGGTATAGAAACATAACATAACATAACATAAATAACTTATAACAATGCAATACAATGATGTCATTTCTACTATTATGATTTTGAAAATGACTCTATGGTCACTTATGGCTTTTATATCATAACATGCTTTGGATTGAGCATCTTTTATAAATGCTACTTTTAGAGGTATACCGGCGGTGACAAAGCTGCTTGTGATGCATCATAAATTATGGCAAGCAATTCATGAGATGTCTAGCTTCTTTAGCTGAGCTAGACAATGTTTTGAAAATAAGGTTTTACATCCTTCCCACCTAATGTCCTTGAGAAATTGTGGGATTGCACCTTCCAGAATTTCCAGACTCCTTGACTAGCTGAGCATTCTGACAGTTGCAATCTCATCTTATCTGGAGGGCACCATGTTGAAGAAGGCTTTTTTGTGATAAGATTAGAGAGTGGAAATGGTCTTTGATGTTATTTATGACCTTCACTATTTCCACATCTTCATAAGGATTGTGTTTCTCTTAGTGGTTTTTCATGTCTTTGGGAGCCCTAAAACCTGCACACAAACACTCAACAGGCGAAATATAAGATACTGTACGTGACCTTATGGGTGATTACTAACATTCTGTGCTGTTCTGTTACCATGTTACCATGTTTCATCTCTAAAAATAAAATGCTTCTGATGTTCTGGTACCTCAGTCTGAATATGCATCTGCCTCAATATTACTTTAAAGTATTGCCATTAATACCAATTGTTTGTAGTACAATGACTTGAAAGGCCTATATATAAGTCAGAGTGAAATAAAAGAGGTGTTAGTGAAATATGTAATACATTTATACATTGAAAATTACATTATATATTGCTAGCAGTTCAGGAAATCCAGATTAGGGCAGAAGAATTCTGGTTATCACCACACTGCACTAAAAAGTTAGACTTTTTAGACTTGGTCATAGGTAGTTTTATCATTCACATTGATCCTAGAGAGCATAATATTGGTTCCATTAGAATAACAAAGATACCTTTGTATCCCTTGATACTCCCAGGTGAATGATTTATCCAGTGATCCAACTTGAACTAATATCTGGAAACAAACAGCTTCTCTTCCAGCTACTCCATTAAATGGAAAAATCCATCTTGGCCAAGGATAAACAATCTGTCTAAAACTTATAATTTTGTTTGTTAGATGACCATCAAATGACCATCAAGAGTTTGACAGCCTGGTTATGGAAGCCTGACACTCTAGCTACCTACATAGGTGAAAGATCCTTTTATTTATATCTTTAAACAAAACAAATAGTGGTACTATTGGCTCAAAAATTTAGATTTAAGGAGGAGGAGCCAATGTCGCGACGAGACGACGTGCGATCTCAATGCTCTGAGATCGCAGTTTATACTTTTGCCACTGGGTGGTCGAAAGGGACTTAAACCATCCCGCAGAGATGGTGAACAGGAAGAATACATCTTGCTGATCTCAGGGACATCGCAAAGTCCCTGATCGATCCAAGGGAAGTTCTTCAAGCCGGCCACAAAAAATCCAGCCATTAGGCTGATGAAGTCGGGGCTGCTCCAAAATGGAAGGATACGGAAAGAGAAAGTGTTTCCAGCTGGTGAGGAATTTTTACTATTTTAAAAGAGACTGCCTATAAAAAACTTAAAATTAATTTAAATTGGAGAACAGAAGAAATAAGCGGTGGAATTAAATTTGGAATGGTTTTGGACAGTGAGTTATCTTACTTTTTAAATGCTATCTTCATGGATAGAATTTATGCCAGCCTTTTAAAATGAATGGATTAAGTTTTCTTCTATTTTTTTTCTTTTACTATTCTTTGGAACCTATGGACTAAAACTCTCCTTTTTCATTACTGTAGGTGTTCTAACTCATTCAAGAATCAGACTTTTTTAAAACTTGAAATACAAAAAAGATACAAAAAGAAACAAAGAAAATTGCAACATTGCAACAATAACACTGCTACTCGGAGGCTGGAGGTTTGTGTATTGGAAATGAAACACTTTTATTTTTCTCACTGATTATCCTGGCTTGGCACTTCAAGGTCTCACTGCTTGTTTATAGAGAGTGATAAGAAGAAAAGCATACAGATGTCCCTTTGAAGTATATCTTTAACCAGAGAAAGGTGAAAATGAAACATTATTGTGAATCTATGCTTAATCTTGTTAAAATCTTCTAAGCTAGAGCAGCAGTGTTTGTTAGCTGGAGATAATGGCACAATTTCAATAGCAGAAAGAAGTTTTAAGTCTGCAAAAGATATTTTCCAAAATATAGAAATTATCAAACACCCATGAGAGGATAGAGAAGAAGTTGGAAGACTTAGTGCATCTAACAGCAAAATATGATAAAGAAGTTGAAGATGTTTATCAAGTGGAAAAAGTTGTGGTTAAAATCCTAAAAATTGAAGAGGAAAATTAATATAAAGAAATTAAAATTGCTGATATTTGTGGTGATTGTTTTGTCTCTGAAAATGGAAAGCGTGGAATACTGAAAGAGGAATTAAATGGAGGGGAAATCTACCCCAGATGGCAAGATACAGAAGAAGAAAAAAACAAAAGAATTTATGGATTTAAAGAGAGAAATTTTATTAGCAATATCATTGATAACACTACAGACAATCAAAGATAAGCTGATTAAGGAAACAGAAGAAGGGCCTCGAAATTACATGAGAGATTTTATAAGCAAGGAGTTGCTAAGAGGAGTCCATACAAAGTTGATTAAGGAGATGATTAGAGGACTGGTACCACAAATGGCAGAAGATATGAGACTGTTTTGCTACTGGAAAGATACAGGTTAATAGATGGAAGAGTATAATTTAAAACTAGTTAAACAGTGAAATTTAGTGACAATACATACAGTTAAATAAATAATTGATAATGATAATAATGTATACAATGTGTAGTGTTATGATAAGTAATAATGGCAGGGATGTGCGGTCAGGGGAGGCAGGGGAGACAGAGCCGCACCGCTCTCATCATGAAAATTTTAAAAAAAGGGAAAAGGGAAAAGGCTCTGAGGAGCCTTCTGCACATGTGGTCGGGAATGGGAGCGCTCCGTGGTCTGCTTCATGTTGACTCAGGAGTCAGGAAGGAGGGGAATGGGACCACGTGTGCAGGAGGCTCCTCTAGCCTCAGCCTCCCTCCTGCGCACGTCCCATTCCCCGCCTTCCTAAGTCAACATGAAGGGGACCGCGGAGTGTGAGCCGTGGTCCCGCAGAGCGTGAGCCACGGTCCTGCGGAGCATGCTCCGTGGTCCCCTTCATGTTGACTTAAGAAGGCGGGGAATGGGACGTGCGCAGGAGGGAGGTTGGAGGGATCGCGGAGGAGGGATCGTGCAGCGTGAGCCGCGGTCCCGCGGAGCACGCTCCGCGGTCCCCTTCATGTTGACTCAGGAGTCAGGAAGGAGGGGAATTCCCCTCCTTCCTGACTCCTGAGTCAACATGAAGGGGATCGCGAAGCGTGAGCCGCTGTCCCAAGGCTCACGCTGCGCGATCCCTCCTCCACGATCCCTCCAGCCTCCTTCCTGCGCACGTCCCATTCCCCGCCTTCCTAAGTCAGCGCGCTCCGCGGTCCCCTTCATGTTGACTTAGGAAGGCGGGGAATGGGACGTGCGCAGGAGGGAGGCTGACGTGGTCCCATTCCCCTCCTTCCTGAGTCAACATGAAGGGGACCGCGGCTCACGCTGATGATGTCACCAGCCTCACCAGCCGTAAAGCTCACCGCACGTCACTGAATAATGGGATATGAATATTGAATGGTACCCATGAAAGGAAGATTAGAAATCCTTTTGGATTATATATAAAGGTTAATAAAAGAGAACTAAATTAGATACAGTTAAGTCTTGATTATTAGGGGGAAATGTTATGATACAGGATATAGTTAAATAAAGGAGGGACAATGATAACGTATATACATGCAGTGACGTGCAGTCAGGTGAGGCAGGTGAGGCACAGCCTCACCACTCTCATCATGAAAAAAAAAAGTAAAAGGAAAAAGCTGAGCTAGTTGCTGCCTCACCGTGGATGACTCTGCTTAACCTCACTGGTGCTCTCCCTCCCCAAGTGTAGTGACTTCCTCCCCAGGCCCCCATTCATTTCTCTCTCACACACACACAGCTGGATAAAACTATATAAAAATCTAGCCCAGCTTCACTGATTACAAGTTTGAAAAGGCAACGTTGCTCCACCTGCAATCAAACTACACTTGGGGAGGGAGAGCACAAGCGAGCACTGAGGAGACCACAGGAGGAGGCAGGAAGCCAGGCAAAGAGCCATGCTGTAGTACACACACTTCCCCCCCAGCCTCTTTCTTTTGGAAG
The DNA here is from genome assembly GCF_964273705.1 of Natrix helvetica. NCBI lineage: Eukaryota > Metazoa > Chordata > Lepidosauria > Squamata > Natricidae > Natrix > Natrix helvetica. The sequence continues at coordinate 50,028,778 of NC_138558.1, read as the reverse complement.
GCTTGGCTCGGCTTCCCTCCGGCTTCTCTGCCTCTCCTCTCACCCCAGCCTGCCAGCAGGAGGTGGTGGGTGGGCTTTATTGTGTTCCAGGCATTTCCCACCCAGACAGCAGGCTGCATTTGCAATGGTGGAGGTGTTTGGGAAAGGCAGCAGGGGAATGGGGGGGGGGGTGGCAGAGGAGCTGCTTTCAAGCCACTGGAAAAGATATCCAATCCAACTTTTGTGTGTGTGGGGGGGGTTTGTTTGAGAGTGAGTGAGAGAGGGAAGGGGTAGGAGAGATAGTCCAATCCAACTTGTGTGTGTGTGTGTGTGTGTGTGTGTGTGTGTTTGAGAGAGGGGGAGGAAGGGAGAGAGGGAGAAAGGAGGGGAAGGAGAAGAAAAAGAAAAAGAAAGAAGGAGCAAAGGAGAAAAACAAATGCTGTCGCTTTAAATTGGAACTGAGCATGCCTGGCTGTGGAATTCTGGGAGTTGAAGTCCACAAGTCTAAAAATATTTGAAACCCAGCACTGTGTCAGTGCCTCACCAGTCATAAACCTCACCGCACGTCACTGTATACATGTATAGGTACAACTTAAGGAAATTGGATGTAAATTGTGAACAGTGATTTGGAAAGAAGGATTGGAAAACTTTGCTATTAAATATTATGGATGTTTAGCTAGAATAGGACATAAGGATTCAGTGTTATTGGAGGATTTTAGAAATATGAGTAAATGAAATACTAGTATGTGGTTATGTATCTTGGTATATTTTATGATGAACGATGTTTAAACAATTATAGTCAAATGAAAATGGAAGTATGATGATGGTAATGTATAAATATCTGAGTTAAAATACTTGAGTTAATATGAATTATGTTTGTTGGCTGTGGAAGAGATGCACATAAACCTTTTTGTAACCAACTGATACACTTTCTGCAGTATGTAAAGAAGGATGTGTTATGTTTGTTTTAAAAATAAAGAAATTTAGATTTAAGAGCAGTACATTTTTTTCAGTGATATTTCTTTCTTCTTACTTTTTCAAAATATTATTTTTCTTTAATTGTATAATCCTAGGACTTCTATTTTTTGTTGTTCAAGAATGTTGTTTAAATAACCATAGATGAGGTTAATGTTGTTTGTGATACATACTAATAATTATGCAAATACATGATTCTGAATTTTTGCATAATATTTTATTGTTTTGTGAAAATAAAATTAGAGAATTTAATTTAATTAGGAAATTGAATAGTGTAAATGATATTCCAAAAACTTCAATATTCCAAAATTCCAAGGAATTTTCTTTCAGACTTTTCAAGCTATCATTTATTAAAATTGGCATATGAGGTGTCTTACAGACCCGAAGAATATTCAAGATTTTAAGGACAATAATACAGATTATTTGGGCACAAAATATAATTTGACAATAACAAAAACCAATAGGAGATGTAATGTATAGTTAAGAATTATATTGAATAATCTAATCAGTGAATTTTGTATGAAATCTGTTTTGTCTTTCCTTGTTCATTTTTTATTTTGGTACACTTCATGTTATATGATTCCAGATTTTAATCTTCCTTTTATTTTCTGTATCAAATACAATACCAAGCATACATACAGAACTATTTTCAGTGTTAATCTGTTAAAATGCACATTGCTTCCCCAGAAAACAGCAAGATTTGATTGCACACACATAAAGTATATGTACATATTTACATACTTATGCACACACATGTGTATACATTTAGACATTACAATTATTTATAACATATATAACAACTGAAAGCTGTTTTGCTTATATTGTCTTTGTAGCTCCAGCATTACATTTGCTTGGCATGTTAATATAGTTTCAGCACATCTTCTTTCCTTTACTGTTATATTCCCAGTATATAAATTCTATGACTCCACTTTTCCACAAACACATTTCATAAAGGAAAGCACACAATACTGTTTGCAAAGAACTGTGTGCAAAAAATGATAAGATAAAAACATTTTTCCTGTGGGCTTGTTTTGAAGAACTGACTAATCTGCTGATAGTGATAACTTTATGGAGTTTTCTTGCTCACTTTCCTTCATCTGTGCCTGGCTGCAAGAAAACATTTAATTTATGATGGAAACTAATTCACATAAAACTTCTTTGAGATCAGAAATTTCTAATCTAATTCATATCAGTTTATGCAATAAAGCATAGGAAATGTAATCTTCTCTGCCTTTAACCTATAATACTATATTTTACAAGTCAATTGATATTTGCCATGGAAAAGGAAGACATAGGTATTCAATATTATTTGCAAATAATTAATCCTGTGGGTATAATACAAATTAGATAAATAAGATATATCTATTTTGACACAGTGGAAAAACCTTTGGGGTTCCTTTGGATGTATGAAAATAATTCCTCCCCAATAAAAGTAAATGTTTCACTGATTGAACACATGGCAAAAATAGAGACAGAATGGATTAGGAAAAAAAGTTTTAACTAAGCTAAAATGGAGATAGACATGGATTTGCAGTTATGGTAAACTTAATATTTAATATGTTGGTGCTGTTAAAATAAGTAATTCCCTAGACAACTCCTTCTTTGTAATTTGACATTGTCTAATAAATGCAACCGCCCACCCACTACCAAGATTGAAAAATTATTGCAGAGCAAACGTGGAATTACATTGTATTAGAGATAATGTTATTTTGTGGTTTCATTTTTTAAAACTAAGAGGTAGTCATTTTTCTGACACATCACTTTTTGATAGATACTTTTACTCATAGTGTTTCCTGTATTTCAGGTAATACTTTGCCAAATGAACAAAGCCTTCCTTCTTGTTTTCCTAAGAAATAGAAAACAACTATGTTTTTTCTGATAAAACACTAAACTTATTCTATGTAGGAAACAGGAAACTCTGAGTAAGAACAACATTCTTATAATTCTGTAGTACAATTAAAACATTTTGTCAGAGCCAATGCCTGACAGAAGAAAATGTTTTTAAAATATGAATGTCTTTGTTCTATCTCTTGGTAACTGTAAGTGGCTAATTTAATTGTGGTTAGCTGCTAAGGAAAATGGGTTAATACAGGCCTTTGACAAAATCATGTAGGAGAAAAAGGCATATAGACCCATAGATTAATGAACAAGTTTATATGATATTGGTACTCTTGATTCAGATGGAAATAGTCCAAAACTTTCAATACAATATTGATTATTTATAATTATTTGGACTGCTTTAAATGATTTAAAATATTTCTAGTTTAACTGTTCACTGCAGATGGGAAGGATGGAACTTGGCGGAAAAATGAATTAATATGTGGGTTTTTAAGATAATTTACTTTGTATATTGTATGCTTTTATATCTATGCAATTGAACAGTGATTTTGTTAATTGGTAGGATATAAATGTAGAGAAGGAAAATAAGTTGGTAATACTTTATTATTATTATTTTGTAAATTGTAACATCAGTTTAGGAAATATTTTGTATCTTCCTAGAAATAAGTGGGGAAACAAATGATGCAGTTGTGTAAAGATGTGGCTCATACAACATGTTAGGCCAGAGTCAAAGTAATCACACCATGAAGTTGTTTGTTAAATATGTTGAAAAAAGTAAATTATTTCATAACTGATAGTTCTTTTAATTATAGAATATGGATATCTATCAACTAAATATAGATATTTAAGCATGGAAAAATATACACTATGTTTTTATATATCTTTTTTGCTTTAAAAATCAATTTAGACTGATGTTTGCAATGTTGCACTATTCTGATATCAATATTTAAATTATTCTTAAGATCATTCACAACTTGGTATATATTGCCTAGACTTTTAACCTAGGAAGAAGGAATCAGTTGTAATGAGAACATAATGTTGCACTGCTCTCTTCAAAATTGATTTCACAAAAGCTTGAATATATATAGATACCAGTAATTAAATACAAAAGTTTGTATTCAGGTAATGATGGGTATACACATTGACTGCGACACTACAATGGAATTTTTTCATGAGCCATATTCTGAATCGAAGTTGCTTCCTCATCATGCTGTCATGTCATACAATTTTCTTAGATTGTAATACAATGCAATACAATGCAATACAATGCAATACAATACAATACAATACAATAGCAGAGTTGGAAGGGACCTTGGAGGTCTTCTAGTCCAACCCCCTGCCCAGGCAGGAAATCCTATACCGTTTCAGACAAATGGCTATCCAACATTTTCTTAAAGACTGTCAGGCTGCAATTATATTCCTTTTTAGGATCTTTGGCCTGCCACACTTTCTATTATTTCACTGTGTTGTTTCACTGGTGTAGTAGTTGGGAGGGGGGAATAGAAAGGAGTAGAATTGTGGAATGTGTTGTTGTCATTCTTTTCTAGAAGCTCAAGGTCATCTTTTGTCTCCGCACCTTGGCACCTGACTGGAACCAGAGGGGTGGAAATGACAGCATGGAAGAATAAGATTGGACCATGTGATGTATTAGTGGGTGGGGGAAAAGATCATGAACTTTCACTGGGAATCCTAGGTAACTTCCAGAATTGGGATTCCACAGACGTGCCAACATGTCTGACTTATTAAATTGGAACTTTAAGGATAGTTTTGCCTTGGACTCTGATTTAATTCTGCATGATATTTGGAACACTGACATTGACTTCCAGTGTTGGGGCATTCACAACTTCTGGAGACAAGCTGTTCCACTGATTAATTGTTCTAACTGTCAGGAAATTTCTCCTCAGTTCTAAGTTGCTTCTCTCCTTGATTAGTTTCCACCCATTGCTTCTTGTTCTAGACTCAGGTGCCTTGGGGAATAGTTTGTCTCCCTCTTCTTTGTGGCAACCCCTGAGATATTGGAACACTGCTATCATGTCTACCCTAGTCCTTCTTTTCATTAAACTAGACATACCCAGTTCCTGCAACCGTTCTTCATATGTTTTGGTTTCCAGTCCGCTAATCATCTTTGTTGCTCTTCTCTGCACTCTTTCTAGAGTGTCCACATCTTTTTAACACCGTGGCAACCAAAACTGAATGCAGTATTCCAAGTGTGGCCTTATCAAGGCATTATAAAGTGGTATTAACACTTCACATGATCTTGATTCTATCCCTCTGTTTATGTAGCCTAGAACTGTGTTGGCTTTTTTGGCAGCTGCTGCACACTGCTGGCTCATATTTAAATGGTTGTCCACTAGGATTCCAAGATCCCTCTCACAGTTACTACTATTGAGCAAGGTACCACCTATACTGTACCTGTGCATTTCATTTTTTGATGTGTAATATATATGTGTGTAAGGAAGAAAAACTGAGAGAGTGCATGCAGCTTTTACTAGCAAGTATTCCACCCATGATTCCTTTCTGAAGAAAAGGGCAGATTTTCCACATTAGGATTTGTAGAGATTTTACAAGAATCTACTGCAGAGAGCTGAATTAGGCATGCATGCTTCTTTTTTACTATTTGAAATTTACATGTTATAAGTTATATTACACACTACTAAATCTGCAACATATGTTTTAAATGAGTTACATATCTATTTTTCCACCGTGTTTAATTCCCCAGATCTCTGCAGGACTTTCAATACAAGACTTGTGATATAAAGCTGCCATAAACATTTCTCAAATTAAACTGGTTTTATATATCCAACCACTATTATTGTCAACACATAAACAAAAAAGTAATCAAACAAATGGAAAATCTAAGTAGGAAAAAGAGAAGATGACAAATAGAAACATTACAGTATTCTTTTAAAAAGACCACAGCATGTCTACATTATGACATGGCTTACCTTGCTTTGTCATATATTCCATGTTTTATTCATATAAAACACCAAAAAGCACAATAAAAATAAACAAACAATAAACAATCATTATTAACTGTATTTATATATTTATATGTGAACCTTCCATTCCAAAGAGCCTAAAACAGTGCAAAACATAACCAAAATGCTACATTGCCACTAAACAGCGAAAATTCTCAGTTTTAATATTAATCTGGTATAAACAGATTAATATTAAACTGATTTCAGGACAATGAAATATCAGGGCTGCGCTACACCCCAAAATCCTGGGAATACATAATGATAATAATAATAATAATAATAATAATAATAATAATAATAATAATAATAATAATAATAATAATAATAATAATAAATTTGAATTTATTAGCCGCTCCCTTTCCAGGCAGGACTCGGGGCGGCGTATGATGACGCAAATCCTTGGGGTATTCCATAGCTGTTATATTAACACCAAAAAGAATGCACCTGGGAATATATCACTATGGGATAGTGCTGGAATAATTAATTGCAATGTTTTCCATTTTACTTTCTATATTATTTATGGCACTCCATCAGGGCCTAGTTTACTAACTATATTTCTTACCTAGGTTACTGATTTAGTTTGGTTTTGTTTGATCTGCAGACTATTGACATAATACCAAACTGTTTTCAAAGGAAAACCAATTGTGCTTTTTTTTTTTCATTGCTCTGAATCAGAACCAACTTTGCTGAACAAATCAGGAAGTATACCACAGTGGCTAAAATAAATGTTACAGTATACAGTTGGAACATGTAATCCAAAGTATACTTCTTGGGACCTTACTCATTTACACACACATTTTTCCAGATCACGTTTAACTTGTATGTTGCAATACCTACTGACCATATGCCGCTTCCAGTGTGCTAACTCCTTTAAGGACTTGGCAGAACTTCGAAGGAAAATTCCAATTTGACAGAATTTGACTGAAGTGCAAAGTGAAAATGCCAAACTGAACTTATGTTTGAATTTGAGTGACCACTCTTAAATCCATATGCAAGCAGAAAGGCCCCTTTCCGCCAGATTGAAGGACTAACCAAAGACTAACTAAATTAACTCCATCTGCTTCGACACTCAGAATTGAGTTGACTTAAAGCACTGCCTTGAACTGGATTCCTATGATAAACAGAGTAGAAAAACAAATGACAGGCAGGATAGAAAAACTACTATTTATTCTATATTGCACTATAACCATAAAGCTTATGCATATGTTAATTTTCTCAAAGTGAGAATATTTTTAATGAACTTTTCATTAATTTCTGAGGCTAAGTGAAAGCTTAGTAAGCAATGACTTACTAATTGTCACTTTGAATTTACAGGTTTTCAATTATTAATTTAACAGTCATATCCTATATTGATAATCATTTGGAAAAGTCATATGTTTCCTGCCAAATAGCAATAGTCCCAAGGCAGCAATATTTTAATTTGTGGATGTTACTCTTATCAAGAACCACAGGATTAGCAATTGCTAGAAAATGTTGGATCTATCAAGAAAATTAAAAAAAAAAAACCACACATTTATTTATTTCATGAATGTCAAATATGCTATTACTGTATCTTTCAACGTGCCTGGCTTTTAATGATGCAGACATTTGGTATTTATTAAGATAGTTTTTCTTAACTGTTATGGAGCCAAAAGCTTCCTTGGATGTGGACCTACACCTCATGGCTGTGCCAACAGGAGCCATATAAACAGACCGAATGAAAATATTTGGTCCCTTACTTGTGGATACCTATTGCCCTGGTCTGCAGCTGTTGATAGGATATGAATGTTATAAGTGGGACCAGATAATCAAAACCCAAAAATGATGATATTTGATTTTTATTGCTTCCAGAGATTCGCTTTTAGATTCCATTAATAACTGGCCCTAGTTTTTATAGGGCTTGAATCTTACATGCTTTGGGTCATTGATGGTTCTCTTTTTCTGGTTTTCAGCCAGAAATGACTTATTTTTATTCACATGGTGCATTCTGAAAATGAACAAATATTTTCTTAGTAGGTTGTTGTTTTACAAAGCAATGTGTTTCCTGACTATAAATGCCCCAAAATGCAAGAGATTTTATATGATTGTAAACTATATTTGGCTTCAAAATTACTGAAATTGAAACATGTTGCTTGGCAAAAGTTTGCTTTTACTACAGTAATCCTTCAGCACAATTGATGTTAATAGATAGAGACAATTGAGGACAGAGAAGTATCTCTTTTCTTTTATAAATCCAAATATGACTTAAATGGCAAAGAGATCAATTCTGAAGCAGAAATCTACATGCCAAGGCCATTCAAAAATTAAGGAATTGTCATGGCTCCATCTGAGCCCAGGTCTGAGGAGGGGGAGATGGAGCCGGGGCCAACAGAAGGGGAGGGTGCAATTCCTATGGCTCATGAGGAATGACCGGGGGATAAAGATGAGGCAGTCTGGGGCCCCTCGGACTTCAGAAGAGTAGGTGGGGAGGAAGAAAGAGAGGGTGTAGGCTGACTGAAGAAGGGGGGAGGAGATGGAAAGCACAGGCAGCGGAGCAGAGTGGGAGGAACTCTGGAGACCAGCAAATGCTTCTCCAACCTGATCCCCGAGTGGAAAAATGGAGACGAGTCAAAGTCAGTGCAGGGTGAACCAACTACTCAGCCAGCAGGAGGGTGCACCGTCCTTCCTCCTGAGGATCACCTGGAGAGTAGCATTTAAGGACATGCCATGGGGAAGGACTTTTGTTGGAAGTAAGTAATGTATTTCATGGCAACACATTCCACTGCTCCAAGAACTTTGCTCCAGAATAGTGGCTGGTGTGGAATGAAGTTTGATCCTTTACCTTGACAGTCATTGTGAACTTTATCAAGTTTGATGTCCTGTCTTGCTCCCAGAGCGAAGGTGGTCCTGTGGACTTTCACTGCCAGAAAGTTGCACAAAACTTGTGTGTGTGTGTGTGTTTGCTCCTGTAGTAACCTGTAGGCAGAGACTTTGGACAACAGACTGGAATTTGCTGGATTGTGGGGATGGTGGGGAATGGTGGGTGAATAAAGATTGTCAAGCTCCCGCCTAGCGTGTTGTTTGCACACCAACCCTGGGTCCTGACAGGAATCTTGTACCCCATTAAAAGACATCTTTTAAATCTATGAAAAGTAATTAAAATATAGTGCTTTAAGAAAGAAAAGAAGAGAACAAGGAAGGAGTAAGAAAAAAAGGAGAAAATGAAGGAAGAAGTTATGAATATTACAGTAAAGAGGCTGAAAATTAATATTTCCAGTTCAATATAGAACTACCAATAAAAATGATAAAAGTGTAGAGTGAGCTTCTTTTCCATAGTTGTAGCCAGTTACCACTGCTTTTGCTGCCTAAAATTTCACAGACATCACTTTTGTGATAATTGCTTCTAATATTTATTAGATGACCATTGATTAGTAGGTGAAAAATCACACAAATGAGGTAATTTAAACTCAACCACTGATTACTTATCTGATTATCAATTCAGGCTCTGGATATGCTTTGCATATTTTGCAATTTAAGATTTTTGCATATACAACTTAAATTATTTGAATGCCGTATCTCAGTAGTATGGCAGAATTTGGTAAGATAAGGTAGTCTGTCAACCGTCACGAAACGTTCAGTCATCTAGCAAAAAAAGACTCCTGGCCATTAGTTTTGCCAAGAATATACTTTACTGAAGCTTAAATAGATACATTTGGATAGATGATATGCAGTCATGACATTAGATAACATTTATCGTTGAAAATTAAGCATTCTTCTTCTTCTCTTCCTTACTTTCTCCCTACCCTCCAGGCATTTTTAATATTTTTTTCCTTCCTAAGCACATTAAATTAAACCACAATTAAAAATCTTGGGACCCACATTCAATATTTTGGGACATATACATTCTCCGGTGGTTTGTTAAACAAATCAAAATATTATATTATATCTATTATGATCCTGCATCCAAAAAATAAATTTTAAAATATAAATTTTAAATTGTCAAGTTATAAAATTATAAAGCTGTTGAGTCAACTGATGTTGTATCGCCACTGCCATCTAACAATAGGTGGCAGCACTCCTGATGTCTCTATTGGTGTCCGATAACAATACTCATTGATGCTATATGGTACTTTCATAAATCTTTATAGTAATTGTGGTAAAGGAGAATATGCTTGGTTGTTTCTGCAGAATTGTATGGGCATAGTATTTCATATGTAGATAGTTTATATTATCTGTCATAGTGAAATGCACAACTCATTGTTGTATAAAGTTGTATAATTCATGCAATAATTCATCCAAAAAAGCCTTAAATATACCAAGGTGCACATTTTATCAAACTTTAGTTATATATTCCTTATAAGATAAGTAAACCTAGATTGCATTTTGATCATAGGTTGTTTGGAGCCACTACTATTTGGATATTGGGTTTCTGCTGAAACTACTTGCTTTGAAAGATTTAGTCTCTGTGTGCAAGATGGAAAAAAGAGAGAGAATATCCTCTTTTTGCTTTGGCATATAGTTGGCTCTGCCCTGGGACTTAAGTAGAAGCAGCTGTATGCATTGATGCTATTTTGGTAAAAATGAGACAGCAGTAATGGCAATTCCTCAATGCAGCTTAAGCTGCTACTTGTGTCCTGTGCTGATCCTGGTTATGTCATAAGGCAACTTCAGAAATTCTAGTCCAGATTACAATGACTGGCAACAGGGTCAGCCTGGTGTTCAGTTAGACTCCAGTGTTGTCGTTTCCAGCCATGCAGGGAAAATAAACCTCACTCCTATATAGCTTGATCTGACAGTTTTCCTTTTAAGAATGATTCCCTTATCACTATTATATATTTCCATTGATTTCTCATATATTTTCATATCTTAATGCCTTATCATCCCCCTTCATCTAGCTTAGTTTGCTACTAAGGCAGATCCTTTCTTGTTTCCTCTTCCCTGTATAGCACTGTTATAGCTCCAATGTTATAATAGTACTATACAGTAATCAAAGCAATAGATTATTCCTATTCATACCTTGGACCATGAAAAGTTTGTAGCAGTGCATATAAAGAAAGTTGTGTAGCTACTTTAAATTACTAAATTAAATAGGTTAACAAAACAAAATGGGGGCGGCAGAGGGGAGGGAACCATTTCAGTACTGTGTGAGAGGGCATGGAAAGTAAAGAGAACATTCTTCACCCAGCCTGGCCAGAAACTGAAAGGATACAAACTGAGAGATGAAATGTTTCAATGCAACACTGGTTTCTAGGATCAAAAGTAATTTATTGAATAAATGGGTCATCACTGAGTAACTACAGAATTATACCCTCCTTGGGGGGAAAAAATCAATCAGCAATTGCTGACTAATGGAGACCCCCAAACCTTGGGATGAATTTCCTGCATGGGGCAATGACCAGTTATTGGAGAGGTAGAACACGCCAGACATAGCAGCCAATGCTACTGCCTATAAGAATGGGGAAATGGATGCCAGCCACTCTAAAGGTCTTAAGGCAGCATGGGACAGAACACAGCAGTTTTGAACTGAAGGGGGAAATCATAAGTACAGGATGCATTTGTATTAAGTTGGGAATGTCCCATACATATGATGTAGGGAACTGAATATCAAACTGTAGAGTGATTAATTAATTAATTTAATTTTATTAAATTTATAGACCGCCCCCTCTCCCCAAAGGGACTCGGGGCGGTGTACAGACCACAAATAAAACAATATACAAAACTTAAATATTTTTAAATACCCATAAAACAGATTAAGTGATAGGCTGTACAGTAAAGTTAAAAATTAAAACAACCTAAAAAATCTACCCCTAAAAATTTAAAATACAGGCTGCAAGGCAGCTTCGCAAGACTTTGTGTTTATTTCTGTAGTGAATTCACTACAGAAACACACAATCTCGCAAACCATGCACCAACCTGCCCATATAAAAGCAGCCACTTGTGTTTGCTTTTATATGGGCAGGCCAGGTTGGTGCAAGGCAGCTTTGCGAGATTTTGTGTGATCCTGTGTGATACCTGGTTGTTGAGGTAATTGTGAGTTGGTTGCTTCCTGCAGCAATAACCTTTTACGTGACTCCATGGCTGTTTTCATATGTTGAGTTGTGTGCTTCTTTGACAGCTCCTGCAGCTTGGTGTCTTTTGATGATTTCTGATTGCCCTGCTTTTGTTTTCCTGTTTTCATGGGTTAATCTTTGTCCTAGATCTTTTGTATTTCCTATCCTGGGGGTTAGTTCTGCTGGAAACAGAAAAAGGGGAGTTCCAGGCAAGCTATTTTTAGCCTTTGTCTTAATGGGTTGTACTTAAAATTTACCTTTCAGTTGGTGTTTTTGTCTGGTGTTTCTGGGTCTTGTGAGTTTTCTGGCACTGTCCTTTATAATATTTTTTTTATTCCAGCGGCTTTGTCTTTCCTGTCTTTAGGATTATGGAGTCAGCACCAGAATAGCTCAAGACTTCCCAAACATTGTAATCTGGCACTGCTTGAACCACCACCTCCAACTTGTGCTGGATGATGCAATAAAAGAAATCAAACAAGTGAACCACTTCAAGATATTCCTTGACAAGGTACACACCATTTTCCAGAAATTCTGCAAAAGCCAGAATAAACTTTTCCAAATATCTGAACAACCGGGCATTGAAATCGTGAAGATTGGCAGAGTTTTAGGACCAAGATGGGCTGCCTGTATTTTAAGGGCAACCATAGCTGTGTGGTATGCTTATCCAGCACTACATCAGTTTTTTCTGGGCAATGAAAGATTCCCAGGCATGGCTTCCCATTTTGAAAACTTAAATTTTTTGAACGATTTGGCCCTCATGATTGATATTCTAAATGAGATGTCTCTTCTGTCAAGTGCCCTGCAGGAGAGAAACACAGATATCATTAAGGCCAAAAAATTGGTATTGCGATCAATTAAAGCATTTAAAATGCTTAGACTGGGAAAGGGCCCATATGAAAGAAAGGTTGACAGAATGCTACCTTCAGAAGCCTTCAAAAACATAAACTTAGTTCCAAATCAACGATTTGTTGCTCTTCCTCGTGAAAACTTTTTGGCAGGCATCATCATCAATTTGAAGAAAAGGCTGATGGATTGAGACCATCTAAAAACAGGTAGCCAATTGCCAGCCACAAACAAGTTACACTTTATCACATATTTGGGGCCGGATTACTGGAACATTGAAGATGTAGTCATTTCATGGGCAGAAGCAGAGGCAGCATTGATTGAATTTGGCGAAATTTTAATTATGAAATTGATTTGAATGACTGCAGAGATTTTTTTGTAAAATGTGGTCAAAGATCCAAAGACCTAAAAAGTTCCTGACAGTATCAAAAAAGCTAGAGATATTGTCAGGACAATTGCTGTTAGTTCAGCAGAGGTGGAAAGTAGGTTCTCAAAAATGAATGTCATATGTTCATAGCAAAGAACCCACCTAATTGTTCCAAATGTTAGTAATCTGATGACAGTAAGTGTTATTGGCATGCCTGTTAAGATATGGGACCCAATTCCTGCAGTGAAAAAGTGGATCAGAGCACACTATCACACGGCTGAGGATCAATGAGTAAAGACCAAGAAAAGTGCAACTGAGGAGCCTGGAAGCGTAAGAACAATCTGAAAACATCTTCAACCAGAAAACCAATAACACAAGTAAGTACTTGAGTGTATCTCTTTCATTGTGTTATTCTTATGTAAGGTATAAGTGCATGCAATTAAAGTCTAATGCAGTGCATGCAATTGAAGAGTTCATTTCTTTGTCTCTTCTTAGTGCAGGCCATTCATCAGAGCAAGGTGGTCAGTGATATTGAAGACTGGCAAAGACAGTCATCTTCCTTCTGTAGTAGCTCTTTTATTGTTTTATGTACTTATTTTAATCTTATTTAAGTAGTAAGCGCACAAAATAATAAATTTCCTTTTTTTATATCTTCTTTTTGTAGGTCGTTCATTGGGGCAAAGAATTCAGTGACATCAACTTGGCCACTCCCACCCGGTCACATGACTGCCAAGCCACTCCCACCAGGTCACATGACCACTGAGCCACTCCCATCCGGTCACTTGACTGCCAAACCACTCCCACTCAGTCACATGAATGCCTAGCCACTCCCACAAAACAGGCCACACCTACAGAATAGGTTCTAAAACATTTTGAAACCCACCACTGACCCCCATGGTCATGTGATCAAAATTCAGATGTTTGGCAACTGGTTTATATTTTTGACCATTGCTGCATCTCAAGGTCATGTGATCCCTTTTGCGATCTTCTGACAAGCAAAATCAATAGGGAAGCCAGATTCACTTAACAATTGGGTCACTAACTTATCAATTGCAGTAATTCACTTAACAACTGTGGCAAGAAAGGTCATAAAATGGGGCAAAACTCACTTAACAAATGTCTCACTTAACACCATAAATTTGGGGTTCAATTATGATTGTAAATTGAGGACTATTTGTACTTAGAAATATTTAGACCACACAAGATGCAAAAGAGTGGATATGCAAAGCCATCAGGAGAAGACGGTTTTGTGCAAACTTCTTTTCTTTCCCATTTTAAGTTAGAACCAGTTCAAATGCCTCAGTAGAAAACACTTGGTGCATTCCATTCTATTGTTTTACATTTAAAAACAAATCTGAATTAATTTGTTCCTGTCTTGCCTTTGATCACTGTTGATGTAGCTAAGAGTTCCAGATACATGAGCGGACATTGAGGTTCAGAAGAACTATTATATTGGGCTCTGATGCACCACATGAACTGGCTGTGAACAGATTATGACTACAATCTGAAGTTATCTTTTGCAGCAGCTAACTTTTGCTTCAGACAGGACACACAACAAAACAACACTTTTGACATACAGCAGAAAATGTTGGGTGGAAACTGCAGTTGCAATAGGTGGGGTACAACGGAATGATATGAAGCATTCCTGCTTTTAAGAGATGCTCAATTGCCCATATTCACAAGTTGGCTATGTCGATCAGCCATAACTGCTGGAAATTGCTGCATTGTAAAAAACATTCCTAATAAAAAAGCCACTTACCTTTCAGGGAAGAAGGATTCCCTTGGCCATCTCTTCAACAAAAGGATTTTGAAAGTTTTCTAACAAGTTGCAGGATATAAGTTTGCTATCTTATTTCTCTACAACTCTATAACTTTAGATGCAGTTGCAAAGAAAGGAAGGAAGAGAAGAAACTAAATGGTCATGAGCCACAGATGCACATGGACGTTTCTTCTTATGTAATGTATCAGCATATTTGATTGCTAGTTAATGGTGTGCTAAAGATTTTAATTATATTTTAGCTCATACGTGATGTGATTGAAGATTTTTTCCCCCCGTCACAATGTGATCATATTTCTCTAGATGGGTGAAGTGGGGGAGGAATGAAATTTTCTACACTTACATTTAGAGATGCATTACATGATACTTTAGGCATTTATGATGCAGAGAGGTAAAAAAAAAGAATATAAAAAAGAATATTATACTTTGTCTAAAAAAAGCGAATTCACATTTATTTGCATCTGTTTCCTTTTGGTCCACTGATGTTTTAAGCTACAGATTTCAAAGTAGGTTGTCGAATGCCAAAGTCATTTTTGAAAAAAAGAAGAGGTGGGGGGGTGGGGGGAAGGGGAAGCCAAACATGTAAAGAAGCTTTGTGAGCAAGGAATCATAAACTTCCTGGATATCTACATTTAGGATCCCCTAGACTGGCTGATCCTTCATCACATAGGGTGGTCTTGCTGGAAGTCAGTTTTTTTTAGAAAAAAAAGATGTACAAAAATTAAATTATGGTTTGACCTTCCATCATTATGTGCCACACAACTAATTAAAGCATACATTGACAATGTAGACTTAATGTGCTTGTCTGCTCCAGTGCATGAGTCACTCCCTTTAAAAAAAGAATAAGTGATTTGTATGAGCTTCTGAGGAGTGGAGGATGTTTTTCAAGATGACCAATTGCTGTCACTGCTATGTTAAATTGCAGGCCTGAACTTGGGATAGAAAGAGACGGGCTTATCATGAACCAGAAAAACAGCAGCACTGAAACTGATAGCTGTGACTTAGGGCCTTGTTTCCAAACTTATGACTCAGTGCAAGCAGCCAAGCATTCTCAGCCTTCCCCAAACATTCTCAGCCAGCTCATTCCAAGCCTGCCATTAGGAGCTCTAATGTTCAGCTTGCGTGCCACTGTCTGATTATATCAAGGAAACAAGATGTGCACACACACATACAAACACACAGAGTAAATTTTCATTCACCGGAGAGAGAAAGTTCTCTGAGACAGTGGTATAAATGGTGCTGGTAAGCATTATAATAGCTAAGATTTGTGTGTGTTTGTATGGACTATCTCATCTTCTGCAGCATTAGAAAATACTTCTCTTACAGGAGGAGAAAAAATGGAAACTAATAGTAAAGCTGTAGGAATGTACAGCTTCTTCCTTCTTCAAGGAAAGCTGCTTTCAGCATAACATTATTCTTAGCCAAGGGATCGTACAATCATTCTAGGATGTTATTTAGAAAAATATATGCTGGTCCCTGACCATAATAAAAAAAAGTTATTTTATTTGGAAGGATAGTATATTGATACAGAATAAGCAAATAATATGCTTACAATGGTTAAGTTCTGGGTCACCAGCTACTAATAGAAGAATAATGTGCTTTTTCACATTGGTATGTCGAAATTTGGCTTATTATAGTAATGTTTAAATCCATTTTGAGGAATCAGGAAGCATCAAAATCAATCAATTTATGAGAATAACAAAATTCATATGTTTTCTTTGTTCTGCATTTGAGATATAAATATTTGATTAATTGATTAATAAATATTTGATTAATTGATCAATTTGAACCATCAGGTTGATGCCTGCTCTTAGCAACAACATAAATAGATTTTCTTTAAGAGGAAGTGAGTAGTAGCATGTTTTGCAGGAATTCAGTCAATTTGAGTTTAGCCTTGATTAGCATCTGCCAAAGGACCTTTAAACAGAAACAGCATGATGGGTTACAAATCGAATAAATAGATCAATAATCTTATAACAAATATTGCTTCAGGGTATATTCTGGAGGTGAAATGACTTTTGACGTTACAACAGAAGGAAATGACATAAAGAAATTAAGACTGAAAACCTCCCACACTTCTGCTTTTAATCTGATCTCTGTCAAGATTCTGATCTTGCATAGCAAGACTTTAAAAGTTACTTAGTAACATACAAACTTCTCTTATGGCAAATCAGATATTCTAGAATTCTACAGGGATCAAAGGAAGTGTATTGGCTATCCACATACATATAATATGTAGACAGGAATATTACTAATATATCAATCTTTTTCAGAAGATTAAATATTTTTTTTGCTTTTTGAAAAAGTTTGATATTTTCTTGTGTAATAATATTTGGGAATTAATTGGGACCTCTCTGGAAAAATATCCCTATTCATGCCAGCAAATGTTTAGATAAAGCTCTTAGAAAGATACAGATCTTTGGTATGCCTAGAACATTAAACCAGCCTATAATTTTTTTCTCTTCTTTTTTTAAAAACTTAAAGCTATTGAAAATAAGGAGGCATTGTATGCACCTTTCATTTATTAGTTTCTTTTGTTTTTGGCAGTAATATCGGCTTCTAAGAAAAGAACATATAAAATAGAATAATCTTGTGTGAAGAGATTTTCAAGTACTCAGTATGGTTAACAACTATGTAATAAAAAAGATTAATCTTCCTGTGAATATACTAGAACAAACAATATATTTTTTATTTAATCGGGTAATCTGCAAAACAGTACTGTTTACCTTCGCCTAGTGTAACACAAATCTTAAAGAAAACTTTAAAGAAAACTTTAAAATATATAAAATTATATATTTATATAAGACCCTTTGAAAGATTTTACTGCATTCATCAGGTGAATTTTTATGGCTTTTAAATATTATATATATATATATATTCGTAGATTTTCACGGGTGTAGGTATGCTGGTTTTGTTGTATTCGGGTCTTTTCCCGTGTAAGGTTGAGATTGTCTTTGCAACGTTTCGGCAAGATCTCACTTGCAATCTTCAAGCGTGGGCTTAAAATGGTGGGTGGTGTTCGTTTGTTGGCTAGGGCTGGTTTCCAGATGTTTGGTAGGCGGGAGGTATCATCACGTTTATTCATATTGTGGGGGTGTAACAAACATATTATGGGGGTGTAAGCCAACAAACAAACACCACCCACCACCCAAGCCGTTACAATACAAAACAACAATGCACATACAGCTAGCACCAATCAGCACCAATCTACCAATCATGATACAACCACACAACCAATCACTCCACTTACTGAAACAAAGTCAGCACCCCATCCTCTCCCACCAAGATTTACAGAAAGACGGCAGCTCCGTTCCCATTTTGAGCTCAAGCTTGAAGATGGCAGGTGAGATCCTGCCGAAACGTTGCAAAGACAATCTCAATCTTACACGGGAAAAGACCCGAATACAACAAAACCAGCATACCTACACCCGTGAAAATCTACGAATATATATATATTATTTTAAATGTTTTAAAAATATCTGAGGGTGCTTAGTATATGGATTTTGAAAAGTTAACAATGGATTAAAGAGCCAGAAGGATTTCAAATTCTAGTTTTGAATTATTTAGAATATTTATCCTTCCTTCCTTCCTTCCTTCCTTCCTTCCTTCCTTCCTTCCTTCCTTCCTTCCTTCCTTCCTTCCTTCCTTTCTAAAATTGATTTGCCACCCATCTATTCCCTAGATGGGGGAGAGTGGCAGAGAGAGCAACAGCTACCAGGGCCAGAGGAGGTGCAGACAGGCAAGAGTGTGTTGGGGGGACCAGGAAGAGAAGGAGGGGTGCCTCAAGAGGACTTCACAAAGACAGCTTGACTCAGTCAGCTCAAACTAAAGATGGAAGGAGGAGCAAGGCCGGCACAGCTTCTGGCATTGCAGGGGAGAGAGGCTGTGGGGATGGCTGGTGGTCAGCCTGGCTCTGGTGTTGCGGGGGGCATTGCAGGTGAATGGCAAGACTGGTGCAGCTTCTGCAATTGCAGCGGGCGTGGAGGAAGGCCACAGACAAAGAGCAAGACCAGTATGACATCTGGTGTTGTGGGGGAGGTATGGCAGGCAAACAGAAAGGCCAGTGCAGTTTCTGCAATTGTAGGCAGCATGGAAGAGTGAAAACAAACAGCAGTGCCAGCATGGCTTCTGCAATTGCAGGGAGGACCAGTGGTGGGTTGCAGGCAGTACGCCCCAGTACGGTCATAAAGGAGCCTGCCTGGAGCACCAGGTACCGTTCCAGTATGGTGCTCCGGAGGGCGCACCTGCCCGCCTGAGCTCCTTACCTGTCCTTTAAGCCTTTGGTGCTTCAGCGCACGTGCACGGTGCGTACGGCACCTGTGCGACACTCCACCAAGCGTCTGGAGTGTCGCGGAGGCTTGCAGAGGCGCCACAGGTAGGTATGATGCATGCACGTGCCATGCGTGTGTGCGCTGCACGCATCCATGTGGGTGATGCCGGGCCCGTTCCAACTGGTTGGAATGGGATCCGGAACCCACCACTGGGGGGGGGGGGGACACAGCATGCGAATGAAAGTGGTGCACACCTTGGGGGAGCCCTGCCATTGCTACTCTGGCCTGATGGTTAATGGGCAGTATGGCTGCCTCCAAGCCACACATCTGTTCGCCTGCTGCACCCCCCAGTCACTCTGCAATACCAGGAGCCACGCTGGCCTTGCTATTTGCCTGAGCCCTCCCCCCATGTCCTTGCAATTGCAGAAGCCATGCAGGTCTTCACTTGCCACACATCCCCAACTGAGCCCCACCATTGCCACTCCAGCCTGACACCTAACAGGCAATTCGCCTGACCCCAAGCCATGCGCCACGTCTATTCATCTGCCAAGCTCCCTCCAGACCTGCTGCAATGCCAGGAGCTATGCCGGCCTCGATCTTCCTTCTCTTTTGTTGGAGGTGACTGAGTGGCAAGCCAAGCTGTCTTTGTGAAGCATTCTTGAGGTGCCCCTCCTTCCCTTCCTGGTCCTCCCAACACACTCCTGCCTATCTATCTTTCCAGTGGCCCCCAGTGGCTGCTACTCCCACCACCACTCCCCCTCCCTCCAGTCCTGGTGACAGGGCTTTTGTGGAACAAAAAGGAGATAATATAGCAATTAAGAAACTGATAAGTCATAGGAATGATGAAATGCATTGAAAACAGTGTTGCTTGAACATTATCTTGATAAAATCATAGCTGTGTAGAAAGGAATTTTGTTAATTGTAGCTTCTATAGGGGAATATAAAGGGGGAAATAAAGATGCATAGGAGAAAATAAAGGTGAAGAAATTTGAGTTTATTATCTAATACACAGCACATTGCTACTATGTTGTAGCACAAAAGTAAAATATCTGTTTGATTTATGAAAATTATAAATTAACTCTTGGTATGTATTGTTAAAAAAATTCAAATAGTTTGTGACACTAAAGATATCAGACTGAAGCTCTAAAAATAATGAAAAAAAAGACTGGTTAATAGATTAAAAATATTTCAGTTAGTCACTAACAATTTGTAGCTTAAGGAGATTCTGGATCCTAGTGTTATCTGAGAGTTGATTCTGAGTTTAAATCCAAGGATGTGTAGCTAAACAATCTAAACTGATATAAGAATGTTAAGCAGATTTAAATTTCACATACTTTGACAGCAACATGAGCTCAGAAAGCACTGGTGTCATACTGACCCACAACTTTCTTTATTTGGACTCTAGTTTTGTTCAATGTTGTGGCATAAACGCACTTAATAATAACAGTTTTACTTTATCCATTTAGTTACTTGTTTTTAAGAATACGATTCCCCAAATAAACCAGCTCCAGCGTATAAAGTGTACTACATTCAAAATCGGCTTCATTCTTTGCTCCCAAGATACCAATTAATTGTTAAAGAAAATTAAACATGCTATCCATTTTGAGATAACATGAAATGCAATGGACTTATTTTATGCAAAGAATTATAAGACAACTGAAGAAATGACCAGAAACATCACTTGTACAAATCAATCTTAAAGCTAGTCACACATCCACACCCACATTAACACACTCCAAAATAAAAGAATAAAAGCCAAGGTCTGTGAGAATTGGAAGTGGTAGCTACATAGCCTGCAGGCAAATTGTAAAAGTTTCCAGAGTTCTGGGCTACAATATGTCAGGAAGATGCACATTCATCAATCAAATGCCATAAGTGAGTAAATTGGGAAATTGGGTATCAGGAATAAACAGAGCTCTATAAAAGGAAAAATGCAATTTCAGACAGCTTTAGTGGAGCAATTTTGTTTCTAAACATAGACATGATTTCAAGGCCTCTCTGAATGCAGAGGAGACAATTATTGCCTAAACAAATAAACGAGTGTCTTTGAACCCCAGGCACTGGCCAATATGCCCACTTGAGATTGTGGAGCCTTAATAGTAAAGAGGCATTCTATGTCAATATTCTTGCTTGTTTTGCTCTCAGTAAGAGATTGATTAGATTGACCAAGCTGAATAAAAAGGAGTATTTGAAACTGAGCTCAGTTTTGTATGATGTTACTGTCTTAAAAATATAGAAAGAAAGAATGGAAAGTGTTAGATATTTGTACTAACTACAGTGGTTTCCACCAAGGACCTCTGTTCCGGCGGGAACAGAGGTTCAATCCTATTGGTCGAAGGGTCTGACAGCTCCCTATAAAAGGACTGCTGTCAGACTCAACCTTCGCTGGATTGTTCTCACTTGTTGTAGTTAATAAAGAGCTGTGGTTACTGTTAAGCCTGTGTGTGCCTATCCATTACCCAAACTAACAGAAAGGAAAGAGGAAGGAAACAGGAAGAGGAGGAGGAGGAGGAGGATAAGGAGGAAGAGAGAGAGACAGAATACTTGATAGAAATGAGGAAATTAACAAGAATACAATTTATTTATCTACCTATGTACACACACACACAATATGTACTTTCTATTGTGTATATTAAAATTAATATGCCAAACATGAAATTCATGCTGAAGTCACATATTTTCCTATCCACACAGCACTGAATCTTCAGCAGTTTGAAGTGTTGAATGAATATGGAATGTTGAACTCTGCCAGCTGTGCCAGCTGATGATCTTATGATCCACACTTGTAAGTGGATCATAAGCTTTCTAACAGATAAACAGGTGAAGATAGGCAAAATCACATCAGATACCTGTACAACTAGTACAGGTGTCTTCCCCAGGTGCCCCCTTCTCTCCATTATTCTTTTCTCTACATACCAACAACTGCATCTCAAAGGATCCCTCTGTTAAAGTACTGAAGTTTGCTGTTGATACAATAGTGATTGTCCATATAATAATTGAGAATCAGATATAATGGAACAGGCAGTATCATTATGAAGATATCAGTGCAATTCAGCCAGTTCTATCTCGTTTGGGTGTGAGACTCCACTCACTCACCCAGACATCATCACGTCCCATTTTTGATGCTGTTTGCATACATGGAAGTTCCTGCGCATGTGTGGAGGTGGGGCATTTGCTCACATTTGCAAACCGGTAGCGAAGGTAAGTTGATTTCACCCTGGAAGATATCATATGAATGAGATGAAAATAAAGTTCTTCAGCCCATAAAAAAATCTTCTTTGAAAGTAAAAAAAAGTTTGGGTCTGAAGAACATAAATTATTCCAAATCAGAATCAAATTATTAAGCTCCATATTATTTATCCTAGTAAAAAACATCTATTTGAAGTCTTTGTACTCTAAGAGTTAATTGTGTTGAATGGTATTTTTCCTGCAAATTATCTGTTTTTGGAAATGTGTCAGGTTATGTAAGTTTCATGTTCTTATAGTGATCTTGATCTACTTTAGGATCTCTTTTTCCTTTATAAAAGTTATGTCTGGGTCTGACATTGCTCTGCAGTCTCTTAGATCGTTTTATTTTAATAGTATTTGGCCTGTTATTTCAGGATAAATCTCAGGTTCTTGTGCTGTTTGCTCCTATCACGTTTTTAATGTTTATACTTTGCGCAATGCATATTTGCTTTATTTGCTGATCCTTATCTTCATTTCAAAATGCCACACTTTATAGTTCTTTATATTTTTGCTGAATTTTCCAGCACACAATAGAATTAATAGTGACTTATTAAAATACAGTCTAAACCCAAACATGGACAATTAACAAAAGCTGTAATAAAACTCTCTATACATCAAAAAGCAATATTGAAATGATTAATAATTGCACAAGTTACAATTAGCTCTATTTTATAGGGTAGAATCAATAACTATTATAATCATTACCATCATCATTGGAATAATAGAAGCTGGAATTTGGGAAAGGATATTATACTATCTGGAATTGAAGCAAAGCATTAAATTGCATTTTTGGATTGCTTTTATTCCCGTAAATGTTGCTCAAAAGATGAGATGGAGAGAACATTGCAATTACATACTTCTGGTGTAATCTAATATGATAATGTCTTTATAGCCATTGAAGTATTTAATTTCATCCTAAAACCAAAGTAGATATGCAGCCTTAGAAGAGGAGATCTGAACTGGATTTTTTCCACTCATTGACCGTCTGTTCCAGATTGTGGTGGTATGGAAGTGATCGCTAAAGAGTGGCCAGTAGTTTTAGAAGCCTGTTCACTAACACTTCTTCCCACCTTAGAATTATGCAAACTTTATTCCATATTTTTCATTCCTTTGAAAGAATTTTCTAAGTCATTTTTAAAATTGTATGTATACTTTAGTGAAAAATATTATTTTTCCATTCTTGTTTAGGTTCTTAGTACATAAGTGGGAGATCAGAAGGAAATCTCAAGACTGTGGCTTAGGTTAGGAAGTAAATAAATATTCCAGAAGAAGGAATTGACCAACACTTTCTGATTGTTGCCAGAAAATGTCATGGAACTTCATGATGTAACCAGATTTCTAATGTTGTATCCAATAAGATAACTGCATTTCACGGCAATATGGTAACCTGAAAGATACGAGGTAAAGGTGAATTTGGACTGTATGAAATAATAGAGAAAGAATGTGGGATTCCACCCTTTCCAAAAAAATATTTAGAATTCAAGGTCAACCTTTGAAAATAAATGATGGAAGGTTCAAGACAGATAAACTATCCAGTCTTTTGAAATGGGGGCCATAATAAATGTAATTGCTACTACTAATAAATAAAATCAATCTGCTTTTCCATTTTTCATTGTTTATCCATGCACATCCATTTTCATCCATTTTTCAATCCATTAATTCCAGGCAAAAATCCCAAGACAAGTAATCAAACAATGAGGTAGAGAGTGATGGGAAGGAAGAAAAACCAGATACAAAGCATATCCAGGATCAGTCATAAATGACTCAAATGTCAATACATTAATTCTCCAACTTTACGGAACAAACAGGGTGAACCTGAAGTATTAGTACTTGAGGGCAGGTATGATATAGTTGCCATTACTGAAACTTGGTGGGATGAAACTCATAACTGAAATGTACTGATGGAAGGATACAAACCAGAGGTGGGTTCCTCCCAGTCCTGCCCAGTACGCCAGAAGAGGTAGTGAAAATCTGGTGTACTGGACTGGACCAGTAGTAATTGTGGCTTGGCCACACCCCTGAACCTCCATCAGAAGCTTTTTTTAAAGCCCTTTTTTCCTGCTGGTTCAGGCAAGGGAAAAGAGGTTTTAAAAACTAAAAGAGAGGGGGGGGGAGAGGAAGGAAGAGAAGGAAGAAAGAAGGAATCTCACTTTTTAACAGGGATTCAGCAAAGTAGAAAAAAAATGCTGTTGCTTTAAATCAGAACTGAGCATGCCTGGCTGTGGAATTCTGGGAGTTGAAGTCCACAAGTTTTAAAGTTGCCAAGGTTGTTTTGCTGGCTGTGGAATTCCACAGTCTTAATGCTGCAAACTTTAAATTGAAACCTGCTTTAAATTGAAAAAGGAAGTTTGCAAAGTGACATTCAGCAGTTTGTTTCTGGGTCAACTGAACAACAAACTGGATAAAAGGTAGGATTCTTATATGGTTCTATGTTTTTGAAGTTTGGGAGTTTGTGCAATATGAGCTTTGTCTTTCTAAAAGGGTTTTGATCATTCCCTGCTTGAGAATGGAGACAAGCTTTCTATAGGCTCATTATCTATCTGGCAGGCATGTGGAATGAGCCTTTCTGGGAATAATATTTTATTTGTGGGGGGAGAAAGAAAAAAAGGAAAACAGCATAGTAATTTAGGGCTAGAAGTCTACTCAGAGGTCATCTAGTCAACCCCCCTTACATTGTCTGGATTACTTTAGTGCCTATAATAGAGAGGAAAATTACCAGAAAGGAGAAGGAATTTACTAGGACAAGGCTGCCATGCAGAGGAAGACAGAGATATTCTTGACTTATGACTACAATTGAGCCCAAAATTTTGGTTGCTAAGCAAGAACGTTGCTAAGTGAGCTTCACCACATTTTACCCAATCCATGACATCTCCTGGTGAGTGACATCAAATTGGCCACACCCACCCAGTCACATGACCGCTAAGCCATGCCAACAAAATAGGCAACATCCACAAAATAGGTAGTAAAATATTTTGAAATCCACCACTGATACAAACTGTTCAAAAGAAACAGATTTAACAAAAGAGGTGGTATTGCATCATATATAAAATATCACTACATCCCTACAGATATCCACAAAACCAATAATGAAAGAGAATGTATATGGGTCAATATAAAAGAAAAGAAAAAAGAACGACATTGCCATATATGCATACTACACCAAGCAGAAGAAATATATGAGCTTTTTTCTAACCAATTAACAAATGTATGCAAGAAACACACCATAGTAGTAATGGGGGGAACTTTATCCTGATATCAACTGGAAGACAAACTCTGTATCAAGTAGGAGATTGAGCAAGTAGCCCAAACTTGCAAAGATAAAATCAAGAAACCTAAGGCTCAGAATATAGTAAGGCTTGCAACAAACATCAAAAACAATTTTAAAAAATCCTTCCAATACATGTAAAACAAGAAAAAAGTCAAGGAAACAATTGGTCCACTAATGGGAGAAGATGACAAGGAAGTAATGGGCAGTAGGGAGAAAACATAGCTGCTTAACTCATTCTTTCCATAAGTCTTCACACAAAAAGAAAATACAGCCCAACCTATAAAAACATATATAAAAACATAATAGTAAAAGACAGACTAGAAATAAAAATTAAAATAAGCAAGAAAATGGTAAGAGAACACCTATCTAATCCAGAAAAGTTCAAATCAATAAGACCTGATAGATTACATCCCGGATTTCTGAAGGAATTGGCAGATGTTGTCTCAGAACCTTTGAAGCATATCTTTCGAAGAACCTGGAGCACCAGAGAACTACCAGGAGAGTGAAAAAGAGCCCTTGTGGTTCCCATCTTCAAAACAGGGAGACAAAACAGATCCAGGAAGCTACAGACCAATACAAACACATCTGTGAACACCTAAAAGCAAGTAATAATATAACCAGAAGCCAACACGGGTTTGTCAAAAACAGATGATGCCCAGTAGAGGGTTCAGGATCTCATTGCAACCGGTACACTGCAATGGGGCCAGGCATCCTCATCAGGCATGCACGCTGCGCATGCATCCACACACCACCGGCCAGCAACACTCAGCTGCTCGGTGAAGGTCACGCAGGTGCTGCACACTGTGTGTGCGTGCGCAATTGGCCCATTTGCATCAAAAAGTGGTAAGGAAAGCGGCGGGCGCGCAGGTGGGCCAAATGACCCACCGTTCTGGTATGGTGGCTGCTGCTCCCAACTATCACTGGTACACCTGTACCAGGCTGTACCTGCCCAGAACCCACCACTAATGATGCCAATCAAATCTTATTTCATTGTTTGACAAAGTGACTTAATTAATAGATTAGCAAAATGCTGTAGAAACAATATACTTGAATTTCAGTAAGGCATTTGACAAAATAAAAAACAACTTACTTCTTGGTAAGCTAGAAAAAATGGTACGTTAACAATTATTAATAAATCATAGTTAAACAATCACTCATGTTTAAATTTACATCTACTACATCTACATCAGGGGTGTCCAAACTTGGGAACTTTAAAACTTGTGGACTTCAACTCCCAGATTTCCCCAGCCAACTGGCTGGGGAATTCTGGGAGTTGAAGTCCACAAGTTTTAAAGTTCCCAAGTTTGGACACCCCTGATCTACATGGAGAGAAATAAGCAGTAGGGTACCCCAAGGTTCCATCTGAGGCCTATTCAATACCTTCATAAATGACTTTGATGAGGGAATAAAAGAGGAAGCCATCGAATGATCAATTGACGCTAAGCTGGCGGGAAGAGTTAACACGGCAGATAGACTCAGGATCCAAATTGACATATGTAAACACTGGGCACCATTAAAAGAAAAAGAAATTTAATATAGAGAAACGCACGTTTTTTTCACTTAAGCAGGAAAAATCAAATGTACAAAAATAGATTAGGTGAAACCTGGCTCAAACCCAGTAATTGTGAGAGCAATCTTGGTGTCCTAGTGGATAATCACTTAAATATGAAACAGAAATGTACGGTGGCAGCCCAAAAAGCTAATAAATCCTTGGTTGTATAAACAGAGGCTTAGTGTCAAAATTACATGGAGTATTAGTACCACTTTATAAAAACTTTGTAAGACCACACCATCCAGTTTTGTTCATTACAATATAAAATGACATTTGAGTGCAGAGAAAGGCAACTTAGAAGAATAAGGGCCTGGAGACTAAAACGTATGAAGAATGGTTGCAGGCATTGGTTATGGCTAGCCTAGAGAAAAGGAGGACTAGAGAGTGACAAGATAGCAGTGTTCCTATATTTGAAGGGTTGTAACAAAGAAGAGGGGGTCAACTTATTTTCCAAAGGACCCGAAGGCAAGGCAAGAAACAATGAATGAAAATCAATCAAAGATAGATTCAACTTAGAAGTAAGGAAAATTTTCCTAATAGAATAATTAACCAGTGGAGCATCTTGCCTTCAGAAGTTGTGAATTCTTCATTACTAGAGGGTTTTAAGAAGAGACTGGACACAGCTTGTTTGAAATTGCATAGGACCTCCTGCTTGAACAAGATGTTGGATTAGAAGATCTCCAAGGTCCCTTCCAATTCTATTATTCTGCATTCATTTTTCCATACAACATATACTTTAGTTAAGGAATTGCTATAAATTATGATATTTATAATCTGTATGCCCTATAAAGCAAATTGGGCAAATTCATTAAATATAAGGCTTTTGATATCTACATCTATATAGATGGTTATATATATATATTCCCCAAATATCAGAAATGGTACATCTTGGAATAGCAATTGTGGCAGGACATAAATGGGATAATAGAATTGTGCTCATTGTTTGTGTAATGTGTTGCCTGAAGGTGTCACACTGGCCACTAAATGATAGGAACAGCATGCTAGCCTAGTTAGCATTTGGATGGCTGTGATAGTGTAGCTCATAGTTGGACTGGGAAGTCAGACATCCTATACATATTGATATTGGGAAAAAATGTCAAGATCTTACTTCTAGGTAGGAATGTACTGTTAGGATGAAGTTCAATACATTCAGCTCTGCAAACTCTACTTTACGTATAATATGCTTCAATAAATGACTTAGCCTCTAAGAATCCAGATGACTGTTTGTTGTTGTACTTTAGAATATTTTCAACATCTACACTCACATTGCACATGTGCAAAATTTTGGCTGGACTTGGAAGGAAAATGATCTCACTTTAAAAAAGAAAGAGAGAGTAAAAGCATTATCTGCAGTTTAAAGATCCATTTTCTTGGTCACCTGATGATGTTGATCTACAGGAACAGATGGAATTAATAGAGCAGTGCCATTAATAAATGTTGATGAACAAAGGGAATCTTTATTGTTGCAATTCTTGTGACCTCAAGATAGTCTTACACTCAAATTCGTACATGCTTTTACCTAGCATGAAGGCCCAGCAGGTTAAACTTTCTAGCTGCTATGCAGAAGCATCTTTAGAGTGCTCCAAGTACAAACATTATATAGGGCAAAATCAGTGGCATCCATAGCCAGCTGCAAGAATGCAAAAATGATGACCACACTTCATTACCAAAATCCTGACCTTGTACATTTGTGTGCTAAAATCTGATATAGCTTCATCAGTGATGGCATTGGCATGATGACATAATCATGCATGTTTCATCATATGATCCATCTGGTCCCTTGTTCACAGATTCCACAGATATTCATGGGTGTAATCATTTTGATCGAAGTAGCTCTTTCTTTGACAATGTTTGAGAAGATATGGTCCAGCATGAGGTAACAGCTACAATGTGCTGCAATTTTTACAAACCAGTCGCATTGGGCACTATTGTGATATATGGTGCAACAGAATTTATATGCATATGTTTTAGGAGTACACAATAGGAAAGATGTTTCTCAAAATAACATTTTGCCTGGGTTTACATACACTGCATGAAGCCATGGTTTTTTTAACTATGATTTATTAATAATTGTTAATTAAATGTACCATCTTGTAGTTAGTGGAGTGGGTGAACTGCTCTTTTTGTAATTCATTGAACAAATCTCTTTTAAGGATGATCTATAAATGCTAATTCTACAAACTCTGAAAAAGTATAGTTGCAAAACTACAGTACAAAAGGAATTTGAAAGAATAGGATTGAGGGAATAAGTTCAGAAAAAATATTAATCTTATTTTATTATGATTAAGTATTTGGAAGTAATAAGATGCCCAATGTCAGAAGCACAGAGCTAGTAAAAGCATTTGTCACAAACAAATTAAGCATACAAATCATGTCTTACTATACAACACTGGTCACCACTCTTAATTTCTGTAGATCCAGGCTCCTACTTGTCCACCTAAAGCTTTTACAAATAGGTAGTCAACAATATAAAGTATATAGGTACCATGGCTTCTAACAAATTTCTTAGATGGGGTATGCAGGGCTCCAAAATTAAATATTTATTTTAACTGCTAAAAGATGATCATGTTTGAAATTTATGAAACATTATTCATTTTACAATTTAAAATAGTTTAATTTTTATTTTGGCATCTATATAAAAAGCACATGAGTTCAGATGTATGGGAATTGTATGAGCTTGTAAAACACGTACAATATAGTTAATTATCTAACATATTTTCAGTATTTTATAAAACCATGTATTAACTAAATAGGTTGATCTGCAAAACATGCTAAACCGCCAAAAAAGCCAATTAAACTGTCAAAGAGTGCATGGAACAGTCACTAAGGTTTTAACAAATCTCTTTAAGGAAATTATGCCATTTGGTAAATATTTCTACTTGCAGCATACATGATAGGATGCTGAGAATTTTGCAAATTGAAAGTTATAATTTGAGTGTTAATGAACAGTAATTTTCACCTCTATAACTTTGTATTTTAAGAAATGAAACAGGAAAATAATCCTTGACATTAGTTCTTTCTGTATTTTCTTCTCTGCATAATTATAATTACATTATTTATTCCATCTTCTGATAATGATGGACAAGCTTCTTATAAAGCCATCAAGAAATAAGTCCATACTTATCTTTTCAACCAGTATTGCTCTTCTTCTGACTCCAACAGATCCCCATGAAAAAAAAAACTTAAGTGACAAACTCCAGGAACAAGATAAAGGACTTTGGGATTGTGGGAAACTAATGATTATCTGACCCAGCAGCTGGGGGAGGGTGGCAGGGGTCAGGGTTAGGAAAATGGACCATTCCAAGGTTACAAAGCTACAGTAATTTTAAAAAATAGTAGTAGTTTGATCTTATTTACAATAAATTGAAAAATAAATAAATTGATTTGGTTCCTCAAAGCACACAGCTTTATGGCATCATTCAGGTCAACCAATGATCACAAACCACAGTAGTGGAAGGCTGATTCTAAAGTAGCGAACTCATGTTGAAATGCTCAAATGGTAGAAAGAAATTTCTTCCAGACTGGGATTTACTATCACATTGCAAGCTGCTCAGAGTTACCTCACACTGCGAGATGGGTATAAAATAAATTTAATAAAAAAAATTTAAAAATTAAAAAAATACACAAAATGACTAGTGAGTAGACAATAACAGAATTTGAAGAACAAATTCATAAGAAAAGTTACACTTTGCTGTGTAAGGTGCCAAGAACATACCTTTCTTTTAGTGAAAGTTAACTGAGATGATCAAAATTTTATATTGAGATACTAATTATGATATAATTTCTAATTCTGGAAATCCAATGGTGATTCTGTATATATGTTGCTTACTTCTTGAATGTTAAGAGTTTGTTTTACTGTTGGACCTTTGAGTTTAATTCTGTAAGGTTACAGGCAGTCCTCAACTTACAACAGTTCATTTAGTGACAATTCAAAGTTACAATGGCACTGAAAAAAAGGGAATTATGACCGTTTTTTTACACTTTGGTCATTGCAGCATCTCCATAGTCACATGATCAAAATTTGGATGCTTGTTAATTGATTCATATTTATGACGGTTGCATTTTGGGCTCAATTGTGGTTGTAACTTGAGGACTACCTGTATTTTCTCTTTGGTTATTCAAAATGTCAATGTGCTAATTGATGGACACCAAAGAGCTTAGCAGACTCATGCAGAACTTTTATAAAGAAAGCACAATGGGTCCTCTCTGCTTTTTAAAAATGATATTAAAAAAAACAGCAAAGAGGACACACTGTGCTTTCTTTTATGTACTATACTAAACAATGTAGGAATCATGCTTAAGCTCCCTTCCCTTCAATGTGGTTTCATTACAAAGCCAAATCTTGGAAAAATGATTTAAGGCTACATTATCCTGTTTCTAATTCCTTTCCTTTGTTCCTGAGGAAATGTAATTGTGAGAAGCTGGGAGAAGGGATTTGACTATGTTTCTATGTCAGACTTGCAAAGAGCCATAAAGTCTTTTTTTATGGGCTTCTCCTAAGCCTAACCTTACAATTTTAAATTAAAGGAGACAACATGACAATTTTAGCCAGTTCTGATCTTATATCTTTATTTGCAATTCAGAAACAAAATCAGGCTTTAACTTGACAAACTTTAACAATGACAAAATGTTCTTGCATGTAAATCACTTTTTTTTTAAATTAAACTTTAGTTTTACAAAAGACACTACTGTATGGGGAAAAACAAAATAATAAAAAGAAATTTCCTGAGTGCAAAAGGAAAAAGGAATAGTGTAGTCAATTTTTACTCCTTAATGAATTCTAAATGTATTGATAAGATATAATATAGAGAAAATGTTAGATTATGACAATACAGGAATTATAAACCAGGTAGAATATTAGAAATCTTTGCAATAATATGCCAGAATGATATAGATTTGAGTAAACATCAACACCTTGGAAATGGAAATTTACTGCCAGATTGTGTGATATAAACTGCTGTGGGAAAAGTTAAAAGAAAGCAAGTACAAAGAGCATCACATCTCTTCTTTCCTGAACGAGAGGTGTGAGTTTTAAAATTTGCAAAAAATAAGACATGACTCTGTGTGCTGGCTCTTCTAGGTATTGGTCACTCAAATCTAAAGTTAGAAACTAGACACGGTTTAGGTCCATCTACTTTTCCCAATGATTGTGGAAGTGCTATGATTCTTCATTGTGTCTCTTTTTCCTCTTTCTTCCAGACTGAGATCATCATTTGGCTCATTGCCATTAGGCTTTTGTATAAAATGTCTGGGAACTTTATAACCTCAGATTTAGTTCTTTAAAAGACCAAATGCTGAAGAAAGGGGCTTGTATATTCATCATTTCATGGACAGAAATAACATTTGTTTAAATGCTATTGAATTCACCTCGTTACCTGGCAATATGTTCTTGGTGTTTTGGGGATCTGTCATAATTTGAAATAGTTATTAAGCAAGGACATCCTATATGAGCATATTGTGTGTAATCTTACCATGTTTTAGTATGACAATAGCTGGCATGTGCATTCTATTACATCAGAAAATGGTTTGTTAGGCTCTGGTTTAGCACATTGTAGAAGATGTCTAATCCTGTTTAGGAAACAGCATGTTGAGTGAACCAAGGTAATTGTGGTCAATCTGTATTTGAATAATGATGGTTAGATGGCCTGGAATTAGTACATTATTTGAATGAACCAAGAGATGCCCTGGTCTGAAGGGATTCACTGAGTTTGAAATCCAAGACAGAAAAACGTCCTCTGAAATATTGTTCACTGCACTGCCCCTATTTATGTAAAAGATCCTCCTCATCTCCCTTCAGTGTTCCCTGATTATAATCTACAAGAACCATGCATTGTTAGATGATAATGCAATTGTCACTCTATGTTTTATTATTTCAACCTCTTTTTTAAAGCCGTAAGTCAACTGTCCTTTTATGCATGATATATATTGTAACAGTTTGTTTCAAAACAATCGTTGCTACTACATGATCAAATGAAACAGCCAAATGGCTTTAAAATAAAATCCACAAAAGCCAAAATATTCTTTGCGATATCGAAAACAAAACCATGCAAAGAAAATTACTGATCATAAATAATTTTGCAGAAGTCAGTACTAATCCCAACAGAAATGTTGAGGCAATTATACA
Source organism: Natrix helvetica (assembly GCF_964273705.1). NCBI lineage: Eukaryota > Metazoa > Chordata > Lepidosauria > Squamata > Natricidae > Natrix > Natrix helvetica. The sequence continues at coordinate 49,995,569 of NC_138558.1, read as the reverse complement.
AAGCAGGTTCTGTAGGCTGCAAATAATCCATCATATAAAGAAAGCAGCATGCTGTTTTCAAGTTTGATCATCCAAAATACATTTGTTGGCATGTGCTATAGAGTTGCTATCTCATAACAGCCTTAAATCATTGCTTGAGAACACTGCCAAAAAACCTCTTCATTTCCTTTTAGTGACTTCTTATTGCCCTGTTTAATAGAAAAGGAAGGACATGATGTTGTTTTAATGACAGGAAACCAAACCAATGTCTTCCAAATGAATACATTCCATCAGTGGCTGCCACGAAGTGTGCTAATTATTTCTTTTGATAAATTAAACATTGTAAAAGTCTCTAAAGCATCAAGCATGTTTCTTGAAATCATTGTCTGTTCTCATTTTGAAAGTTAACTCAGACCCAGCTATTTCAATTTAACAGACAACATTTGCGCGTAATGTTGTCACTTATGTCAAATTTCTCAACATATCTGTTCAGTTGATAATTTTATTAAGCTAATATTTAACAATAGGCCATACTTTTGTTCTGAATACATAGATCAGAGCAAATAATTGCTCAGTCTGCCAGTGCCCTAGTCTCATAATTAGAAAACATAGTATAGCATTTGAAGCCAATGATTTAGGAACAATTTATTTTAGTATAGATGTAGAGCTCATTGATCAAGTGAACATAGAAAGTAAGCAGGCATTTGACAGTGGAATTCAGAGAAGGAATTTAAAGGGAGAACCTAACAAATTTGCCTCCAAAGTGAACATGAAATTGACTCCATATTGGTAACAGAATGCAGGAGTGCTATGTATTTTTAAATAAATATTACAAGAAGTTGGATTGGAAGAAGATGAACATGGTTTTAAAACTGGAGGAAGAAACATCAACAATCTGTACTATGACACTAGCTTAAGAGTGAAAATGCAAAGGATCTGCAAGATGTAGCAATAAAGTTAGGGGGGAACACATGAAAAAGGGACTAAAACTACCATGTTTCCTCCAAAATATGACATGTCCTGATACTAAGCCCAATTGGGCTTTACAGGGGATGGGGTAAAATAAGCCCCACCTCAAAATTAGACCCCCCAAAATTACTAAAACGCATACATAGCTGGTCCCCGCCATTTCATCTAGTTGCTTCTGGAGGGGAGGAAGGGGGGGACATGCCCCACGGACCCCACACGCCATTGTTGTACCTAATGGTAATGATGATAGCTGTGCAAAAAGAGCAGCTGCGGTAAAAAGAGCACCCACCATGCCACACCCCTCCCAAATTATGCCCCAGCATGAGACGCACATCTTACTGGACACTGGCAGTTCTGTCATTTCTCTTGGCTGGTCTGTGCAGGGAAACACCTTGCACTGTAAAGAAAAACGTTTCGTGAGTGTGAGCAATTAACAACTTCTCGCACTTGCAAGTAGTTTTTCTTTACTGTGCAAGGTGTTTCCCTGCACAGACCGGCCGAGAGACATGATGGAGCTGTCAATGTCCAGTAAGATGAGTGTCTCCTGACCCCACCTGCCACCCTCCAAATTGTACCCCAGTGGGAGACACACGTCTTACTGGACACTGGCAGCTCCGTCGCGTTCCTCACCATTGTGTCCAGGAAAACACATTGTAAAAAAACCTTGCAAGTTTTTTTTTTACAACGTGTTTCCCTGGACACAATGACGAGGAATGCAATGGAGCTGGAAAAGTAAAGCACATGTCTCATTTCTCGCCCGCCCCACCTGCCACCTGCCAGGAAATAATAAGCCCTTTCCCCCGATAATAATGCCAAGACCTTGTTTTTTTTTGGGGGGGGGTCAAAAGAAAATAAGACCCTGTCTTATTTTGGGGAAAACATGGTACCAATAAAGAAACTAAAATTAAAAGGATTAAAATTAACTATAAAGAGTACCAACTAATGACAAAAAATACTAGCACTTGACAGAGCAGCCATGGAAAGTTATTCAAATGCTGTGACGTGTTTACAAAGATCAGAATCATGCAAGCCATGGTGCTCCTTATGACACTCTATGGAAATGAAAGTTGGACTTTGAAGAAGCAGCTAGGAAGAGGTATTGACATTTCTGATGTTTTATGTTGGAAAAGATTCCTAGAATACTGCAGACAGCCACAGAAAGAAGCACATGGATCACTGAACAAATCAACCCAGAGGTCCCAATCAAGGCACAAATGACCTGGTTCAAATTTTTCTACTTCATTAAGTGTAAGTCCTAGTAAATAAGGCTCTTAAAGGTAGAAAGAAAAGAAGAGAAGAAAAGCAGCAAGAATTATATATATGCTAAATATTGGAGAAATGTGATCCTCAGTGACGTGAGGTGAGGTTTATGGCTAGTGAGGCTGGTGACGTCATCAGGAAGGCGGGGAATGGGACTATGTGTGCAGGAGGTTGAGGCAGCCTCAGCCTCCTGCACACATGGTCCCATTCCCCGCCTTCCTGAGTCAACATGAAGGGGACAGCGGAGTGCGAGCTGGCAGAGCGCGCTCCGCAATCCCCTTCATGTTGACTCAGGAAGGCAGGGAATCAGACCACGTGTGCCTTTTCCCTTTTTTTTTCTTTTAATGATGAGAGCGGTGAGGCTCTGCCTCCCCTGCCTCCCCTGACTGCACGTCCCTGGATCCTCGGATGATGATATAGTTAGGAAAATTTGGGATTGTGCCAAAATGGATAGATTAACCTTAAAAATTAAAGATAAAGGAGATTCGAAATATTATCGGACATGGAATAAATTTTATGAATGGATAGAGACAAGAGGTAGAAATGAGAGAGACAATAAGTTTATGAATATAAATAATTGTTAGTATGGAAACTAAAGTTGTATAAAACTAAGACTAGAGTAAGGGAAACATTTTAAATAGGCTAATGTAAGTAGAAACCTAGTTAAAGCTCTTTTTCTTTACTTTTTTGGTTATTTAATTATAATTACTGTTATTATATTATTGTTATAGTTACTAGATTGTGTGTTAAGATTTACTTATTAACTTTTCATTGGCTTTGCTTGATATTAATTATTATCCTGACATGTCACTGTCTTTTCAATTAAAATAAAAAGAGACGAAAAGGATAACCAACAGCAAAGGGGCTGAACACAGTTGTGATGAGTTGGACAATCTGGAAAACAAGGTTAGGGACAGATTGTCATAGAAAAATAGATTTATGTGGTCTCTGGAGTCAAAAATAAGATTATGGCAGATAATAATGTGAATAATTTATACTTGGCTAATTGAGAGCATGAGAAATGAAAAAGAACCAACAAAAAACCTTTTATTGGTGGGAATTTAGGGAACAAAAAGTGATGAGTGTAAGCATTTTGAAGATAATGTGTTAATTATCAGAAGTAGACACTGATTTTATAAGATAATTTTGGTCAGCCATCTTTTCTGTTATTTCTTGGGAATTGTACGGTTCTAATGTATTACCAAACATTTAACAAAGTACCCCTGGTTTTTTAATTAGCAACTTTCAACATAGGCTGTTAGAGATCCCACACACCCACTTTACCGTCTGCTTCTGTTGCTCCCCTCTGGGAGCAACAGATATATATATATATATATATATATATATATATATATATATATATATATATATATATATATATATATATATATATATATATATATATATATATATATATATATATATATATATATATATATATATATATATATATATATATATATATATATATATATATATATATATATATATATATATATATATATATATATATATATATATATATAATTTGTCATGTATATTTGTATATTGGAGGTGGCGATGAGCTGTTTGAAAGCTGTTTGCAATGAAATTTCATTCTAATGTATGCCGATTGGTGTACATTTACAGTGACAGTAAGGTTACTCTAAGTCTGAATGACATTGTAATTGGTTAATGTGAGATTGGTTAAAAACAATCCTCAAAGAATGCTTATCAAGAGTGCTTCATTAATTTGTAGAAAAATATAGAGTAGGGTCTCATGGGGTTCAGTTCTCTATATTTTCTGGTTTTTAAACTTTTTATTAAGAACTAGAATGAAGAGTTGGAGAGAATGCTTATCAGATTTACATAGGACACAAAATTGGGTAAGGCAAGCCATAAACACAGATAAAACATGAAAAGCAGCATTATTAAATTAGAAACCTATCCTGAAAATGACAATGAAATTTAAGAAATAAATATAACATTGTTTACTAAACAATGGAAATGCATAAATATAGAATGGAGATCTAGTTTTATAATTATACTTGTGGAAAAGTTCTTAGGATATTAGGGACAATTTGCATGAGAACAGAATTACGTAGCAGAAAAAGGAAATACTATTCTCTAGGAATAAGAACTGTGCCAAAGTAAATGTCTATGGAAATTCTCAGTCATCCAGGACATGGTTGTCCCAAAGGTGCTTTTTCAAGAGGCAGTTGGACTTTCTGATTTTTCTTTGAAGACGTTTTGTTTCTCATCCAAGAAACCAGAAGGACCAGTTCCATCTTGAAAAAGCACCTTTGTGCCTGAGTAGTTTTGAGCAACTTGATCTCACACAAAAAAGTGGCAGGGGGTAAAGCTTCTTTTTCAATGACTCCTTCTGTCAACAGTATTGACCAAACAATGTTGAAGACAAATGAATCCCCATAGAGGACCATTACAGAAGGCCATCCCCATCCTGAAAAACTGCATTTAGGTTATGGCTGATGCACACCTGTGATCCTTCTGGAGCTATTTATACTTAGTATGCTTGATTATAAACTGGCTTGATTTTAGCAATGCCATATATGTGGAGCTACTCTTGAAAAGTATCCAGTAACTAAAACAATGCAAAATAGAGAGGCTAATTACTGACTGACGTGAAGTACAGTAATCATATAATGTCTACATTAAAATATCTGTATTGGCTACTAATAGGATTCTGATCACAATTCAAGGTGTTTTTATTGATCTTTAACACCATTCCTTTCCTGGGGCCTCACTCTGAAGAATTGCCTCTCCTTTTATGAACTGGCCAGGTCTTTATATCAATGGAAAAGGCCTTTCTTAAGATCCCTCTCCCCTTCAAAATATTTGAAGCTTGACCATCTGTTCTGTGGAAAACTTCTGCCCTGATTTTCTATTCTGACCCTTTCCATCCTGAAACAAAATAAACAAAACAAAACCAGCTTCAGAATTAAAACAATTTCTGAAGTAAATTGTTATTTGGATTTAGAACTTATGCCCTCTCTTGATTTGAGAGCCAGCATGAAAAAATAAGATCTTAGCTCTCAAGAAAAATTGGCTGAACTTTCACTCAAAATCTGGCTTATTTCTTTATAAATGACCTTGATCTAGAGGAAATAAACTGTGCCAAGATAGTCCACACATCCTCCCCAGTAATTTGTATGCTTTACAGTCACTACTGCAATGTTTATTTCACCAAGTTCTGGTTCTACATGTACCTTCTCACAACTCTCATTTACATCAACAGTATTAATATTATAGGTGTGCGTGTGACTTTGAGTCATTGTTGACTCCTGGCAACTGCCTGGATTAGTCCTTGCAAGTTTCTTGGCAAGGTTTCAGAAGTGGTTTGTCATTGCTTACTTGGTAGGACTGAGAGAATGATTGGCCCAAGCTCACCCAGCTGACTTCGTGCCTAAGGCAAGACAAGAACTCATGGTCTCCTGGTTTCTAGTCCAGTGCCTTATCCACTACACCAAAATGACTGTATTGATACTATAGATAGTGGAAATTAATTATGCTTACTTTCTCATTTCATTCACTGAATGTAACAAGAGCGTAACTGTTTGGGTCATAGATTAATTTTGCCTTTAGCACATTAACTAAATAACTGCATCTGCTGTCTGGAGTGATATGCCCTTCACAATAAATATAACTCTCAACATGATGGTAGACTTTAAAAACTTATTATGGGCCTTGGGGTAAGATTGTCATGCATTTTATGATACTGTATATAGAGCATAGCTATCTTCTCCCTTAATTTTTCAGCATAAGCCATCCAGTGCCTTTAAATTATCATCACCATCATTATCATCATTATTATCATTATTATCAATATAGGTTTGTGGTCTTTTGTTATAGAGGAAAATCATGAATCAGTATGATTTAGGACCATCTCCCCAAAACTTCAGAATGTTGGCTTCTCTAATGATCGGATACGAGTGTACACCACAGTGCAAACAACAGGAAGCCCAACATTATCTTATTTATAAGGAAGAAAGAAACTAGAAAGCAACTGAACCTGAATCACAGATTCAGTTTTTCAGCTGGCAATAAGAGACATGTCAGTATTTTATTCACTGCGGTTTCAAATATTGGATAGTGAACAGGACAAAAGACATAAACCTGGAAAAGGAAATTGTGACTATATTTATTTAAAGCTTTGTAAATCAATAACAGAGGAACAGAAATATTTTGGGAACAAAATGCATAGAAAATAGAATTTTAGTGCTAGTACACAGAATTTAATTTCTTTACAAGTTCAAATTTCAAGTCATCAGCATACAATTCCATTATTTGTTTAGCTCAATGAATAAAATTGTGGAATGTGGTTCCAGACACATTCATCCCCCAAAAACTGCTTAGTGAATAATGGCTTTGTGGTAAATTGAAAGCCTGTGACTTGTGTTTCTTTTCTTTTTTCAGGAATATTCCAATGGTGGTTTCAACTGTAGAGCATAATACTGCATTGCCAAGAAGTGGTTTCAAATATGACTTCATAACTACTTTAATTTCCTGTTTACTATGGATATAATCATGCTTTAATTTTTGATTTATAACCAAAACCTTAGGCTCATCTTGAAGAGACTCTAAATCATGGATAGACAATCTAATTCTCTCCAGACATTCTACAATTTTTTCCCTATCTTCTGAGCTGATTGGGAATAATACAAATAAAAATCCAAAACATCAGGAAAACAGCAAGTTGCTTTACCACACTGTATATGTCAATCTATTATAATGCTCCAGAGTAAATATTTAAATGGCATGATCTTTAGGGTTACAAGTCTGTAATTATAATCATTTGTTGTACAAATGAAACCAACAACACATCTTTGGCAACTAGAATATGCCGTTCTTGGTAGGAGCTCCCTTCTTTTGGATCAGCTTGCCCTGAGAGCATCCTTTAGAAACTGATTTTAAAGAGCCATCTTCTGCAGCAAAACATTTAGTTAGGAAGTGTTTAGATCAATGGTAGTCAACCTGGTCCCTACCGCCCACTAGTTGGCGTTCCAGCTTTCATGGTGGGCGGTAGGGGTTTGCTGTAACTCTGCTTTATAAATTTTATAAAGTGAAGTTACTTCCCTACTTTATAAATCACCATTACTGTGGAACCGGTGGGCGGTTAGAAAATTTTACTACTAACAGAGATACAAAAGTGGGCGGTAGGTATAAAAAGGTTGACAACCCCTGGTTTAGATAATAGTTAAGGTTTTTAGTTTTAATGTGAGAGTGATTTTATGGATATTTTATTTTATGCATAGCAAATGCATAAAAATCCTAACAGTTTTTATAAGCAGATTGTTTTGAAATTAGTTATTAATTCCAACATGTCTGTTCTATTAGTTTATTCTTCTCAAAGATCAAAACAAAAATATTGCAATGTACAGCACCCCCTTCAAGTTCTGCAATGGTGCCTCCCCATGGCAAACGATGTTTCTGGGAGAGATGAGTGAAGAATTTTAGGAATATACACAAAGATTAAATAGTCCTAGCAAGAGCAGCCAAGATACTGTATGAAGTTCATTCTAGCTGCCCAGATAAGCAAGGAGGCACTTACGTTGGGCAGATGCAATATAGGAAGATGGTGGAAGCAGACCATTCCTTTACTTAACTATCATTTCACACTAAATAAGAGAAAGTAAATCACTCCCATATTGTACTAAAAAAAACCTCCTATATGGTTAAACAGAATAAAAGTAATTCAAGTTATAATGTTGGGTGATGTTTTAACAGTGAGATTAGCAGCATATAACTTTAATAAATAAACAAATAAGCCCTTCCAATCATCTAGGTGTCAATATATTCTTAACGAAGAAATAATAGTGTTTATAATATGGATAAATTTGCCAAATGTCTAACTGTTGATAATGCAATGCAAATAGAAAAAATAAAATCTACGAATGCACAATTATAGTGTGAACATGCAACATAAGCAGCAGGTACATGGAAAAGCTCAACTCAATGAAATGAATGGACCACACATTGATATTTTAGGCATCAGTTAATTGAACAACTTTAATCATACTAGTTACTGTTCAGCATACATATAAAATATAATTTTAAAAGTGCTTATACTTAAAAGTATAATGCAATCAATTACCAAATAATATCAAGTAGACTTCACAGACAGCCTTTTAATGTGATACTTATTCAAGTTTATGCTGCAAAACTGACAGATTTTTTTATGATCAATTTCAATCTGAAATCAACAAAAATGCAAACAAAATACACTGCTTCTTTCTGGAGAATGCACAAGTTGGAAATATCAGTGAGGATTGTATGGCATAGGAGACAGGAGAATAATCTATTAGTTTTGGTCAATCCAAAGATTTCTTTGCTACTAACACAATATTCCAGCAACCAAAACAATGCCTACATATATATGAGCATCAACAGATGGAATACATATAAATCAAATTTACTATTGTAGAAAGTTAGCACTCCCCTCTAGAAGAATGAATTATTTTGAAAAATATTAAAAAGGCAGAATATTATATTTCCCTAAATGAGAAATGGAGAAACATGGTTTTTTTAGAGGCAGGAAACAGAGTCAATCTTTCTTAATAGCCCCAAAGATACTGTGGAAGCTATTTTTTTAAAAATGCAGATTTGGTAATCCATTCAAGACAGGATTAAAAACTCCCAGGAAACCAGCATCTAGGATTAATTACATTTGTTAAACAAGATTAAAAAACTCAAATCATTACCGGCTTTCATGAGACAAATGTAATTAAATTCAAATCACAAAATATCCAAAATAAGCCTCTAAATTACAAAATGCTGTAGAACAAACTGCATAAAAATCCATGTATTGACCAAACCAATTGTTCAGCTGCCCAGGACGTCAAATCCACGTGGTCCTCTCCATCAATAAACCATTTTTCCAACCACCCTCCATGTTTATAGTTGTTCCTTGCCACTTGGAACTGAACCAGATGGAGATTTCTTCCAACAATTTGCCACCCAAAGATGGGACTCCAGGCTTACCTGACCAATGGACCTGGCTCGGGTAAGCCTCCTTTGCTGGCAGCAGACCCATTGAGTCTGTGGATGAGTTTTCTTGGAACTTGGCCATTTGGAACTAGGGTTGTTTTGTTTGTAAAGTTTTTATTGGTTTTTTACAAATGTTTTAGGGGAAAAGATAAATAGGTGTAGAAAATTTTGACAGCTACATCATGCGGGAGGTAGAAATCCTCCTGAATCTCACAACTTTAACCAAAAAAGAAAAAAAAGAAAAAACATCAAAATTTGAATAAACACTGGCAGCTTTTTGTTTTTACATTCAATCATCAATATATTCAATCATCTTTTGTATCACTTCCAAGAGTTACATTATAACAACAATTGCAAAAATGTTTCAACTCATTTTTGTGATCTGAGTCTTCTAAGTGTTGCGTCCTTCCCCCTGTCTCCTGGCAGAGCCGCAGCCCCTCCCTCCTTCACATCTTGTGTACTGTCCCCTGTTTGATCTAGGAGGGCACTATTTTTTTTAATAAAGGCCTCCGCCTCCATAACTATGTTAATTCTAATTCTACTGCCCTTCCAGAAAATCAGCATTCCTTCTGGCAACAACCATTTAAACCAGATTCCATTGTTATATAATTTCGGAATAGGGTTTTAAAGAGGTTTAGAGTATTGAGTTCAAAGGCTTCTTGGAAAGAAAGTGAGTACCTCTAAATTTTAACTTTTAAAGCCTGGAAGAGCTTGTAAAATGTCTGTATGCCTGTGTGTTTGAGTGAGAGGATCCTTCAGCCAATCACTGCTAGATCTTGCTTCCTCTGTGCCTTTCCTAGCCACAGAAAAATCTGTTCTACCAACAAAGCCTGGAAAGTATAGGAGGTCAGGCCAGAGCACAGTATCTTCTGTTAGGGAAAAAGGGAGAATGTGTGAAAATAGAATGGAAAAGTGAATGAGAGAGTTGAACTTGAGCAGCCAACTGGGAAGTCACTGAGCAAAGCCCTATGTTAGGAAGGGCCCGTACCTCTGGAAGCAAGCAGAGGTCCTCCCAGACTCTCCTGATTCTGAAAACTGTGAAGTGGGAGAATCTCTACAGGGGTGTCCATATTCTGATAGGGAACCAGAGTCTTCCCGGACTCTTTTTGGTCAAAAAATTTCTGGCAGGGCGGGGGTCTCGTTAGGAGGCTCTATTTGCCTGGACCTGACAGAACCAAATTGAATCTTTACATTGGAGAAGGAAATATGGGATCGTCTAGCCCAAGGGTCAAGGTTCCTCCATGGAAGACTTGTTTGATTACTGGGGACAAAACAAGATTGCCTGTCCAGGTCGGGATTAAGATTGTGTAGAATAGACTTTGGCCAAGGATGAAGCTGGAGAACCAATTTGGCTAAATAAAGGTATTTAAAAGAAAAGAGAAATATATAAATAGGAATGTTCGGGTTTTTGTTTTTTTGTTGTCCCTCTCTCTTCCTCTCTGTCTTCCATGCAACCATATGTGTTTGTTAAGATTTGTGCCTTTCCTCATTTTGAGTTAACTGAGATTTATGGTGGGAATGACCAGTGTGTATGAACCTGAGAGTTATGTTTTTCCTCTCATTTTCTTCTTGTTTTCGTTTGTGTCAACATATGAAAAAACAATGGTGACGATTAAGGCCTTAATGGTCTTAAAGTGGAAATCAATATAGAAAAAGGTATATAAAAAGGTGATGCAATATCACCTATCCTTTTCTCATCCTGCCTTGAAGAAGTATTTCACAAACTAAACTGGCTAAAATGGTGATGATAATGATGCGGAGGCTTCGGGAGGCTTCCCTGAAGTCTCCGGAGGGTGAAAAACGGCCCAACACGCAAACCGGAAGTCTGGAAATGGGCTGTTTCTGACCTTGGGAGGGCCTCTGGGGGGCGGGGAGGCTGTTTTCGTGCTCCCCAAGCTCCTAGAAAGCCCCTGGAATCTGGGGAGAGCAAAAAAAATGGTACTTCAAGTCCGCCTGGAGGCCCTCCGAAGGCCAGGAATGGCCCATTTTCGGACTTCCGGTTTGCATGTTGGACTGTTTTTCGCCATCCAAGGCTTCAGAGAAGTCTCCCAAAGCCTCTGCGTCATCATCATCATCATTTTAGCCATTGTCTATCCACTGCAGGATAAAGGCCTTTTCTGCATGTTTCCAACCAATATGGTCCTAAGCTTTCCTTTTCCAATTGGGCCCACAATACTTGCTGATGTCATCGATCCATCTTATTCACGGGCGCTTTTTATCAAGTGTGATCCATTCTATGACTGTCTTGGTCCATGTGCTATTGCTTCTTCTACTATTGCATTCCATTGTTTTTACTCTCTTGATGATATTGTACACTTTCTATCAGGCCTGCAGCCATATTCCCTTTTGGATCTTTGGCCTGCCCCATTTTCTATTATTCTACTATGCCATTTCTATTGTGGGAAAATGGGAGAGGGGATAGTATGGACTTAAATGCTATTCCTTTCTAGAATTCAAGGTCATCCTTTGTCTCTACACCTCTCACCTGACCAGAACTGGATGGGTGGAATTGCCAGCATGGCAGTGGAAGATTGGACCATATGATGGACTTGTGGGTGTGGGGGCAAGATCCTGAACTTTCAACTGGGTGGGGAAAACCAGGAAGCTTTCAGATTCTGGTTTTCCCAGATGTGCCAACATGGCTCTCTTAATAAATTGGAACTATGAGCAATACTTTGCCTTGGACTCTGATGTAATTTTGGATGCTATTTGGAACCCTGATATTTTCATTTTGTTCTCTAATCCATATGCAGGTCTTTCTACCTTGTCTTGTAAAGCTGTGCATGTATCTTTCCATTAATACTTTGTGCCACCTGTAGCTTTTGTATTGATTGTGAGGTTAGTGTCCATGTTTCACTGGCGTATGTTAGACAGAGAACACACACTGATTGAAAACCTTTCTCTTCAGGCATAGGGGGATGTTTGCTAGAAACTGAGTTGTAGTTACAATATATCTGGATTACAATAAATTGAAGATGTGGTAATTAGAAATATTAAATTAGATGTCACATCATGTTGATATAACAGTATAATTGATTATTTGGTTTCCCCTTTCCCCCTTTCCTTTCCTTTCCTTTCCTTTCCTTCCTTATGTGTTGTATAAGTCTTACGAAAAAGGCTATAATAATGTATATTTCTACAAATAGAATATCTTGGCATTTCAGTATATATTTGCTATGAATCTAATGAGAAAAAAAATACCTTGTGAGAATAATGAAACCTTTATAAAAGGATTTTCATAATTAAGAATGAGAGAAAAGGGATATTGAATAGTTGAATCTGTTTATTGATAAAACTGCATTGAACATGCAAGCTGAAATTAAAAAAAGTTTACATAAAAGTACACAAATGCAAATACTGAACTCAGCATATCCTTGAACCAAGGTAATATAAAAAACTCCAGGTATTGAAATTTCCCTCAGATAATAAAAATGCAGATAAATGGTATCAATTAAAGCTTAGCAGTTCAGTTTTATTAGCTGGAACCTGACACGGTGGTCTAGGATTTTGTGAATGCAACAAACACATGTCTTTAATTAAAGGCATAATTATTGCACGTCAGGTTTTTCAGAGACACACTTATTTCCAAGGCACATCTATTTGGCCCTTTCTAGGAAGGAAGAAAGGACTTGGGGATACTTGTAGATTAAAGGAAAATTTCCCAAGAGATATTTTGGTTATATTACAACTTCCTTTGTGCTGGTCATTATGGTTATATTTAGAATTAAATTTCAGTATTAATCATTGCCCTCAAAATATAATGAAATAACTCAATAGAACTCCTTAGGCCTTTGAGGATCCTTACTTTTTAAATATTTTTCAAAATAAGTATTAAAATGCTTTCTCCAAGTCATTCTGTGAGTGAGGTGGATTGTTTTTAAATTTGATATATAAATAAATAATATCTAAACTTGCTTTGCTTTTTTGACTTAGTTTTAAAGAGATATTTTAATATATTCTTTACTTATCTGTGGTCTACTACTTGTTTCAACAACTGCTAACTATAACGTATATATATTTTTAAAAAGTCGTTCTGTCTTTGAAGATCTAATTGTCTGGGTTAATCTATTCATTTCTGAATATGAATACAATGTATAAAATTCTATGAACAAAGACTATTTCCCACAAAAATAGACTGTTTTAACTGAAAATATATCATCTTTTGAGTTATGAATAAAGTTATCTTTAATTTCTTAAATTATATTTTCACCTTTTTGGAAATTATACCATAATCACACCAGGTGTTTGTACTGTGTCCTAAATGAGGTTTCCATAGATTCTGTGGAAGTTATTTTAAAATTTAATTTGAGTGTAAAAACTGTAAAAGAAGTAAAAATCAAGGGCTGGATGAAGAAAGCCAAGGCAATGGATAAACTGATATAGCACAGACAATAAGATTGCAAGCTTTTCATAGCTGGAAAAAGACTGTAAGGGTCTAATCTTGAACATCGTTCTGGGAATTCATGGGAGAATTAAGATCAATTTGAGGGATATGAAAGCATACTATTTTCTTTTTCATTGCTTCAAAGAGTCTCTTATGCTCAAGACAAAGACATTGCATATACTACAATGCCAATATAACATCTGCCTGAATAAAATACTGTACTTTGGGTTTTGTTCTTCAATTTTTCAATACATTTCAGTTTCAGTTTAGGAAAAAAGTACAGTTGTATAGAAAATTCACTGTTATTAGTGTATCATAAAATAGGAAATAACTTGCATTTTTTCCTGTCTGGGGTATTCAATAAGAGTTCTTAGCTAGGATTAGGTTTGAGATTATAATTTTGTTTGTTGATATTCCAAACTAAGGCACTCACTGTTGGCAAGATTACTAACTGCAAATTCTTTAAAAACCTAGTTTTATATTTTTTTATTAGGCCAATTCAAAAGTCACATAGCAGTGTTGAGGCTTTCAGACTTTCTGAGACTATGAAATATGGTTGATCAAACAAAAAGGGAAGTTGATTCACAGGTGGCTCTCTGCTTTTGAGAAGTAGAATCTAGAGAACTTTTTTGGGCTTGCCCAAGAGAAACCAATGAAACAGGATCAGGAAGAAAAAGATGCATTTCTCTCTGAAATCTGAATGGCATAAAGAAAAACATTATCTTCAGGAAGACTCCAGAGGGGAAGTCTCATAACAATTTTTATGCTAATTTCAGGAATTAAGAAAGATATCAAATGTACAAAAAAAGAGTGGGAAAGAATAGATAGCTAATTAGTCACAAGGTTGGAAAAGAGCAAAGGAGCTATAATAAATAGAATAATGGGACATTTTTTGTTCATTGTTTTATTTGAAATATATTATGAGCATCCAAAACTAAACAAATTCACATTATTTTACCTACTCTTAGTTATTGTGTTTTCAAGTATTTTCAAGCATTTTAGAGATTCAAAAAGAAGATTTGATTGCTCTGATAAAGAAACCCATCCATATCTGTGAATCATTTTTTGAAAGTTCTAATGACTCCAATTTTAAATATGCATTTATTTATACAAGCATTGCACTTGTATTAATGTGAAATTGCTACTTTTTATATTATCCTTATGATAATTGCTTCGCAAAGGCAAATCATCATAACAATAACATGACATATTTTGATTGTTTTGTATATTAATTTATGGGTTATAGAATGGTTTATAAAGTATATTTCTTGCAATTCAGATAAAATATATTAAGGATAACAATAGATTATTTCATTCCACCTTCCTTCAACTGACTTTATACCTGATTTGAATTCTATGGCACAATTTGAATTCTCTGATTATATTTTTGTAGAAATGAATGATTCGTATTAGACTTTGCCACTCTAAATCATACTGCTGCTGCCAAAATGGTATACTTGTAATTATTTCCTGCACAGAGAGAAGCAGTTATTTCAGAAATAAGGAAATATCCCATATTTAAATTAACAGGAGCTTGTTCCTGCTACTTTTAGCAGCATGGAGCACAGCATGATTAAAGTAACTGCCAAAAAATGAGCAAGGGCTGCATATCCACTGGCCAGTTGTGATGTACAAGCTGCTAATGGATAACATTCATAACAAAGACAATGGATGCAATCTGGAAATATTGGGTATTAGCCAGAAAAAGTTCAAAATTGATTGGACTATAATGCTTCACTGTGCCAGATGCATTCAAAATATTATGTACATCCATCAAGTAGATCAGACTTGGAACAGACTTTGAACAGAATGAGCCATAACTCTCAATACGAAAGGCTAGAGAACAATGAGGCTTTAGATCTATGAGGGTGCTATAAGAGTATTACCCATGAAATGCCTTTTGTAGAATAGAGGTGTCCTTACAGCACAGACTAGTTATGGATTTTAATGGTGTAACCAAAATCTTCAGATCTCTTCACTAATGTAATGATTATGCACAGAGAAGAAAGAAGTCTTCTAATTTATTTTTGACGCTATCAAAGGCAGAAGTTGAAATATTCCATGACAAATAATCTTAGCTGAATCTAATCTAATAATAATGTTTTACTTTGCACAGTACCCTGAAGTCAAGAAATTAAGCCAATTAAGTAACCCACCCTTTCTTTTAAAAACTTGTGATTTCATCAACATTAAACCAGTAATGTTTTTAGCATATTTATGTGCCATAGGATGTTACTTTGTTAGGTACTGTTAACATACATCTCTAGCACATAAGCCAAATTAGCTTTAAGAAGTCAAATCATTATTTGAAATAATGAGATTTGTTTATGTGATTTATTCTTCTGCACTCTGGGCCAAGCATTTATTGAGCTGAACCTTGCTTGTGACTATTGCTAATTTAAAGTGATGCCTCTGAGAATATATCATTATATTTCTAGATCCAATTAGTAAGGATGACTTTTCAAAAAGAGTTTGAAAAGACTATACCAAAAGTGAGGAACATTATATATCTTTATCGATAGTCAAAATTACCTAAAATAATCTTCTGGAACGGGTTGTGATTAGGGATTTTATTGTCAAAATTACCTAAAATAATCTTCTGGAAAGGGTTGTGATTAGGGATTTTATTGTTTCACTTAGATTTAAAGAATTATTGGTGTTTAGCCTCTGGTCAGGAGTGTTTTAAAGTCTCCAGATGGTACATTATCTGGTATTTAACATTGTGGGAGAAACATAATTGCATAAGTATATTCCCTATAATCATACTGCCATTTTCTAAGCAATATTGTTGATTTAATGTTTTGAGTTTAACCTTAGTTGATTATGGCACTACATGAAATCTGTCATGCAATATTAAAATGTTGTTTTGATTATTATACACATTTTACATAGATTTTTTCACCCAAAAAAGGTCCTTTGGGCCTAAAATATATATGACCAAATACGCACAGAAGTTAGCTTTAAATAATGAATCTGAATTTCATTTGATCTTTATATAATACATGCAAAAAATATCTGAATGCAAAGTGGTTATTTTTTAAAAAGTTAAACAATTTTAAATTTAAAATGTTTAAGTATCCTATTAGGTTTTTGGAAGCTGTCAATGAAGTGCCTACGAGCCATTTCTGAATTTCCTTGGAAATCTATCTTGTAACATGGCAGCACAATCCCCAGATGACAGCCTTCCAGACACTACAAATTCATTTTGTCACAATGTCCTGATGATTTGTAAAGATGAGGGAGAGTGCCATCTACTTCGAATATTCGTGGAACGTGAAAGACAAAAAGTATGGAGGACATTAGTTATCAAACTATCTTCTTTTGCAATATGATAAAAATAAACCAGGAATTTGCCAATGGATGGGACGGGTCCTTGCAGATTTTTACTTTCAGCATTTTGCCATATAGATAGGAGCCTTGTAAGTTTCACTGCAGAGAGCATGTATGAATTGGGCTACTGAAGTCAGCTGATCACAGTTACACCACAGATGCTGAAGAAACCTGGAAAAGGCAGTCTGATAAATCTGTTAGTATATGGACATAGTGACTGGGACAAAGATTTAAACCACATGTCCACTTATTTTTATATATCATTGGTCTAATTTGTTCTAAGAGCAATGCTTTATGTGGTCCCTGCAGTGTTCTTGCAATGTTTTTGGAAATAGCATGCCTCTGCATGTGTCTTTTTCGTAGGGCTATGACAGAGTAACTGGCCTCAGGTCACCAGACACCTTCGTGCCTAAGGCATGAGAGTTTGTAGTCTGGTGCTTTAACCACTACATAAAACTGGCTCTCTGTTAGATTTTATGTACTGTATCTGATTTTAATGATATAACCTACATTAATTAGCTTTAAAAATGACAAACCAGTTTAAAGCCAAATTAATCATTCTTTACTGTTATTTCATGGCTATTCTATGACTATTGACTGAAAATGCATTGGATAATATTTGTTTATAGTTGTATTAAGTTTTTTTTAATCAGTTAGCAACTACTTCAAAGGTAATTGTGCCAAGGCAATTTGTATATACTGTACCTAAGACAATACCCACTGATACTCAACTTATGATCTCTATACATATTTTTGTTTTTGTTTTATGCAGTAGAATTTATTCTTCTTTTGTCCTTGATTTGCAAATGGGAATGTGGAGGCAACCATTTACTACATGGAAACATATTTAAAGTCTATAATAAACCATGAGTGTTAAATTGTATAAACACTTTTCTTCTAGTCTAATGTAAATTACAAATAATTATTAACACCTCTTTCTTATATTTCTCATATTACAAATTTTGCATATTTACATTGCATATTTATAGCAATTTGAAAACTTAGGCAGAAGCTAAATAAAATATTAGCATTGATATAATGTATTAACAAGAAGAAGAATAAAAAGAAGCTGAAGAAATAATGGACTTGGTAAGCTGCTGCAAGAAGATTGCAGAGACTACAAACAATAACATGACAAAGAATGCATCAGAAGATCTGCAAGAAATATAATTCACTTGCAAACAAGAACTGGTGGAATCACAAAATAGAGAATGTAACAGTAAATGAAGAAGCTAAAGTGCTCTGGGACTTTAGAATTCAAACAGATAAGCACCTGCCAGATGGTTGATAAAAGACAAAAAAAGTCTGGATACTGGCCTCGGCAGTACCTGGAAACAGAAGAACTGAACAGAAAGAATCAGAGAGTAGAACAAATACAGAGACATTCAAATAGAAGTAGACAACTGTGGCAAAGGAAAACAAAGATAGTACCAATAGCAATAGATACCTTGGATGCAATTCCAAACAACTGGAGCACCACTGGATGCAATCGGATTGAAAAAAATACCATTAGTCAATTGCAAAAGACAGTTTTATCTGGAAGAGCTTACATTCTGCAACAATAACTTTAACATCATCAAACATCCACATTTGCATAATCCAGGTCCTTGGGAAAGACTTGATAGGTGGATAAAGTGACGAATCCTATCTGGTTGATTGTGTGACTGATCAGAATAATAATGTATTAAACTTGAATGCCACTCAACACAATGGCTAGAGCACAACAATTAAACAAATAAATTTGATGACGACGACGACGATGATGATGATATGCAATTCTTATGTTAATAGTCCTATATTGCAATATAATATAAAAAATTAAACTTCTGAATTATTAATTCAAGTTACCACATTAAACTGTCCCCATAAATTTATTGATACTTAATAATCTACTCAGTATGGGACTAGGCAGATTATACTTATTCTTTTAGAGAGAGAAAAAAGGTACTATATGAAACTGAGAGGTCCCTGGTTCTCTCCCCACTTTTCTTACAGATGTTTAATTAAACAAACTAGGTAACATCATCACTGCTAGTTAACTAGTTGACTAGCACTGATGAAGGCTCCCAGTTTGGGTAATAAAATGTCTGCAAGAAAACGTCAGGGACCCCATTTCAACACTGAGCTACAAACTCTTTATTGGCACTATATGAAACTATTATATATTTTTATTTGTTGCAATAAGAATAAAAAGAAGAAACTATAAAAAATACTGAAAATTTACAAATGGAAAATTATTCTGTCTTAAGAAAAATCTCAACAAAGGAAGACTTCAAAGGTTAGGTCTCATCTGGAACAAGCCAAGCGGAGACTTTATCTATCTAACCTAGTTTGTCTTTGCCAAGTAATAGTATTTCTTTCGAAGCAGTTACTATTACTTTAATGGGAATTTTCTTTTTCTTTTACTATTACTTTAATGGGAATTTTCTTTTTCTTTTAATATCAGTGCCAGATGGATGGGATTTTGTTCCTCCCAAAGCAAATGTGATTTGCTTGACCCCTTTGTAGGTTGTATGTATGTAGCAATCATGGATTGGGTGATTTTTCTATTCATTTATTTGTTTGTTGGTTCGATTTATAGAGCTGCATAACTCACATTAAGTATTCTGGGCAGCTAACAAAGTGAAAAAAACAGAAAACAAATAGAAAAAGAAGAAAAAATCCTCATAAACAGTAAACAATTCAGTAAAACAGTAAAACAGATCCTCAGTAACAATTAACATACCCTATGCTTGATCTCAACCCTGCCTCCTGGCCTTTATTCTAGATCAGCATTACTTATATATATATTTTTGTATAATATGTTAATTGTTTATTTTTTTCCCTCTGGACTTAGAAACTGTAACGAATGTTGTCTGCTAAAGGAGGAATACAATAATCTTGTTTCCTAAAAAATAGAAGAGAAGCCCTTAGGCTTATTTAAAGACTACTTAGGTTCAAGTGGACCATCACTCTGTCCTGCCAGCTCTAAAATGGGATTATGTTATGGGTATAGTTGTATTTACAGATGATACTTGGAGCATTATAATTCATGTCCAATCACAAATCCTTTTTGTTTTTATGACAAATTAAATAGATATTGATCAATGTGGCAGTATGTAAAGTTATTAAACTGAATTGTGTCATTGTTACAGTGCCATTATAGTAACAAGGATCCTATGCAATAAACACAGTGCCATTTAGCAGTAATTAACCAACCAAGTAAAATGTCATAGTAAGGTCAAAGGAGGCAGAGGGGGAGGGGAACAGAGGGGGGGAAACCATGAAAACTGACCTAACATAGAAAATGTGAATACAGTGCCAAAGGAAGTTTGAAAGCATTAGCCTTGGTGAAACATTTAAAAACTTCATTTTAACATTTCAGTTCAGAAATAATCACATTCCCTTGGTTCAAATTAAGGTCACTTTTGTAACTTTCAAATGCTATTTCCTCTGAATAGCCTGCAGAGATACTTGGATTGGTTGGTGCATTTTACAGATGTCGCTCTGTTTGCTTCACTGTCTGGTTA
This sequence comes from Natrix helvetica, assembly GCF_964273705.1. Taxonomy (NCBI): domain Eukaryota; kingdom Metazoa; phylum Chordata; class Lepidosauria; order Squamata; family Natricidae; genus Natrix; species Natrix helvetica. The sequence goes on along the minus strand of NC_138558.1, from coordinate 49,975,154 downwards.
CTTTTCCTCTTAATTTTAACATTAGCGCTAACTTGGCTGATGTTATTTCCAACGTTCTTTATATGGGGAAGGGATAAATCAATGAAAAAGCACCAATTTCAGAAAACAACTCCTAGTGAGGCAGAGATGCTTCAAAGACTCCCCCTCCCCCTTTCCTAAAATACTCCTTATTCCCAACTCTTTCTATTACAATAAACATAGTTTTTGGTTATGGCTTAGCAATCGCATGTTCTCAAATGGATTGTTGCTTTCTTTGCTTTGTATTTTGTAATAACAATGATCCACTGCTATCACATGTTCAGTTTAGTGAGATGGATCGCATTTAAGTAACTGGCAGTTCAAGGAAGTCCTACCTTTGATTGTTTACATGAATGTGTTTTAGAACAGCTATTTAGCTTCTATTTATTTCCCCTCCTCTGTCCAGCTCAAGTGTGAAGGCCGGGACTGAGCACATAGGTTACTGATAAACTGAATCCCCATTTGGCAGGCAGGAAAATTAGATTGATAAGGTCATTGATTTATGGCTTTATCTGTCACTAGTTGGGCAGCCAGCCTGAACAGAGAAGGGTTTGTTATCGCCACTTCTTCTTTTCCTTTAAGTAAACCAGATTCTTTTGTTCCTCCCTTAAGAACAATAAAGATATATATTCGATAAATACAACATTTCCCAAATCTCTTATTCTTCACTTTCCCAAACCTGAATCATCCTTTCTTAAAGCAAATGTGATTTTTCAGACAGTTATTTAAATTGGCTTTGTGTTCAGATGTGTGCATTGCTGTTCAGAATTCATTATTACATTGTAATGAATGCATTAGAGGTAGTTCTCATAATCATTCATTGATCAAAGTTACAACAGCACTCAAAAAAGTGACTTATGAACATATTTCACACTTATGACCATTGCAGCATCCCTGTGGTCATGAGATCAAAATTTGGACCCTTAGCAGCTGCCGTGTGTTTATGACATTGCCGTATCCTGGGTCATGTGACCAACTTTTGCGATCTTCTGACAAGCAAAGTCTATGAGGAAATCAGATTACTTAAAACTGTGTTACCAACTGAACAATTGCAGCGATTCACTTAATAACTATAACAAGAAAGTTGTAAAATGGGGCAAATCTCACTTAATGACTTGCCTAGCAATGAACATTTTGGCCTCAGTTGTGTTTCTTAGATCTGCAATTGCTATTCTAAAAATATTTAGATCAAAGGTGATTTATATAAACAGTTTAGTTCGCCAGTTAAACAGTTGAAGAACAGTAAACAGAAACCAATGCTGGGTTCTCAAGAAAATATAAAGTGCCAGTAATTACTAAAACATGTTTTTATTTCAATATATAGATACCTTGGGTTTCTTTAAAACTGTTAAAAAATATATAGACTTGAACTTCAAATCTAATTTTTTGATTTGCGAGTATTTTTCTGTCCTGGTAGACCACATTAGGTATGTATGCTCCAGATTCCTTCTATGAAATCTTGCCACCTGGTGGGACTTCGGAAATTTCTGTCTTTTCTGTCGCTCCCCTATCTTCTGTCGCTCCCCCATCTTATGGAGCAAACCCCTGACTCTTTGTGTTTCACAGGTGCCCACTCTATTAGCCTTTTGGAAGGCAATTATACTGGCTTTTTACCCAAGAGTAGGATAGAATCTGTATATTTGGAGTTGGCTGGGGCATCACGAGAAGAGAATGAGGCCCTGGAGTTTACTTTCGTTTTATGATTTATCTTTTATGATTTTATGGCCATTTGGTTTTATTGTTATTGTGAGCTATCCAAAGTTGTGTTTAAGATGGGTGGACACAGTCTTAAAAGTTTGAATACCAGTTTTTGGAGAAACTAATGCATTCAAAGGAATTTTTCTGTATTCTGTTTAGAGATTATATTCAGTGTCTTATCATCATGATCAGTTCAGAAACAACAAAGAAACAACCTTCTCAATGGTACCCCTCTTGATGAAATTATTTCCATCTGCAGCTGCTCGATATCTCCTGTCAAAAAATCTTTAACAAGAAGCTAACTTCAACAATGCTAAGCTGTTCTGTTTTCTGCTAATAGATATTTAAAGCAGTAGTTTATTTTAACAACTTTATTTAAGATCTTTTTATTGTATACTATTCAATTTTATTTCATTTTTTAATTCAGTGGACTATATTAACTTGGCAATACCCACATATTTAAAATATACACACTAAAGTCATTGACAAAATCATAGGGTTTTATTTGATACCCTGTTGATTATTCCCAATAAAATTATGCATGAATGCATTGCCCAAACCTATACAAAGACAGCCTTTGAAGAAGAGCAATGATTGTCCCATCACTCTTCCTAGCTGAACAGAATGAATCAGGAATCTGTATTGAAAGCCTATAAACTACTCAGAGAAGCTCCTGTTTTATAGAGTTGCATAAAATATTAGAATAGAATAGAACAGAATAGAATAAAACAGAACAGAACAGAACAGGAGAGTTGGAAGGGACCTTGGAGGTCTTCTAGTCCAAGCCTCTGCCCAGGCAGAAAACCCTACACCACTTCAGACAAATGGTTCTCCAACATCTTCTTAAAAACATCCATTGTTGGAGCATTCACAACTTTTGGAGGCAAGTTGTTTCCCTGATTAATTATTCTAACTGTCAGAAAAATTTCTCTTCAGTTCTAAGTTGTTTCTCTCCTTGATTAGTTTCCACCCATTGCTTCTTCCCTCACGAGCTTTGGAGAATAGTTTGACTCCTTCTTCTTTGTGGCAACCTGGAGATATTGGAACACTGCTATCATGTCTCTCCTAGTCCTCCTTTTCATTAAACTAGACATACCCAATTCCTGCAACCGTTCTTCATATGTTTTAGCCTCCAGTACCCTAATAATCTTTGTTGCTCTTCTCTGCACTTTCTAGTCTCTACATCCTTTTTACATCGTGGTGGCCAAAACTGAATGCAGTATTCCAAGTGTAGCCTTACCAAGGAATTATAAAGTGGTATTAACACTTCACATGATCTTGTTTCTATCCTTCTGTTTATGCAGCCTAGAACTGTGTTGGCTTTTTTGCAGCTGCTGCACACTGCTGGCTCATATTTAAATGATTGTCCACTAGGATTCCAAGATCCCTCTCACAGTTACTACTATTGGGCAAGGTACCACCTATACCAGCGATGGCGAACCTTTTTTGGCTCACGTGCCACAAGTGGGGGGAGCGCGGGGGGGTCGTGTGCGGGCGTGCCGCACCCATAATGCAACGCGCCCCCAGTGCGCATGCGCGCACAACGCGCCCATTTTTGCATGATTTTTTCGCCTTCCCCAGGCTCCAGAGGCTTTATAGGAGCCTGGGGAGGGCGAAAAGAGCCTCCCCCGCTCCCCCCGGAGGCTTCAGGGAACGTCCGGAGGCTTCCCTGAAGCCTTCGGAACACTTAAAACCACCCTCCGAGCAACCCGGAAGTGACTTCCGGGTTGCTCGGATGGTCGTTTTAAGCGCTCTGAAGGCTTCAGGGAAGCCTCGGGACGGTCCCTGAACAGGCACGAGACGTGCGTCTCCATCGCCCGGGCCCGGATTGCCTCTGCCGCGCGGCGCCTCAGGCTCGGCGTCCTTGCACCCGGCCTGCACATCGCTGCTGCCGCCACCGCCGCTAGGACGGGCTCGGCCGAAGGGAAGTCCATCAGGGTTCGGCCGCGCCGCCATCGCCTCCTCCTCCTCCTCTTCTAGCCGCGCCATCGCAAGGATTAAGGCGAAAGGGGGGGACAGGGAAAGCGAAGGGGGCTTTGTTGTCCTCCTTCTCCTTCTCCTCCTTTCCCCCTCCGGCTCGAACGTGGCGCCGGGGCCCGGCAGGCAGCGAACGAGTCGGAGCCTGCCGACTGGAGGAAGAGGGTGAGAGGCGGGTCCTGTGAACGGCGGCAGCAGCGGCGACAATAGTCGCAACTCGGCTGCCTGCCGCCTTTCCCCTCCTTTGTCTCCCAGCCGGGGCGGCCCGCCGCTGAGTTACGACTTTTGCCGCTGCTGCTGCCGCCGTTCACAGGATCCGCCTCTCACCCTCTTCCTCTAGTCGGCAGGCTCCGACTCATTCGCTGCCTGCCAGGCCCCGGCGCCGCGTTCGAGCCGGAGGGGGAAAGGAGGAGGAGAAGGAGGACAACAAAGCCCCCTTCGCTTTCCCCGTCCCCCCCTTTCGCCTTAATCCTTGCGATGGCGCGGCTAGAGGAGGGGGAAAGGAGAAGGAGAAAGAGGACAACAAAGCCCCCTTCGCTTTCCCCGTCCCCCCCCCCTTTCGCCTTAATCCTTGCAATGTAGTAAGGGAAGCCTCCGGACGTTCCATGAAGCCTCCGGGGGGTGGGGGAGGCTCTTTTCACCCTCCCCAGGCTCCTATAAAGCCTCTGGAACCTGGGGAAGGCGAAAAAATCATGCAAAGCCCTCTTCGCTTTCCCCGTCCCCCCCCCTTTCGCCTTAATCCTTGCGATGGCGTGGCTAGAGGAGGAGGAGGAGGAGGCGAGGGCGGCGCGGCCGAGGCCTGACAGACTTCCCTTCGGCCGAGCCCGTCCTAGCGGCGGCGGCAGCGCCGGCGGCAGCGATGTGAAGGCTGGGTGCAAGGACGCCGAGCCTGAGGCGCCGCGCGGCGGAGGCGATCCGGGCCCGGGCGATGGAGACGCACGTCTCGTGCCTGTTCAGGGACCGTCCCAAGGCTTCCCTGAAGCCTTCAGAGTGCTTAAAACTATCATCCGAGCAACCCGGAAGTCACTTCCGGGTTGCTCGGAGGGTGGTTTTAAGTGTTCCGAAGGCTTCAGGGAAGCCTCCGGACGTTCCCTGAAGCCTCCGGAGGGGGCGGGGGAGGCTCTTTTCGCCCTCCCCAGGCTCCTATAAAGCCTCTGGAGCCTGGGGAAGGCGAAAAATAGCTTTTAAAAAGGTGAACTCAGTTGGCCAGCGCGCACATGTGCGCTGGCTAGCTGACAGGGCAGCGCCTCGCGTGCCCTGACAAATGGCTCGGCGTGCCACTTGTGGCACGCGTGCCATAGGTTCGCCATCATGGACCTATACTGTACCTGTGCATTTTGTTTTTCTTGCCTAAATGAAGAACCATATTTTTTTCACCATTGAATTTCATTTTGTTAGATAAGTGCCCAATGTTCAAGTTTATGAAGATCCTTCTGTATCTTAAGCCTATCTTATGGTGTGTTGGCTATTCCTGTTAGCTTGGTGTTGTCTGCAAATTTGATGAGTTCCCATCTATCTCCTCATCTAAATCATTGCTGAAGATATTGAAGAGTACTGGGTCTAAAACAGAGCCTTGCGGTATTCCACTGCATACTTTCCTCCATATAGATACAGTTCCATTGAGGACTACACGTTGAGTGCGGTTCGTCAGCCAGTTATGAATCCATCTGGTGGTGATGCTGTCTAACCCACATTTAGAACGGGCGCGCAATTTGGGCGTCCTCCTAGACGCCCGGCTGTCAATGGATGATCATGTGGCAGCCGTGGCAAGGGGGGCGTTCCACCAGGTTCACCTGGTGCGCCAATTGCGCCCCCTTCTGGACCGTGATGCCCTACGCACAGTCACTCATGCACTGGTGACGTCTCGCCTGGACTACTGTAACGCTCTCTACATGGGGCTTCCCTTGGGACGCGCCCGAAGACTGCAGCTAGTCCAGAACGCAGCCGCGCGGGTAGTCATGGGGAGTACTAGGTACTCCCACGTAACACCTCTCCTGCGCGAGCTGCACTGGCTACCTGTGGTCTTTCGGGTGCGTTTCAAGGTTCTGATCACCATCTTTAAAGCGCTCCATGGCATAGGGCCTAGTTACCTGCGGGATCGCATCCTCCCACATACATCCCTGCGGCCAATCCGCTCTCACAGGGAGGGCCTTCTCCTGGTGCCGTCCACGAGGCAATGCCAACGGGCGACACCAAGGAGTAGGGCCTTCTCTGTGATGGGCCCAACCCTCTGGAATGACCTCCCCCCCGATATTAGAACCACTACTGACCTCCGCTCCTTCCGACAGAAACTGAAGACACACCTGTTCCGACTGGCTGGTTTGGCATAATTTTAACGTCTACCTCCTGGCATACACATTCTTACTGGTTTTTAGAGGGATATTGTTTTAAATTTAACTTGATATTTTAAACTTTTGTATTGATTTATTTATTAGCTGTACAGTTTGGCATATTTTACCCTCCTCTTATACATGTATTTATATAGTTATTTCTATGTTTTAATCTGTTGTATTTTAATACGGACTGTACACCGCCCCGAGTCCCTTTCGGGAGAGGGGGCGGTATATAAACGCTAATAATAAATAAATAAATAAATAATAAATTTTTCTACTTTATCTAGTAGTAGGTTATGGTATACTTTATCAAATGCCTTTCTGAAGTCCAAGTAAATGATATCAACAGCATTCCTCTGGTCCACTAATTTTGTCACTTTGTCAAAGAATGCTATAAGATTAGTCTAGCATGATCTGTATTTGACAAACCTATGTTGGCTTTTGATTATTACTTTGTTTGCTTCTAGGTGTTCTCTGATTCTTTGCTTGATTATCTTTTCCAGAATCTTCCCTGATATTGAGCCAGGCTGATAGGTCTATAGTTTCCTGGATTTATTTTTTTTGAAGATGGGAACTACATCAGCTCTTTTCCACTTCTCTGGCAGTTTCCCGGTACTTTGGGATCTTTGAAAGAAATAGTTCAGTGGTTCTGAGATCTCATCTGCCAGTTCCTTCAGAACCTTGGGGTATAATCCATCCAATCCTGGTGATTTGAACTCATCTAGGGTAGACAGATGCTAATTTACCATTTTCTTCCCTATTTTAATTTGTGTTCCTAATCTGTTTTTTGTGGTGTTGTTTTTGATAGGTTGGACTGTTTTTTCCCCTTGTGTAAAGACAGATGCAAAAAAAAAATGAGTTAAATAGTTCTGCTTTCTCCCTGTTGCTTGTCACCTTCTTGCCACTTTCCCCCAGCAATGGACCAATTGTTTCCTTGACTTTTTTTTTTTTTAACATGTTGGAAGAAGCTTTTTTTGTTAATTTTTACTTTTCTTGCAAGCCTTTCTTCATTGTGAGCCTTAGCTTTCCTCACTTAATCTTTATAGGCTCAGACTATTTGCTGATATTCTGCCTTAGTTATGTGCCCCTCTTTCCACTTTTTATACTTATCTTTCAATTTGTCAGAGAGTTCTTTATGCAACCATGCTGGTTTCTTTGGAGAGCTGTTATTTTTCTTCTTCATTGGTATTGTGCTTGGTATTGTGTATTAAAGAAAGTAATGGGACATCTGTGACAAATATTTTACTACTGATTCATACTGTGGACTTACCAATGATGTTATGATGCTATTTTCATTTATGCCCATATATTCTGCCTCTTTATGTTGTTCTTTGTAAATTCCTTGTATTAGCAGATAAAATTCCCTACATTTTGGTAGTGAAAGACAACTGGATTGGTGGTAGAGGGTTAAGGCACCAGGATATAAACCATGAAACCATGAGATTGAGTCTTCGGTTGGATGACCTTGACCAGTCACTCACGCTCAGTCCCCGAAAAATACAAGGTAAACCACTACTGAAATCTTGCAAGAAAACTACACGGACTTGTGTAGGTAATTTCCAAGATTTAATAATAAAGTACTTACATATATTGGGGGATTTGAATGCAAATACAAGGAATAAAAATCAGTGCTCAGCACTGGGCTGCTACAGATCTCAGAACAACAAGGATCACTTACAAATTCATACAATTGAATGACTAAATAAAAATATAAACTCCCAATTTCACGTAAAGCAGGGGGGGGGATCTGAGCCTGATATTCATTCTACCGTGTTTCCCCTGAAAATAAGATAGGGTCTTATTTTCTTTTGACCCCCGGAATAAGCACTTGGCCTTATTTTGGGGGAAATCTTATTATTTTTGAGGTGCAGGAGGCGGCGAGCGTGGTCACCTCATGGCTGCTGCTGTGTTGCAATATTTTTGGGAAGGGCTTATTTTTGGAAGAGGCTTATTTTAGTGCATGCGCTCAAAAGCCTTGTTGGGCTTATTATCTGAGGAGGGTTTATTTTCGGGGAAACAGGATATGTGTAAGAAAAAGAGGAAATTGATTGATTAAATACTTGTTAATTTTAACCTTACTCACTTTGCTAATCTCTTGAAGCTACAAACACCTCAAACTAGTATTTTCTCTTTAGGTTCCACAGTTTAGGAACTGGGAGGAGAATGAGGCAAGAGTTGGCTCCAATAGGACAAGTAAAGGTATAGCATCTTAAATGAAATACCAAACAAACCAGCAATTTCAATCAGCATTTCAACTTCCACTAAGCTAAAGTTTCGAACACTGTAGACACAAAAGGACATGATTTTAAATTGACACAGAATGTTAGTGTGGAAGTGTCCTGTGACTGAAGCAGTCACAATAGCGTCTCTTTGCAGCAACTATGGAGGACCGTTGAGAAAGGATGAAATACAAACAGTGAGGGAAACAATCCTTCATCCAGGGTTCATTGTACAAAGGAAAATTGACAATCCAGGAGTTTTTAATTACCTTGAATGACAACTAGTAGTAAGTGAGTAGAAAAAATTTAACGTTATTTTAAAAGTGTTGGCCTGGTGGAAAAGGAGACTGAACCTATGCAGAAACACAACAGTGAATTATTGTTTTTAAAAATAATTATGATGATGATCTGCATATTTTCACAGAAGCATTAGATGTTTAAAAGCGACAGCAATTTAAATCTGCATGGGGGTTAAAAATGGGTTAGGGCAGGGGTGTCCAAACTTGGGAACTTTAAGACTTGTGGACTTCAACTCCCAGAATTCCCCAGCCAGCTGGCTGGGGAATTCTGAGAGTTGAAGTCCACAAGTCTTAAAGTTCCCAAGTTTGGACACCCCTGGGTTAGGGTTAGGGTTATTGGTCCTCACCAATAATGACGTCATGTATTATGCAAAGTGGATATTGGGCTGTATGTATGGGTCTGAGCATCATCTATGCTCTAGAAAGCTACTGTTACCGTAAGTGGATCACTTAATGATCTACTGTTACACGTAGTGGTCTATGACATTTTTGGGATTTTCCATGACTTTAAAAAGCAACTGTAGCTAAATGATAATATTCAGTTTGCTCTCGATTTTTTTTTACTGTTTTATACTCCAACAAACTGTCCTTGAAGTCCTAGATCTGGCCTATTAAAATAAAGTCATCTCTACTACATGGTAATTCATTGCTCAGGAATTATGTTCTGGAATTCACCATAATTAAATTCCACTAGAGAGTTGTTTGCACATTTACTGTTTATCAGTGCATCCATAACTGCTGTCATTCCTTTGAACAGCTGCTGCTTCTCCACTCCTCTTCTCTTATCCTGTGGTAAACTATAAAAATGTTTATATTCATTGCAGAAATATTTATCTGTGTTTAAGGACTATAAACCTCAAATATTTCTTTACCACTAATGGGCACAAAAAGAAAATGTTTTAATCTTTTGTTTACTGGTAGTAGAGAGCATACCTAGTATTTTACACCAGTATGGATGCATCAATCAAAATCTTGCCACTGCCATCATTCTGCTTTAAGCCCCAGAGCTGTAGGAATTTAACTAGGTACCGCTAAAGGAAGAGCCACAAAAGCAGAGATCCTTAGGCTATCTTTGCCCATTTTACTTTCATTATTTTATAATACAATACAATAGTAGAGTTGGAAGGGAGCTTGGAGGTCTTCTAGTCCAACCCCCTGCCTAGGCAGGAAACCCTATACCGTTTCAGACAGATGGCTATCCAACATCTTCTTAAAGAACATCTTCTTAAAGAAGATTTTGAAATGGGATGGATCTGGAAGATAGTTGTACATTTTTATTTAGTGAAAATAACAATTTTCACTGTTTTTCCATAGAAGGTTGATCTAAAAAAATAATAGCTGCACCGGTTATATATTACAAGGGTTGATTTTTAACAATTAAATAGGCAATCGTTTTAAAAATATTAATGCTAGTCTATTTAGTGGTTTAGAATCAATATAAACACTGAATTTGGATTTTGACTAGCATGTTGAGGGCTGTTCTCTGAAAAATCAGTGCTTTTTTAGAGCTTGGAATGGAACCCGAAGCTTTTGGAATAAGGCTTAGAATTTGAATACATAAAAGGAAACCATTTATAATATTCTTTTCCAACTGCGTGCTCTTCAGGTTATTTGGGATATATAAAATATAACATAAATATAAAACAATATAAAACAATTTATATTGCTTTATTTGTTTCCTAGTATAATTTATTAGTAATCTATGACTATCACTAAGTGTTGTACCTTTTGATTCTTGATGAATGTATTCTATTTTATTTTTCCTTATGTACACTGAAAGCATATGCACCCAAGACAAATTTCTTGTGTGTCCAATCACACTTGGCCAATAAAGAATTCTATTCTATTCTATTCTATTCTATTCTATTCTATTCAAGACTGGGCATGAAAGCATAAGGTTGGAGAAAGCTAGCACGAATAACCTGAAATGGGTTTCCTATTATCTGAAGCTAGATAATACCTGCAAATATTTTCAATCATAGTATGATGCCATGAAATATTTATCCTGTGTAAACTATCGTCTTTTAAGTATCAAAATGCCTTACTAGAGAAACCATTATTGTCTGTCAAGGATTTTCAGTATAGAATACAAATTACTGACTGGGTTTGATTTTTACTGTTTAATTTAATTTTGGTGGGATGGTTCTTTACTGTTTGTGCTATTTAAAATTCAGTTTTAATTGTTTTCAGTAAAGAACTTGTGCTCCAAAGCTCCAAAGTATTTGTTGCATTTTTTCCCCCTACATCCTATGCCTTGAATAAAAACAGCCATCAGATTGAAATTGTTTTGAAATTATATTTAGTTTCCAAAAAGATTGAACATGTGACACTGATGCAGTTAAACATCCTGATCAATCATAGACATTCTTTGGGTAGAAATGTCTTGGATCCTCATCAGAATTCTGTAATTCCTTATTTTACTATTCAGTGCAGAAGTCCTTCTATATATGTAGATATCTCTATAATAAGGCATTTATCTAATAATTAATCGCAATACATACAGAACAGAAAATGAATGGACTTGCATTTAGTTCCCATTAGATTTTCTGGAATGTTACCACCTTCTATGTTTGTTGAAGTTTAGGAACTTGAGAAGCACGGGTGTACTTTGCCAAACATCAATAGCATGGAAAATATCAGTCCAGAAAAATCCAAGTGTTTATTATTTATGCATTGCTGGGATTTTCAAACAGTAGCCACAAAATATTATCTATCATGAACTCAGGAGGTAAAGGACATTTTTATCTGAATACACAAGTCTGTGGCTTGTAGCCAAAGCTATTCAAAAATGCAAATACTCATATTTTATGGTCAGAAAAACTTCAGTCTGTGCAACTTTTGAAAAGGTCTTAGAATATAAATCATCCAGAATAGTCTTTCGCTTATAAGGAGCTGATCCATAGCTTCAGGGGGGGAAATTAAATTTCATTTGAAGTCATTGAATACACATGGCTTACATTAGTTTCATTTTCATTTTGCAAGTTTTATGACTATTTAAAAATAATTTTTCTGTTTTTTGAACAAATTACAGAAGACATCTGCCATATATTCAATCTATAAAGCTCATAAAGAGAAGAGACAGACATTTTATGAGTGATATTATAAAAATTAGATGATTATCTTGTTTATTTTAGCTGTTCTCTTTAATGGTTACAGTAGTTTTCCCATTAAAGTCTTTAAAGTTCCAGGTTGCAGTGGACCACTGCACAAATACTGAGAAATAATACTACAATATTTATAGCTCAAGTAAGTGGGAGACTTACGGACAGGCTATATATCATTGAAACCAAAGTAAACTTGACAGTGTCAAAACTCTTTGTTAATGTCCAGAGGAATAGATAATAGAAGAACATTGGGTGGACTGTGGAAGAAGGCTTTTCACATACAAGAAGTTAATCTTCCCATAACATCTCTGTCCAGCTGAAAAGAATTGTCTGCACAATAGTAAGAAGAAAGTTTTTACACATTCTCTTACTTGTGCTTGAACAGTTTTGTCATGGCATAAGCAAAAATTGTCCATTTGTACTTTCTGAACCTGATCCTTTAAGAGAACAATATAAGTATTTCTGAGAGTGCTTCTATGCAAAACCCAAAAGTAAGGGGCAGAGAATTTATGCACATTGATTTGCATGCAAGCCCATATCTTAATATACTGAACTCCACATGTAATTTACATATATCTTATACTCATCTTTCTTCTTCTAATAATCCAGAAATGAATTCACAGATGAAACAAAGGTAATGAATTCTGCTTCTTCACCACTCAGTAATCTGCTGCAGAGATGTTGCTTTCCTGAACCAGTCATTTAGCTGATTAGTCATGCTAATAAAACAGCTGGTAGAAAGCAATATACAATACAATAGTAGAGTTGGAAGGGACCTTGGAGGTCTTCTAGTCCAACCCCCTGCCTAGGCAGGAAACCCTATACCGTTTCAGACAAATAGCTATCCAACATCTTCTTAAAGACTTCCAGTGTTGGGGCATTCACAACTTCTGGAGGCAAGCTGTTCCACTGATTAATTGTTCTCACTGTCAGGAAATTCCTCCTCAGTTCTAAATTGCTTCTCTCCTTGATTAGTTTCCACCCATTGCTTCTTGTTCTACCCTCAGGTGCTTTGGAGAATAGTTTGACTCCCTCTTCTTTGTGGCAACCTCTGAGATATTGGAATAATGCTATCATGTCTCCCCTAGTCCTTCTTTCTCTTAAGCTAAACATACCCAGTTCCTGCAACCGTTCTTCATATGTTTTAGTCTCCAGTCCCCTAATCATCTTTGTTGCTCTTCTCTGCACTCTTTCTAGAGTCTCCACATCTTTTTTACATCGTGGCGACCAGAACTGAATGCAGTATTCCAAGTGTGGCCTTACCAAGGCATTATAAAGTGGTATTAACACTTCACGTGATCTTGATTCTATCCCTCTGTTGATGCAGCCTAGAACTGTGTTGGCTTTTTTGGCAGCTGCTGCACACTGCTGGCTCATATTTAAATGGTTGTCCACTAGGACTCCAAGATCCCTTTCACAGTTACTACTACTGAGTATGGTATCACCTATACTGTACCTGTGCATTCCGTTTTTGTTGCCTAAATGTAGAACCTTACTCTTTTCACCATTGAATTTCATTTTATTAGATAGTGCCCAATGTTCAAGTTTGTCAAGATCCTTCTGTATCTTAAGCCTATCTTCTGGAGTGTTGGCTATTCCTGCCAGCTTGGTATCATCTGCAAATTTGATGAGTTCCCCATTTATTCCCTCATCCAAATCATTGATGAAGATGTTGAAGAGTACTGGGCCTAAAACAGAGCCTTGGGGTACTCCACTGCATACTTCCCTCCATGTAGATGCAGTTCCATTGAGAACTACACGTTGAGTGCGGTTGGTCAGCCAGTTACCAATCCATCTGGTGGTGATGCTGTCTAACCCACATTCTTCTACTTTATCTAGTAGTAGGTTATGGTCTACCTTATCAAAAGCCTTACTGAAGTCCAAGTAAACTATATCAACGGCATTCCTCTGGTCCACTAATTTTGTCACATTATCAAAGAATGCAATAAGATTGCAATATAATTGACTTAGCCAGAGTTATAACAGGGGTGTCAAATTCATGTCGTCACGGCAGCATAACATGACATATCGGGACTTTTTCTCCCTTTTGCTAAACCAGGCAAGGGTGTTGCCAGTGCGTAATACATCCTGATCACGGGCCGGGAGTTTCACAGCCCTGAGTTATAACATATCTCAGGCTGAAAGTTCTTCATTCCTACTATGGCTAATCAGCATGTTTTGGATCATTCAAAAAGGAGACATTCACACCTGGAATAGTTATTTCTGGCTTACAGCAGGGGCCCCCAATCCCCAGGTTGGGCCTTGAGCCTTTCAAAACTGGACCGCAGAAGTGGTGGGTGAACATGTACGCATGCATCTCCACTTGTGGTTGTGCATGCTCCATTTGCACCAGTAGCATGCTCAGATGCTCGCTGCTCATACAAATGGATCTACATGTGCAGTAGCATGCACACTTGCCCTCTGCTCATGTGAAAACATTCCCTCCCCCCCATCAGTCTGCAAAGCTGGAAAGGTTATGGAACTCTGGCTTAGAGAAATATTTTTAAGAAGTTTTCTCAAATCTGTCCCCCAAAACTAGATATTTCTGCCTCAATGACAAATTAATAAATTCTTAAATATATTATGTTCCATTCAGTTATTCATAATTAGTCAACAGGAACAAAGACGTGAAATACAGAAGACTAGAGTCTCCAAACACTTAATCTTTTATACATCAATATACATCAGGTTGCATCAAATAAACGAAGCTTATCAAAGCAGGTCAGGAAGATTTCTAATGTATCCTCAGAAATTGTGGTAATAATGATGCCAATGTTGGATAAAAAGCAGATAATTTTATCCCCAAAGTTGCCATTTCAAATTATAGCAGCTTCCATATTAACGTTTCTATCTGATTCATAACTGATGCAGCTATAACAATTCCCTGACCAATAAAAAAGCTTTGCTAGAGAGACTCAAGATGCACTGAAGTCTGAAAAATGAAATTGCTATCATCACTATCACTTTTACTTCTGTCCGATCACACCTCCAGTAGATCTTATAACATTTGTATAATATCATTTGTATAAGTCAATATCCTCACTGAAAAAGAGATTTCGAGCCAAATTAGAAGTGATGCAGAATGGAAAATTTTACTAGTCTAAAGCTACAAACTTTCATAATATAACTTTAAAAATAAAAGGAAAATTCTATTATTTTATTTTAATTTATTTGTTCAAATAAATTAAATTGCTAGAGTAGCATTTAAGTGGTAATTTTGTATCATCAATTTATATGCTTTTTGTTCACAAAGTCACTAGTCATGTAAGCACAATTTAAATGACAACGCTTTTATATAATAATGCTCAAATTTTAAAAAATGTTAATAGTTGAATAAAAACTATAAATTTAGAGATGGAATACTTACAAGGAAAGCTACAAACAAATCAAAAGTAAAGTTACTTCTTCAATTAAGTTATTTCACTCAGTGACTCACCAATAAAAAGACAGAATTGCAAAATTTTCATACCATTCAAGGAAAGTATTTGAAAAAGTGTTTACCATATTACACTGATTATGTGAAACAATTTCCACCACAAATTATTCTTCTATGTTCTTCCATTATGAAGAACACACTAACATTCAACTGTGAACATTCAACATTCAACTGTGAAAGATAAGTATTGAGACAAAGACTCAGATTTAACTTCAGCTCTATTTTTTCTGTCTAAAGATAGGAAAACTATATTGTAAAAATCCTAGAACTGTGAAAATTTGGGAATAGCAGCTTCTATATTTGTTGAGTGTACAAAACCATTTTTCAGACAAGTCCTAAAATACTTTAGCACAAAAATTACATTTTAGGTGTTTTTCTTTTTAAAAAAATTAGGTTGTTTCCATGTTAACAGCTATTTATCTGACATACCTTCCATTAGTCTGGTATCTGATTAAGACTTCCAGCCACATTGGACCCAGACATAAGTCATCAAGGAAAGGTAGTTGGAAAAAATTAACGTGTCAGTATTTCCGAGAAATTGGTGTGTTTGTGTTTACTTCACTTTGGTGAAACAGAATTGGGATAGGTGTCACTCTTGACTAGAAATTTTTTGAAAATATTTGAACATTTTGAAAGTCATGGTCTTGGTAAACCAAAAGTATCAGAAAGTGTTTAAACAAAAGGAACTAGATATATTTAAGCTAATCTTTTGGCCTGTGTAAAAAAATCACTCCACTGCAACCAAATGCAGTCAAATAGCACTTGGCTAACAGAGAATGGTAACTACCGGTACTTAGAAGACAACTTAGGGAATTTGGGCATCAAAGTGAAATGGTACATTGGTTGGCCAATGCAAACTTTTTAAAATTTAACCCGGGAGAGTTTATTTACAGGATACCACTGTTAAATCCACCTATGTACTGAGTAATCATTTTTTTCTTCATGTAACTCACCATCCTTGTTTATTTCACAAGTCAAATACCTTAGTTTATTTCACACTTTCAACAAGCACACAAAAGTTGCACTTCCTCTGTCCAATTTCGTGCTACAATGGGCGTTTAGCTCTTTGTAAAATGTATCTTTTAATGACTTTTAATTGGCTTTTAATTTTATTGGCTTTTAATGCAATTGGGATCTTTGTAGCATGTTTCTGTTGCTTTTAATCCTTTATCACTGTTAGCTAAATATTACAAAGGGGTGTGTGTATGCATGTATGTGTGTGTGCTGTAATAGACTTTTTATTTCATTATCCCTCCTATTTTTTTTTATTTGGTTTATAGTCAAAATTAAAGTGTCACATATTCATTCAGCATTTGTTTATGTTTTAGTATTTATGGAAACATAATTTATGTAACTATCAATGGCACAATTCACATTCTAAGTGTGAAACTGCCAAGCTGGAGTCAGGCAACATATAACATTATTATTATTATGATTATAATTATTAATCTTTGGTGAGATTCACAGCCTTTGGGGCTGGTTGGTAGCTCAACAGCTGGAATCCTAACCAAGGACGTAGGGACTGTTAAGGTAACGTCAGAGGATATAAGCTCTTTCCAAGTAGGATGTTTTTTTGTAGAATCAGAATGTTGAAGTCCGGTAAATTTAGAATGTCCAAATAGCGAGGTAGCTCTTTAGGTATTGCTCCAAGGGCTCCAATTACAATTGGGATAACACATGATTTCTTGTCGCTCAACTTCAATTTGCAAGTCTCGGTACTTTGTGATTTTTTTCTTGCTGTTTATCTTCAGTTTGCGCATCACCAGGTATTGCAATGTCAATGAACCATACTTTTTTCTTTTCAACTATTGTTATGTCAGGTGTGTTGTAGGCCAAGTGCCTGTCAGTCTGAATTCTGCAGTCCCACAAGATCTTGACTTATTATTATATACTTTATTCATTAAACATGAAACTCAGCCACTGAACATTCAAAAATGCATTACAAATACCAGTGACTGGTGCTAATGGTTGATACGGTTTGCTGCCAGCGTCCTACGTATCGACCAAGTAGCTTCTTAAAATATAAGATGTTCCGAGTAGTGCAGTTTTTTGCAGTTCTGCTGGTGTGATTGCAGGAAGCTGCAATTTGTGGATGTATCTTGTAAAATTCTTGGACATGGTACCAAGTGTCCTGAAAACAATGGGTATCACTGTTACATGCTTCATCCATAGCCGTGAGTTTCGATGGCCAAGTCGCGATATTTCATTATTTTTTCTAGTTCTTTTTCTTCGACTCTGGCATCTCCAGGAACAGCGATATCAATAAACTGTACACTTCGGCCCTATACAACTGTGATATGAATGTCAATGAACCATACTTTTTTCTTTTCAACTATTGTTATGTCAGGTGTGCTGTAGGCCAGGTGCCTGTTAGTCTGAATTCTGAAGTCCCACAAGATCTTGACTTATTATTATTATTATGTGGTTAATCTTTGGTGAGATTCACAGCCTTTGGGGCTGGTTGGTAGCTCAACAGCTCGAATCCTAACCAAGGACCTAGGAACTGTTAAGGTTATGTCGGAGGATATAAGCTGTTCAAAGTAGGGTGGTTTTTTGTAGAATCAGAATGTTCAAGTCAAGTACATTTAGAATTTTCAAATAGCTAGGTAGCCCTTTAGGTATTGCTCCAAGGGCTCCAATTATAATTGAGACAACACATGATTTCTTTTTCCAAAGTTACTCAACCTCAATTTGCAAGTCCCTGTATTTTGTGATTTTTTCTTGCTGTTTATCTTCAATTCATGCATCACCAGGTATTGAAATGTCAATGAACCATACTTTTTTCTTTTCAATTATTGCTATGTCAGTTGTGTTGTAGGCCAAGTGCCTGTCAGTCTGGATTCTGAAGTCCCACAAGATTTTACTTATTATTATTATTATTATTATTATTATTATTATTATTATTATTATTATTATTATTATTATTATTATTGTTGTTGTTGTTGTTGTTGTTGTTATTATTTACACAATGAAACTATTAAGGAGTACGGTATTTTTCATTTTTTAAAAAAATTGTTTACATTTTCAATTTAGCAATGAATTTATTGTGAATGTTCATACACATTTTTGTTTGATTTAATTTCACTGTATTATTCAAATACCGTTTTTTATAGGGAAAGGGAAATTGGAAGATCTATGACCATGCTAAGTAGTTTGTGTTCTTTCTATAATATAGTATCAACATATAGTACAAATTATTCTTGAATATATGACTTCTTCTGTTCTTCTCTATGGTGGGAATCTAGAGTTATAGAGTTGTTTAAAACAAGATGCAGTGACATGCTGCTTAAATAAAAATGTTCTTCATAAGTACCGTTGGTTGGGCCAAAAAAGTTCAGTTGATAAGATACTGACTTTTCACTCACAGGATAAACAGTTCAAGATTCTTCCAATTTCATAAGTTAATTTAGTTATGCCAGCTATGCTGCCTTTCAATAATAATGCAATGGACATGCCATGCATTGTTTGTCCTTTTATGGCTATGAAGAATTGTAATAACTTTAAAACATTCTTGTGTCTTGATTAGCCTTTAAGGTAAGCTTTAAAAAACTAATTTATGTTAGCTAATGTCAGTATTCTACAGACAAGACAAATTGCAGTGTTAAAACTAGCAATACTTTAATCCTCATTTGTGGATGTCATTTCTCCACTTCAGATAGATATGGCAAATATTTCTTGACCCTATTTGGAGCAATGTACAATATATTCCCATATTCCTCACCTATTAGTGTGGTTTTAAGAGCCTGCAATAGTGCTAACACAAAAAGACCTTAATACTAGTGTTGGAAAATGCAAGTGAGAGTGTATCTCTCTGTAATGAAATGTCAGGACATTGTAGGAACATTGTAGGAACATTGTAAGTGAATATGTCACTACAAAAGAACAGAACTGAAAGAACCTGTTCTATGTACAACACTGGCAATCTGGAGCCTCACTTGGACAAAATTTGTGATCTTTTTCAGCATGAGAGACAGTAAATCCTCTGAAAGGTTAAGAAATTTCCTACCAAATATATTTGCTTGATATTAGACTGTCCAGAAATAATTTTTATATTTCTTAGTGATCTAAATCTTTTAATCATCTACTTTTTCTTTTAATCTAACTAGTGTATATTTTTATATATAATCTGCAGGCAACTTTTTAGCATAAGATAACAAGTGGATTCATCTATATTCATGTCAGTATAGTCCTTTCCTCCTTAATATTACTGTGTTCTCAGGAGAGAGAAATATAGAATAACATTGTGAATACAATGAATGGAATACTATGCTTCTCTCAAGGGAATACAACTCAGCACAACTTCCAGATGCTAAGTAAATAGATAGACTCAATAAACAAAACAATGATTTATTTATTTATAAATCACTGTTATTACTTTAACACATAATTTACGTTTTAATTGATATCTATCTATCTACCTACCTTCCTACCTACCTATGAAGGCTGATGACATTTTGTCCACTGATTTCCACCAGACACATTTGCATTTTCATGATTTTTTCCTGTGTTCTGCCCGCTATAAGATCAATAGGGTTACAGTATTCCTTAATCAATCTATGCAAATTCTTATTTTCTATTGCAGTGCTAGTATTTACTTATCAATTCTTCATTGTGACTAGATGGGTTAGCTTGTCTTTCACTATCCAAACTCCTCTTTAGTTTGCAGTGCTCCTTGCTTCTCATGCTTTCAACTAAATTCCATAAGAGTACATCAGCACGCTTCCCACTTGGCTTTTTCAGATGAGATAGATAGGATTGCTTCAACATTATAGAAGGCTGTGTAACAGAAATTAATGGCATTATCAAGAGAATTAAAAAATAATGTAATAAGGTTAAAGACAGGCATCTTTTATAGAGATAGAAGTCTTTTTGAGGAAAAGCTAATTTTGAAGTAGCATAACCTAGAACTGTTAATTTATAGAGAAAACTTCCCCTGCAGTTTTTTAACTCAGGGGAAGTTAACATGTACCTATAGGTTCCTGTGTGAACCATAGGATCTCCCAATGTGATACGGTTGAACATTCAAAATGAAAAAAATGCAGTTTGGGAGGATACAATTTTTCTTGCATTAAATCCTGAAATAGATTCTTCTTAGGGAAGGGAACGGACAGGAGAGTAATTTGACAAAATTTGTCTAGTACAGATTCATATTATTAATGAAATCCAATAACAAATAAAAAGAGGAAGTCAAGAGATGACTTTCTTTTCCATTTTATGTTTATTTTGTTTTGAATGAGCAAAAATAATATTAATGGTTAACATGAAATTCGGGTTTTTTAGAACAGAAAGAATTCATTGAATTGTTCATAATAAACTTGTCTCATTGATTTCAATGTGCCTTCCATAAACAAGATTATGTTAAATCCAATCCAGTACAAATAAAGTCCTGTTCTTTCTATTTTTTTCTTTTTTCTGAGAATTAATGATATACATATTAGCACCTGTTATTTATTTTATTTATGTATACTGCACAAGTCAAAAAAAGGGCTGTGAAACTATCTACAGACCCGTCATACCCTGGACCTAAATTGTTTCAACTTCTATCCTCAAAATGATGCTATAGGGCACTGCACATCAGAACAACTAGACACAAGGACAGTTTTTTCCCAAATGCCATCACTCTGTTTAAACAACTAATTCCCACAACACGGTCAATAATTTACCAAGAATGTATTACTATTATTCTTTTCTTCCTTCCTAATATCTATCTCTGCTCACTTGTGACTATAACCATGTTGCTTGTATCTTTCAATTTATATTGTTTTTATTGTTCCCTAGTATGATTTGATAGCTTATTAGTAACCTTGACTATCAATAAGTGTTGTATCTTTCATTCTTGATGAATGTATTTTTATTCTCCTTATGTACCCTGAGAGCATATGCACCAAAGGCAAATTCCTTTTGTGTCTAATAACACTTGGCCAATAAAGAATTCTCTTCTATTATATAATAAAATGCCATACACATGCCATAAACACATGTGTATGACTGCCAAACTCAGACAAGATGATTAATTAGCTTTCCAGAAAAGTTACTTCCATACTTTAACCAAAATACATGTCTGTGCAAAATGCAAACATCTAATAGCATTAAAGAGTCAATTAGTATATTTTACTAAATTTCTTTGAGAAGATTTAAAAAAAAAACTTTGTACTGGCCATGCCATGACTCTTCCTCTGCAATAGGAAGACTAGGATTTACTGTAGGATATCAAAACCATCTTAGACTGATTCATAGTCTCAACTCCATGTCAGATGAAATAAGGCACTCCATATTACAATTCAGGCTAATTAAATGCATTTGTGCTTTAATTATATATTGGATGTTCATCAATTTAATGGAAAGACAAAGAAATATTATTCTCTATAGTCAAGTTTAAGGCTTTATAAACTGAGCTATGCATCGTTACGTGTGTCTTTTTTCTTTTGATTCTTTTGGAGTTTTTTATATCTTTTCTCCCTTCTTTCTCTAAATTAAAGCAATAAAAATGTTTAAAAGTCTGGTAAAAAGATGCAACTCATCTGTGCTTTTCTCAGGCCAAGATGTGCTGTTATTCAACTTTATTAAACTTTCATCTTATGTCTTTTTGAAGGTATTTGGCTGCCTTCTACAAGCTGATGTTGTAAAAAATGTTGCATTTCTTCAGAAGATTCATGACTGTAATGTTCATAAGCCTGAAGATTCTAATAACTCCTTTACTTATATCTATTAATCACATTTAATTGCCAGGAGAATTGACAAAGAGAGCTTGCTGGCACAGACTATATTACAGTGAATCTCCTTTCATCCCTTAATTCATTTTTACAATAATGCTCTCCAGCTTTATTACCATACAGAAACCTGTGTGTTGGAAAATCTTAAAGGAACTTGTTACATATAACTTTTACATTCCTAACTTTATTTAAACATACAGTTGCATAGACATACATAATATACGAGCCTATTTTCAGTTTAATCACACATCAGCAACACATTTTGTCACAATTATAATCACAAGAACTAGTGCCAGCCAGATTGATCAGGACTCATGTTTAGCCTCCTTTTCTACTATATTGAATGAGAGAAAACTCAGCATACATAATACTTCAAGTTCAAGTCTATGGTGCTGCAATAACTGAAGCAGTTATTATTTTTTCATAAACTGAAGTGTCAGTTTACGGACGTGCTTAGGATGGTAGGGAGGGGAAAACAGACATGTCTCACATATTTCCTCATGATTGATTCTATTGTGGCAACTGTGGGTGTGGTATCATTATGCCTGGACCTCTTTTTGTGGAGATTGTTAGGTTGCTTTGCTGAAGTTCAGCTCTTTCCTCTGCAGATGCTTCTAGTCAACAGTGGTATGGAAAAAGAGATAAGCCAAGTAATTCTCCTCTTGAAAAGTTGCAGGACTCAATTGTTTCCTCCTTACTTTTTAACATATACACTTGGGATGATAGTCTACCAGTTGTCCATATGGTATCTTCGATATAATAATGGTATCAATCATACATTACTATCCTGGCTGTATAGGAGATGCTCTTAACTTAGTGTCTTGTGGATTAAAAGTGTTTGGATGCAATAACAGGTTGAAAATGGAACCCCAAAACAGAACCCAGGAAAGTTTCTTCTCTAAAGTTCATGCCACAATATTGTCACAAATTATTTTTTAAAGAAATATTAGTGAACTAGAACAATAAGGAAATAATATAACATTGATAATACAGTAATAAACAACATATAATAGAGTGATTAAAATAAACCAAATATATAAGAGATGAGGTGCAAAACAGAATGTCCTGAAATAAAGCTTCTATACCCTTTTGGATGGCATCTACTAGTCATTAGACAGGTGGAAGCTGTAATCAGTGGGCCATTTGCTCAACTTTGGTTGGTGTGCCTTGTGCTTTGGTAGCTGGAGCAAAAAGACCTAACAACAGTAATTCAAACTGTCATCACTACTTTTCTGTATTCCTTCAAGCTGCTTTTGAAGATTTTGTAGAAACTTTTGGTCCAAAATGCATCAGTTT
The DNA here is from genome assembly GCF_964273705.1 of Natrix helvetica. NCBI lineage: Eukaryota > Metazoa > Chordata > Lepidosauria > Squamata > Natricidae > Natrix > Natrix helvetica. The sequence goes on along the minus strand of NC_138558.1, from coordinate 49,952,061 downwards.
AATGGTTGGTTGGTGTGGGAAACATCTGCTCTTGATACTGTACTTCAAAGTGCAGGTAAAAGGATTGGTTTTAATTTTTAAAGGCCTATAAGGCTTCTCACCAATGTATTTGTGGCAGCAACTTCTTGGACCAATTTTGATTTCTCTTATTTCTTCATCTCAGTAGAACTTGCTAGTGGTCCCTCACTTTGCTAGAATGAGAGGATAGAGGCATGAAGATGCTACATTTTGTTGTTGTACCTGCAGTGAATAGCCTCCCTCCTAAAATTTGATCAGGATCAGCTTTGATATAATAGCCCATTCTTCATTAGGATATAAACAAAAATTATTTGTCGAAAGTTTATGTTCAGAGCTCTGTAAATATTAAAGTGAAATGGGACATACAACTTTCAGTCAACTAAATGTTTTATATTACTACTTAAATTGGCTTGAGGGTGAAGGGAACTGAAGTTTAAAACATCTGGAGAGTGTCCAATAACCTATACTCTGCAATAAAATAAAGAGGGGTAAGGTAATCCAATCCAAACTCAGGGCAAAGAAAAGCAAAATGCTCCCTTTTGATCAATAAATATAAATGAATGAAGTTCCTATCACCTAATGTGGCACACCTATTAGATTAGAGCTCTCAACATCCTGATCCTGACATGAGTGGAATTGATGTGCACCAGATAAGGAAAGGCCTAATTTGCAGGCAGATCAGTCATTTGTTTAATTGCTGCAAAGCAAAAAGTTGTGAAAGATATAGGAGCTCTATTGGTGGAAGTTTATTGGTGAAGTAGAGTAAGCTACTTCAAAAATTTCACCATTATTCAAGCCACTTGAATAAGTGGATATTTCTTCTCATTTTAATTTTATGAAAGCTGAGATTCTTAGAATGCTTTCTTCTCAACCCATGCCAAATAGCATGCTTATGTGGTGCCATCACAGATTTATGCATTCATTGTTTATACTGGACATTGTATCAGTCTACTTATCTCCAGTAAGTCATAGGTTATTTCTCATATATTAAAATGATGTCATTCGAACTTTTAATTGCATAATTTGACCTGGGGCTATTAAGCATCTTGTGGATGCAGGGAAGACACAATTAATAAGACATATGGAATATAAAATCATCCCTTATCCATCCACAGTACAGACAGTGAATAAACATATACTTAGGGAGAACAAGATTAAATAATCACTCAGACAGAGCACCTTAATATATTTTTACTTTGAGATAAAAGGTTTCAACAATTTCACAACATTGGAAAGGAAGACTTGGTTACCCTAACCCCTCAATCCACTTTACCAAATTCTAGTAGCTGAAACTGTCTGGACTCAGGACAATGAAATTGAAAATACTTTTATAAGAAAAGTGAGGAAGTGATTAAACAAAATTATCTATTTCTTTCCTATACAACTAGTCAGCATGATTTAAGAAGTCTATGTGATTTTCTTTTACCAAATTGCTACCTTACCTGCTGAATTATATATCGATGATAGGCATATGTAATTCTGTTTAATGCATCAGTGTCCCAAATCAATTTTAGAAGAATGCTTCTGTACATATGCCTCATAACTGGATTGCAATATTATATGATTTACGTATTTTTATATGATCTATTTGGATGCATCTGCTACATATTTTAGAAAACACTTGAGTTTTATGGCAACAGTCAAACCTAAGATAATAACAAAAATGATTAAATCTCCCACATTTGGTTTAATATCATTAGTAATCATGCCCATTATAAAAATTCCTTTCCAACTGCTAGTATAGCATTACAGTGTTCATTTTAATAAAAAGGAAACTGTTGCATTAAAACAATTTAATTGTGTACCAGTTTACAATTTTTCATGTAAACTGGATGTCAAATACATGTTTTTTGAATCAGAAACAAGCCCTATCACCATATAGACTATATAAATTCATTGATTTCTAAAGCAAATGATCATAGTGATTAGAAGTTGTTATATTGGAAAAAAATATTTTAGTCAATGCACTCAACATTAGAAGAAAATGCATAGTTCCTGAAATGAAAGTCATTGGAATCATACCAAAAATATTTCTTAAAGTTCTTAAAGTTATTTGTATTCATATTGAAAAATTCTGAACTAAACAAAATTTGCAGTTCAAATCTGTTTTAATATAACAGATTAGATTTTTAGGACAGAGATATTTTTCTGTTTAGCATTTTAGATAAAGTTACCAAATCTGGGTGGCAAAAATGTGAATGACCAGGTGGTGGCAGGAAAGAGCAGGTTTATATCTTTCTTTGTTGACATCTAATGATCAGCCACATTTTTGCAGCCCAGATTTAGTAGCCACAACTCATCTCCCTGTAAGTATAGAACGGGGGGGGGGGGGTTCCTGCCAGTTCTAACCTCTTCTATAGAAGAGGTTCCACAAATCTACAATACCGTTTAGAACCGGTTCCAGCTCCCTCCCCCTGCCCATCAGCATATCATCAAGATGAAGAGTGAGAGGAGGAATTCTGGGAGTTGAAGTCCACAAGTCTTAAAGTCTGTTAAGTTTGAACACCCCTGGGTTTTTTTCCTAAAGGGTTAGGGGTGCAAGGGTCTTGTAACTTGACAGCTTTAAGATTTGCACACTTCAATGCCAGAGTTCCTGAGTCATCATTTTGGTTGCTAAGCAAGAGCGTTGTTAAGTGAGTTTCACCACATTTTACAATTGGCCACGCCCACCAAGTCACATGGCTAGCAAGCCACTCCCACCCGGTCACATGGCGGGCAAGCCACTTCCACAAAGCAGGCCACACCTACAGAAGAGGTTCTAAAAAAATTTGAAACCCACCACTGATATAGAACCTCAATAGAAGATACCCACTGTAGAGCAAAATACATCTAAAAGTTACAATATCTAGTATTTGGGATTGTGGAAAGGAGGAAACCATGTTTTCCCTCTCTCAGCATAATATGGCCAAGATATATCCATTTGGTTATAACTAGAATTTGCTTCAGTCACCCAGAAGTTTATGCTAAAACATAGCAGGGTGAAATTTGGATTTGATCAGCATAAATGAACTGATTATTCATTTGGAGCTTGCTAAAACTGGTGTCTTAAAAAGAGAATCTTATTGAAATTATTCAATCATTCCAGGAAAAACTTATTTTCTGTCAAAACCTGTAAACTTATTTAGCTTGCATTAAGAGTTGGCCTATGTAAATCCAGATGTACCACAGATCATCCAGAATGGAATAAGCTGAGTCATACCTGAAATCTCAGGCTGGGGAATATGGCAAAAATGTTGAAAATGGGGAGGCAGTCCATTCTAATTTGATTGTGAACATTAGAGTTTTTATTAACAAACAGTAAATGTTTATATCCACTTTTATTCCCTAGCTCGCTTCAATGTCTTGCCCTCAGCACTTCTGGATGGTCGTTACAAGAGGCTCCCGATTAATAAGCGGCTGTGCCCTTGTGACAGAGCCGAGGTTGAGACAGCGGAGCATGTCCTTCTATTTTACCCTATGTATAGCGCGGACAGATCTAGGTTACCGTCTCTTCCTGAAATCGTCCCCTCTGGTCCTGATGGCTGTGATTTGTTTGTGCATTGCCTTGGGGATGTCTCCTCGTACATCACCTCTCAGGTTTCCAGGTTTTTCTTGAGAGCTGTGACCATTAGAGGAGAGAGCTGTAACCTCCCTTAATTGGGGTTTTGGTGACTGGCTGCTGTGTCTCTTTTGTAGTGGTCGTGTTTTGGTCTGTGACTGTAAATAAAGTATTATTATTATATCCACTTTTATTCAGGTTTGTGAAGAAGGTATTTTCTTGACTTTTTAGAGGCATGTAATACCTTTGTTGTTTCATATATCCAGTCATATATGGCTGCTTTGCACGTTAACTTTAACAAGCAATAGAAGGTCAAATCATCTAGACATTTTTGGCTGTTTGTATTAGTAGGATACTTCATTTGGCTAGTGATGCCAATTTGTATTCTACAATATTGTTTTACACATTGTGCAGTGAAGGCTCAGAGTGTCTGATTTCTCTCATTAGGGGCATATGGTGAACATACATTTAAATGTGTATAAATGCCTGTGTGAAATATATATTTTATACTGCTGATAAAACTTTATTGCTCAGCAGTCTGACAGTGACTCTTCCATTATTGCCCTTTTTCTCTCTTTTTCTCTCTTTTCCCAAATGCATTCATGTTTGGGACAAAATATTATAGAATGGAATTATAATAATAAGGACTAAAATATGAAGCATTTTAGTTTGTTATTAAGAGATATAATTTGCCATTTCTATAAAAGTTAAAATCAACTCCAGAATGCGCTGGAGTTTTCAAGGAAATCAAAGTTACAATAGTTTAAATATGATGTGTATTACTTATTCTAGCAATAGAAACAAAGTTCAGTTCAATCATTAATCCTAATTCATAAATATATAAAAATAGCTGCAATGGCTTGATTATCTTATCTACAGCTATATTTAAATATTATGATTTAATCAGCCCTTCTCCTGACACAATTCTACAATTGTAAAGTATTTTATAAAGAAAGAACACTGAACTTAACTTAATCACATTTGCAAGTGTTATACAACAATTTCCTTTAACAGGAAATTATTTCAGTTCACAACCGCATCAGATTTACTGTTTTAAACCTTTCAGTGTAATGTGAATTTTTCATCAACAGCAGTTTGAATTTGTGACATTGGAGCCAGAGTGAGTTAAATGGATGAAAAAGTCAGTCTAAACAAATAGAAGTCCTCCTTCTTAAACAGAAGTCTGACCAACCAAATAGTATGAGCTATGGTAATATATAAACATTTGCTATTTGTACATATATATTTTTGTAATGCAAAAAATTGTTATCTCCATGGTCTTTGTAATTAGATCCAAGGACTCTCCTTTTTAAAAGTTGGATATAATTCAAACTCTTATATTCCATCATCATTCTGCAGCATAATTTAATGGGCACAATATTGATTACATTTTAGATACACAATGTAGATAAAAAATAAAGTTATACACTTAAGTAAGAAAAAAACAACTGTATAGTACAGGCTGGGTGAAACCTGGCTTAATGCTAGTAACTGAGAGGGATTCTAGTAGGCAATCATTTTCAATCAATCAATTCAGTTTATTACAGTCATAGACCAGAGGCCAGAACAAACAAACAAACAAACAAATATCCAATTAAAAATTCTAGTATAAACCAATAAATAACAGCTAAAATCTATGATAAAATCCAATCCATTTAAATATGAGTCAACAGTGTTTGACAGCACCCAAAAAAAGACAATGCAATCCTAGGTTTCCTTAATAGAGGGATAGAACCAAGATGATGTGACATTCCAGTACCACTTACTAAAGCGTTAGTAAAACCACACTTGGAATACTGCATCCCCTTCTGGTCACCTTATGAAAGAAATCCTTCTGGGTTCGGCTCCAAGTGGGAAAAAAGACACTGGAGACATAGAGGCTGCTTGGAAAGATGGTTTAATGGTGGACAGGACCACATGGCTTGAATCCTGAACAGAAAAGGCAATCACATGCTTCAATGTTGGTGGAGAAAAAGAGAAGGAAGGGCTGAGATGCTGAGTCCCTGATTTTATGCCCTCTCTGGCCTTTGATCTTGAGCTTGTATTCTGATTGGTTGTCAGACTCCCATGGGGCCATGCAAGGGCAACTCTCTAGGCTGTGTTTTGGATCCAGGTTTGGTTGAGTTCTCAGATGCCATGTGGTGAGTTGGGTAAAGGCTAATACTAGCATGCCTTGATTCCATCACCTGGAGCTGAAGGGGAGAACTCTTTATTATGTAAAGGGACTGGCTTGGCCATCTTAATGGCCCATTGACAAAGGGGGTGGGGGCAGGAAGCTGCAGAGAGCTATTCTCTCTTTAAAACATGTTTCTTCCTTTCACATCAAGGGAAATATTCTGCCTTTTCAATATTTCCTAGGATATTCCATTTTTCTGGGAGAGGGGTGGGTTTTACCTTCCTAAACATCACAATAAAAAAAGATGTTGAGACTCTGGAAAGAGTACAGAGAAGAGCAACAAAAATTATTAAAACAGCGGCTAAACCATATGAAAAATGGTTATAGGAATTGAGTGCATCTAGTCTAATAAAAAGAAGAACTAGGGGAAACATGATAGTAGTGTTCTAAAATTTGAGTGGCTCCTGCAAAGACAAAGGGGGGGTGGGTGTCAAACTATTTTCCAAAGCACTAAAAAGGCAAGACGAAAAACGATGGATAGAAACTAACCAAGGAAAGAAGCAACATAGAATTAAGGAAAAATTTCTTAACCGTGAAAGCAATCAATGGAATAGCTCGCTTTCAGAAGTTGTGGGTGCTCCATCACTAGAAGCTTTCAACAAGAGACTGTACAACTATTTATCTGAAATGGCAGAGTCTCCTGCTCAAGAAGCAGCTTGAACTAGAAGATCTTGAAGGTCCCTTCCAACTCTAATATTCTACAGTATGTTCCATGTTCTATATTCCATGTTCTATGTTCTGGTGACAATTAAGGGGTATGGGTGTGTATACATGTTGACCCCAGAGAAGCAGTTGATTAAATAAAGTGGTGTGGATAGAATATCTTCATTTGAACTCTTAGCATTACAATTATGTTTACATTGTGTTAATTAAGTTGTGTTTGCTTGTGTGTATCTACAATTTGAAACAATGTTTAATTAATTCTTATGTTTGCTGTGAGGCTGTTAATAAGAAAGTTTGTAGAGTTGAATTAGTTAATATAGGTTTTCCTATACAATATTTCTAACACATTTATATAAATTTAAAAATTCATAGATAGATAGATAGATGGATGGATGGATGGATGGATGGATGGATGGATGGATGGATGGATGGATGGATAGATAGATAGATAGATAGATAGATAGATAGATAGATAGATAGATGATAGATAGATAGATAGATAGATAGATAGATAGATAGATAGATAGATAGATAGATAATAAGCAATATCAGTTAAATATAACAGAATTAGTGTTCCATAATTCAAATTGGAATGATTATTTGACTGTTTTATATGTAAAGCAAAAATATTGAAATGATAAAACCAAGTTCAGAGTAAGCCTTCCCATTTTTTGTAGTTCCAGATTTAATCACCGCATAGATTCATTGAATTAATAGTTCTTAAATTAGCAAAACTAAATCTTTTTTAATTCCTACATTTATTCTTGTGTTGTTGTTGTTGTTGTTGTTGTTGTTGTTGTTGTTGTTGTTGTTGTTGCATTAAAGTCAGTTGACTCCAGGGGATTGCTTGGACTAGTCTCACAAAATAAGATTTTCAGAAATGGCTTACCAACACCTGCTTCCTAGAGCTGAGAGAAAATCTCTCTCCTCCATATATGGTGTGGTTCTAATGAAAAGTAATTATACTATTAAATGAAAAAGACAAAAACATGCAGGATTGTGTTTGTCAAGGAAAATGTTTGTGTTTGATAAGTTTAAATATGTATTCTCATATTTCTAATAGTCCTAATACTTGGTAAGCTTTTATGTAATCACTTTATGTACACTAAAATATAACAATCTTCCCAATGGCCTTGAAAATCAGAATTACCTAGATTATTCCTAGACTATTTGACTTTCAAAGCTTTGCAGTGCTTTACAATATAATTGCAACAAAAGTAGACCTTTAAAAAAAACTCTTTCAGTTATTTGATATTTTAGTAAGAAAGCAAAACTTGAGTTGAAGTGAAACAGAATAGGAGCTCCTGAGATGAATGCGCATATGAATAATGGTTTCCAATTAACCTCTCAAACATCCCTTTTAAACAAATGCAGTAAATGTTTCATCACTGATAGTCGTTCTTTTGAAAATCAGACACAGCCACTCTAAAAGAGCTGAATGTTCATCCTCCCATGCGTTGCTGAAGTCACAATAAAATATAGTGAAACACGTAAGATTTCTGATCTAGTGAATGTATTTTAATATCATTGGCTGCATCCAAATACAATCATACATAGAGTAGAATATTGGAAAATCACTGGATACTCTAACATGACTGGGTTTGGGTGCTTAGTTTCCTGCAAACTATCCTGTATACGTCCTGAATTTGAAGTATATAGCATTTGCATGTGATAGGAAAGACCTACAACTCTGACCTACAACTAAAAAAGTTTTTAAGTTTTGCTAACTTAAGAACTAATAATTCAATGAATCTATGTGGTGATTAAATCTGGAACTGCAAAAAATGGGAAGGCTTACTCTGAACTTGGTTTTATCATTTCAATATTTTTGCTTTACATATAAAACAGTCAAATAATCGTTCCAATTTGAATTTGTGCTCTATGGAACACTAATTCTGTTATAATTAACTGATATTGTTTTATCATCTATCTATCTATCTATCTATCTATCTATCTATCTATCTATCTATCTATCTATCATCTATCTATCTATCTATCTATCTATCTATCTATCTATCTATCATCTATCTATGAATTTTTAAATTTATATAAATGTGTTAGAAATATTGTATAGGAAAACCTATATTAACTAATTCAATTCTACAATTGATCAAAGAATTGGCTTTTCTGATAGTCATGAAGCTCTATAATTTAAATAAAATATGTATGTGTATCAAGTAGGAGTAACTTGTAAACATACCCGGATTTCTCAATTAAAACATAAAAGGGCAAGAATAGATTTGCTGATCATTTTCATCAAATAGTTTGTTTTTTTACAGGGATCAACAGTTGTCTCTAATGTTCTACAAGCAAGAGATGGAGATTTAATTAGTAATTCAAAACTCTACCAAAGAATTTCAGTGTGTAAATCATACTGTAAATCAATATTCCTTAATATCAGTGGTGAAATTCATTTTTTTTACTACCGGTTCTGTTGGCATGGCAGGGGAAGGATAGTGCAAAATCCCTATTCCCTCCTTACTCTGGGTCCAGCCAGAGGTGGTATTTGCCGGTTCTCCAAACTACACAAAATTTCCGCTACCTGTTCTCCAGAACCTGTCAGAACCTGCTGCATTTCACCTCTGCTTAATATTCATGTATATACAGTTTGCTTATACACAATCATTAGAGAACTCAGCTATTGAGAAGTAGATGAATGAAATCCAAGCAATTGTATATTGACAAAATTTTAATAAGCCTTCTCTTTATAGAAATAGGTACCGTAAAATGTAGACACAGTGCAAGCAACTGGATTCAAAGTTAGTTGCATTTTAGTCATTCTGAACTCACTGAGATTCTAGTTAGGATGATATAATTATATAATTATGTATTATATATAATTAAAGTAAGCATAAAAATAAATTAAAAATAGAAATACATACAGTAAGAACCTAAATAAAAAAAATAAGCAGTGTTCAGATGCTGGTGAGCACAACAATTAACAAATACAGATAAATCTAAACCTCAGCCCAGAATGCTAAAGGAAATGGAGTCTGGCTTCCAAGGATGCAATTGTTTTTTGAATGAAGGGTGATGGAAGATGGATGTCTTAATGGGTCAGATCAATTTCCAAACAGATTGGTATTTATCCCAAGACACGAGATATCACCAAAGAACAACAACAGTATATACACAAATTATATGCTAGGGCATGATGTCTCTATTGTGTGTATTTCATAGTTTTTCTGTTTTGCATGCATACCATGTTTCCCCCAAAATAAGACCCAGTCTTATTATCTTTTGGGCCCCAAAATAATTACTAGGTCTTATTTTGGGGGGATGTATTACCCGCAGCCAGGCCTCCTATGCCCTGACACCTGTTGCACTGCTGCTTGACTTCTTCGCTGGCTGCTTATCGCTGCTTGCAGCCACATGCCATGTGGCGCATTGCGCCATTGTTTCCGGTCGTGGCAGGATGCCACATCATGCTGGTGCTGCCTCTTGTGGCAGGACATCATATGGCACATCAGTCTGGTGCTGCTGCTCACAGCAGGATACCACATGGCACATTATGCTGATGCTCATGGCAGGAGGCTCCTTAGCATGTTGTGCCATTGTGTGTGTGAGCATTGGAACTAGCATGATGTGCCACACGGTGTACGGCCACAAATGGCAGCACCACACAATGAGCCACATGGCACCCTTCTGCGAGCAGTGGCAATGGTGTGATAAGCTATGCAATGTGCAGCAGCACAACAGGTGTCGGGGCATGGGAAGCCTGACTGCGGTGGTCGTAATGTAAACGAGTGCAGGGCATGTGAGGCAGCTCCACCCCATCACCCTCACCCTAGCTTGATTTTTATGCATGCACATTGCCTCATCTCATACAACCAGATGGTGGGACAGAGTGGGTGGGGTCTTAAATAAGGCTTAGTTTGAGGCGGGTAGGGCTTATACTACTGCAATGCTCTCTACATGGGGCTGCCCTTGAAGAGTACCCGGAGGCTTCAGCTGGTCCAGAACCTAGGTGCTCCCATGTTACACCCCTTTTAGGCGGCCTGCACTGGTTGCCGGTTGTTTTCCGGGTGCGATTCAAGGTATTAATTATGACCTTTAAAGTGCTCCATGGCTTAGGCCCAGGATACCTGCGAGACCACCTACTGCCACCAGTAGTCTCCCACCGTCCAGTACGATCCCACAGAGTTGGCCTCCTCAGGGTGCCGTCGGCCAGACAGTGTCGGCTGGTGACCCCCAGGGGGAGAGCCTTCTCTGTGGGAGCGCCTTCCTTCTGGAATGAGCTGCCCCCAGAGCTTCGCATAATCCCTGGCCGGCCTGGCCTGTTAATTTTAACTCATTTTTAAATGTATTGTCTTATAAATTTGGTTTTTCTTTTTTTTTTTTGGATATGTATTTAATTTCTTTTTAACTTTTGGGATGTGTGTTTTTTAATGTTGTACGCCGCCCTGAGTCCTTTGGGAGAAGGGCGGCATATAAATCCAATAAAAACAAAACAAACAAAATAATATTAGGTGTACACATAAAATCAAGTTGGACTTATTTTTGGGAGAGGGCTTATTTTCAGGGAAGCATGGTAGTAATTTAGCAGCCATAGTCATACGTAAAAATTAATCTTCTATGGTTCTTTTATAATTGGCTGCCAATTAATTCCAGCAAGGAAAGATTGGTTTAAATCAAATATTGATTTTTAAAAAGTCTTTGTATCATTATATGTATTTGATTCCATAAATTTCTGGCTGTTTTACAAGTCCACCAGAGATGATAAAATGACATTCATATTGTTTACATTTGAAGTATCATTATGAATTCTAAATAATTTTTCTGGAGCTTCTTGTGCACTTGTGCTGAGACACATAAAGGCATTTTAGGTTTATGGCAGTAGATTTGAAAGGAAGTCTGGGCTTATATCTTTTCCATATTCACATTGTGGCACTTATAAAAATTCTTAAATCTACGTTAATCTTAATTTTATTGCACCAGAGAAAATCATGCCATCTGAACCTCAGATAGCACTCTTTCAATTCTAGAATTGTTTTAGCAAAGCAAAACACATCGTTTTATCCAAGCTAAGCAACAATCTGCAAAATTTGAAATCAGGTAGTCCCAATTATCTCATTCCTTTCGAATCTTGAAGAATTCTATATTTAAATATTGCTTTTTGTCTTTGCCGTATACTTTGATATATACATTTCTGCTATTATTTAAATGTTACATCAGTTGTCAAAGTAGGTATTGTTTGAAAAAATAATAAATAAAATTGGCAAAATTATTAGGAATAAATATAATGAGTAATTTTGAGAAGAAAATATAAAAATATATATTTTCTTTCTAATATTCTTACAGCAAACCTATTGCATAAAATTGCAGCAAGTCATTTCATTAGCATTTTAAAAGTTTCAAGATCAGTTACCTGAACCATTCTAAGAATAAATAGAATTAGCATTCACAATGAAATGTATTAATAAAAACAAGTTTACTTCAGCAAAATTCTTTGTGCTTGATTTTCAGTCATTTAAAAGCTTCAGTGCCCTCTATTGGCTGCTATAACTTCTACTTTGGGCCATTAAATATAAATTATGTAAAACCCTTAAGTGAAATTAACAAGGTAATTTACTGACTGCTTTTTTTTCTAAAAATTAGAGTTATGTGCCAAATTAAAACAGAGATATTGTAGTTTATCATACTTGATTGATATAATTAATATGCGAATACATTTAATGATAATGTTTGAAAACAATCTAATGTATTGGATAATGTTAGGCAATGTTAAGTAATGAAAGACAAATGCCTGAGTGTGTGGAAATCTTTCCTTAAATATCACTGATATTTATCACTGAAAAATAGGGAATAGAAAACTCAAAGTATTAAATATGAATTCTTCTTATTTTTTATATAAAATACATAGAATCCTGAAGATATAAGCTAAAACAATAAATGAATTCATGTAAATTAACTCATAGTTTTGCCGAATATTTTCAAACATTCAGAAAGAGTCAACAGAAGAAATATCCAGAATTCTTGTTTACTCCACAGGAATGTGTTCTCCAACATATCCATCTTTATATACATCTCTATAGTCCACCGAGGGCCCAACTAAAGTAAGCAGCTGCATTCTGTCATCTCTGAAAGAGGGCAATCTTGTTAGTATAATGTGACCTCGGGAGCACTAACACAGATAATACTGGCACCTCTCTCCCTTCTAATCTACTACCAGTCTGAGCAATTCAACAGGAGATGGGGGCATTAAGGCCACATTATTCTAAACAAAACTCAGCAATGGTAGCAAAGTATTATGACATAGTTAAGATAGATTTTACCAGCCAATTCTTTCTTTCCCAAGACTATTTCTTTCTAAGGATTTGTTCATGCTCACACGGACACATGGACACATTTTGTGTGTATGTTTGTGTGTGTGTGTGTGTTCAATCATGTTGAATTCTTGGAGATTGCCTGGACAAGTCCCTGCAGTTTTCTTACCAAGGTTTTTCAGAAGTGGTTTTCATTTTTCCTTTGGCTGAGAGAGAGAGAGTGCAAAGGTCACCAAGCTGGCTTTTGCGACTGAGTGGGACTAGAACACACCATGAGTTTCTAGCCAGATCCACAATATCATATTCTCTCTCTCTCCCTCTTTCGCTCTCTCTGTCGCATAATCAAAATTATGGTTTTAATTTGAATAAATTAAAACTTGGGGACTTGGGGAAAATGGCTTCATTTATCTGTAAGAGCAATCTTCAGAATATACGGTACCTTATTACACATCAAGACAGAGGTTGATATGAAAAATATTCTTATTTAAAAATAACAGAAGCAAGGAGACATAAATGTATACTTGTATACTATGTGCCTATTTATCATCCATATATCAACAGTGCATTCAGAAAGTATTCAGAACACTTCACTTTTATCAACTTTGTTGTGCTGCAGCCTGATTCTACAGCTGTTGAAATTCATTTTTTTTCTCATTAATCTACATACTCATAATGACAAAGTGAAAACAGAATTTTAGAAATGTCTGTAAATTTATTTTAGAAAATCTGAAAGATCACATTGGCATAAGTATTCAGACCCTTTGCAGCAACATGTGAAAGTTAGCTCTAGTGTCTCCCATTTCTCTTGATCATTGCGGACATGTTTCTACACCTTGAATGGAATCGACCTGTGGTAAATTAAATTGATTGGGCATGATTTGGAAAAGCACACACCTCTTTATTGAAGGCGTCACAGCTGACAATGCATATTGTACTAGAACAAAAGCCATGAGGTCAAAGGAACTGCCTGCTGAGCTCAAAAACAGGATTATTGCAAAGCACAGATCTAGGGAAGGCTATAATAAAATTTCTGCTGCATAAAAGTTCCTAAGAGCACAGTTGCTTGCATAATTCTCAAATAGAAGAAGTTTGGTGCAACCAGAACTCTTCCAAGAGCTGGTCACACAGTCAAACTGAGCAATTGGGGATAAAAGGGCCTTAGGAAGAGAAGTGATCAAGAACTCGATGGTCACTCAGACTGAGCTCCAGAAATGTTGTGTGGAAATGGGACAGAGTTCCAGAAGGACAACCATCTGCAACCGTCCACCAATCTGGGCTTTATGGAAACTAGATAGAAGCCTCTCCTCAGTGCAAAAGATTTGATATCTAATCTATATACATGTGTTGAAATAAATGGACAGTTTCCACATTGGATTGCTTCACTACGCTTCAAAATATATAGAGTTAAAAATGATTAGATCAAATAGTTACTGCACTCCAAAACAATATGATTTATTTTTAACATACAATAAAGTATCATTTATTAATTCATGGATTAGTGAAATTTTCTGATAGCTCTCATACAGAGATACAGATTGGAAGAGGTTAGCGTTTGGCAGGAAAATGGCAATGGAAAAACACATGCCAAGGAAAACTTTACTGCACGGCAAAATAGTGCAGTAAATGGCCAAAACTGAGTTCCAAGGTTTGCAGAACAGTGAATCATTTGGAATTTGGATAATGTCTAAAGCAATCCTCACGAAAGAGACCCCTTTTCCCAAATACTGTAAAAAATTTAATATCCATTTATTCAGTTTGAGATATCTTTTTAGAGTGCTTGCCTGCTTAAGGTTTTGTTTAATTCTTTTCTGTTTTTAATCATCTCAAATATTTTGATGTTATTTGTAGTTTGGCTGCATTTTTACCTGGATCTTCATCATTTATGAATAAATTAAATGGAACTTGTCCCAGTAGAAATTTACTTCCTGTTTTAAAATTAGTTATCAATCTTTGTTCCAGAAAAAAATTAAAACAAATATAAACTTGCCAGTTACCTCAACATATATTGTTGCATTGATCCCTGCTTTTGTAAATGGTCATGTTTTTTTATATAGTTTTGCTCAACATATCCTGCATTTGACTGTTGCCTCAAAACATGGAGGATAGCAAAGTTAACTGTCAGTTAAAGTCACTGTCAACAATTGCTATCCTCCATATCTCAGATACACCAAAAATGGCCAATTTTCCTACACATATCTCCATCCCTCTGGACTACCACCTCTGGTGATCTTATAAAAAGATGTGAGATAGTATAGTCTAATTGTTATACCAATCATGCTCCTTGGAAGTAAATGCTAAACCATTCAAATTATAATCTACTAAACAGTTCCTCAAAAGTAAGTCTCATTGACTCCAATAAGTCTTTCCCCCCACCAAATAGCTCAATATTAGCTTGCAATCTGAACATTCAAGTATATTTACTGTATTTCATAGACAAAAGTACCAGGACCAGACAGAGCAACTTCTTCTGGGTTAAAAGCCTGTATTGATCAACTGACCTACATTTTCACCTGCATCTGTAATAAATTACTGGAGATGTATTGTATTCCTTTTTGCTTCAAACACTCTACTATTATCCTGGTTCCAAGAAACCCTTCATCAAGGAGCTGAATGACTAAGACCAGTCATTGGGACCACCTGTAATTATGAAGACCTTGAAAAGTTAGTGCCAGGCCACTTGAAAATCAATACAGATCCACTGTTAGACCCCTTGCAGTTTGCCTACCATGAAAATAGATCAGCAAATGATACTGTCAATATGGCACTGCACTACATCTTGCAACATCTTGAATCACAGGAACCTATGCATTGGTCCTTTTTGTAGACTTCAACTTGGCACTCAATACAATCATTCCAGAAATTCTTCTTTCCAAACTGATTCACGTAGCTATATTTGTCCATACTAAGGTGGATTGTACATTTTTTGACAGATAGAAAACAATAGAAGAAGCTTGGGGAAATCATATTGAGTATCCAGATAATAAGCACAGGAATCCATAGGGCTCTGTGCTCTCTCCATTACTCTAGAGTAGGTGGCAACTGGCTCAACAGCAATAACTGTGAGAGGAATCTAGAGGTCATAGTAGACAATCACTTCAATATGAATTAATGTGCGGCAGCTGCCAAAAAATGCAGTCCTAGGCTACATCATGTGAATTGCCAGTACCATCAGATAAAATGAAGTGTTAATACTACTATATACTGCCTTGGTAAGAATACACCTGGAATACTGCATCCCCTTCTGGTCACCATGATAGAGAAAAGATACTGAGACTCCAGAAAGGATGAAGAAAAGAGCAACAAACATGATTAGGGGTCTGGAGGCTAAAGCATATTATGAATGATTGCAGGAAGTGGGTATGTCTAGTCTAAGAAAAAGAAGGATTAAGGATAACATGATAACAGTCCTCCAATATTTGTCACAAAGAGGGCAACAACCTATTCTCCTAAGCAGCTGAGAGCAACACAAGAAAAACAAGGTTGTAAAGTTATCAAAGAGATAGCCAACCTAGAACCAGGGAGAAATTTCCTGATAGTGAGAGCAATTAATCAATGGAAAGGCTTGCCTTAGAAATTGCGGGTACCCCATTACTGGAGGTTTTAAAGAAGAGATTGAATCGCCATTTGTCTGTAATGGTATAGTGCAAGGGTGTCAAACTCAAGGACCGGATCTGTGAATGCTTAAATCTGGCCAACTGAGCCACTCTGGAAACAACAAAGGATCTCTGCCTCTGCCAGCAAAAATGGAGCTTGGGGGCAGAAAGCAGCAGGGGCCCATCGCAGGCAAAAATGAACATTGAATTGGCCACACCCTGGCCATACCCACTCCCATGTCAAACCCAACCCTGATGCGGCCTCAATGAAATCGAGTTTGAAACTCATGGCATAGTGTTTCCTGCTTGAGCAGGGTATTGGACTAGAAGACCTCCAAAGTCTCTTCCTACTTCTGTTGTTCTGTATTATTTTGTATTCTGGGAGACTGTGAGTTCTAGTCTCACTTTAGGCATAAAGCCAGCTAAGTGAAGTAACCACTTTCTTTCAATCCTAGGAAGGAAGCTATAGCAAACTACTTCTAAAAGGCCTTGCCAGGAAAGCTGTAGGGACTAATTCAGGCAATTGCCAGTAGTAAAACTGATTTGAGAAAAGAAAGAAAAAAAGGAAGGGAGGGAGGAAGGGAGGAAGGAAGGAAAAAAGGAAGTTTGTTTGCACACTCTGTTAACTCCCCTTTTTGGTACTACAATATAGATTGATCTCATCGGCCACTGCTTGTTTTTCAGCTTTTTTGGTAGAGCTTGGTTAGAAGCTTTACTGATTCTTTTTCTGTTGCTTGCTTTATGTTGCTTGCTTTATTTCTGTGGATATTCCCTCAGTTCCTTTTGACTAGGTAATGATCAAAATGCTAATTTAATTCATTCTCTAGGATTAGACTCTTGCAAGTATAGAAAATCTTCTAAGATATCTTGGATGTTGCCATCTCTTCTGAACAGTATTTTGATATACTTTGAATCTGTTACATCGGCATTGGCATCCTTTAGCAAACTGGGAAACTTAGTTCAGCAATATCTAGTGAGTCAGAGTCATTGCCTTTAATCATTTTCATATTCAGTAATTTAAAAATAACTATAGAGCCATCTGCATTAAAACTCTTACTAGATGTGCAATATCCCATAATATTTTGTATATTTTCTTTCTTAACTTCTACTAGAAAACTACCTAGTAGATTTATGAGTTCATATCACTCTTATCTAATTTTGAGTGTTGATTCCCAAATGATTGCAACCTTTAACAAGTATTTAGTTTTTTAATTTGTTTTGCACTTTTAAAGAGCAAGTTAAAGAAGCTTATTTATCTTGATAAGGGCATGCCTGTATTTGTAACAAATTGGAATATAACATTTCAAAGCTATCTATATGTGAGTCTATTATTAAATGAATATCTATTTAAATTATCAATTTAGAAATCAGTTATTCAAATAAATTTCTCATGTTCATACTGATAAATCATAGTGAATCCAATTAATGCTTTCTGAATCATAAAGCATGACTTTTCACATCCTATCAAATCTATACTATAGAGTCTATTCACAGTCTAGTCACTATGTAAAGGACTATGTTGCTTATGCCTATATGCATCATTATAGTGCTAAAAGTATCTAAAAACTATACAAATCAACATGTATAGGATCAACAAGAACAAATCTGTGTTAAGAATTGCTATATGTTGATTGGGCTTAACACAAGACTGATTAATAAGAAGGCTAAATTGAAAGTAAGCTTTAAAAACATCATAATAAATTAGGATGTCTTAGTATACCTTATAATTCCATTTTGTTCTCCGTTTGCATTTTTAGTAATAAAGAGAAAGATCTGCCTTAACTATTTTTTTTTTATAAAGGAACAAATTAATCTTTTACATTGGGTACATTTTTGATCTCATGCTGACTTCTGCTAATAAAAATAATGGAAATTATTTATGTCAATATCTGCTTTTTGCAATCCTTTGGATCAAATTTGAAGGCAGTTCATGGGAGAAGTTTATTTGGTATAATTGTCTTTCCATTAGAAATGTAATGAAGGACTAGCAATATAACTCATTCTTCTTTTCCCGAATAGCTGATAAATCCTAAGAAACCTCATGACACATCACTGCATTTGTCATGAGAATTTCTTTTGAGCATTTCCGGTTGAAATTAATGAGATTTTTACAAAATTATTTTTTAAAAATAATTTAAATTTAAATTTTTTTTTAAATTATAAGAGACATATAACTCAGCTCTTTGGTACAAAACGATAGCTGTGAGCAGGGAGGAAGATGTTAATGTATACTTAGAAATGCTAGCAAGAGGTATAAATAATTAGTTTATTTTTCAGCACAACACAAAACACTTTGAAGCAACTTTAAAGTCTGCAGCCTCAATGTAATACTTAGCAATAGCAATTAGAGTTATAGGCTGCTTCACAGTGCTTTTACAACCTTCTCTAAGTGGTTTACAGAGTCAGCATATTGCCCCAACATTGTGAGTCCTCATTGTACCAACCTTGGAAGAATGGAAGGCTCAGTCAACCTTGAGCTACTAAGAATCAAACTCCTCGCAGTTGACAGAATTAGCCTGCAACACTGCATTCTAACCACTGTGCCCCCTTAACTCTTTTAATGTTAGAAAGTTATGTGTAAATTTCTCATTCATCTGAATAGAGATTGATGTGCAATCTGGATCCTTTTATAACCTGCCTCCTTCCCTTTTAACAACAGGGCATCCTTCCTGGTTTGGCTGTCATTCAAAAATACTGCTTCAGGAAAGTGGAATTCTCACCTTGTGCAATAAGAGTGTCTGATGTTAAGTCATGTTGCTCCCCTGAAGACGGAGCATTTCTGGAATTGAAACCATGCTAAATTTGCCACCTTGAGGTAGACACAGAGAGTGAAGACTACTCCCTTTGATCTGCTGATAGTGAGCCATTAGATTTCATCCTGTTTACATCTTCCTCAAAAGTATTCCTTAGTGATTAAAAAGTTGAGAATTGTAAATAGCATAGTTTTCTGGCAAATAGCAGCATGCTCGCTAGGCTTTCTTCATTAGGGTTTGCTATTTAAACCATCAGTAGAATTTTAAGAGGAGATCAGACATGTGTCCACCAGATGCCTGCAAACAGATTTGCTCTAGGGACCTGACTCAACAATAATCTATAGGCAGCAATTGTGAACTTGAGCTGGGCCAACACCTCATCAGGCTTCATGGCTAATTGATTTCAAAATTAGACTTGGTATTTCTGAACAATGATCTTAAAAGGAGTAATAAAAATACATCAAAATCCTTTGAGCGAGCCATGCTTTCATCCAAATGGCTTATTATAAAGAGCTGGCACACCTTAATTTTGGCATGGACAAATAAATTCCCATATAGCAAATGGAAAACACATTTGGCATGGGAGGTTTATCAAGTGAAGTTCATAGGCACCAGGAAGCAAGAGCCTGATTCCCGTTCTCCCAACCACGCACTGCTTTTAGAAACAGGACATTCATTGAAAGTGCTATTTTAGTGGCCGTTATGATCAAAATTTAGATTAAAACTATTCAGTAATCGAGATATGAGCATTTCACACATCATGACACAAGAAATTCATGAATATATAGCTCTTTAAACTCTGAAAAACTGGCAGTAAAAACTACTATGCAAAAGGATTTAGATTCTCTTTTGCCTGTTCCTTATAACTGGTATCAAATTCCATGAATTATCTGAACACAAAGATTGGAGCAAACTAAAATGACACTTTCAATATCTTTCAGTATAAATCAAGTAAACATTCCCAAGTTAGTATTCAGACTCAGAAAATGTAAGTTTAATTAGTATTTTTTTTTAATCTCTATGTATATTTCTAGACAGGGTGACCTTTTAAACCACGGACTATTAGGTAAACAGACTTAAAAACAAATGATAGTCAGATGGGTAATGAAATACATATATATGTGTATGTGTATACATATAAACAATATAAAATATTACTGACTGGATTACTTTAGAGAAGGGGTGTCCAAACTTGGGAACTTTAAGACTTGTGGACTTCAACTCCCAGAATTCCCCAGCCAGCTGGGGAATTCTGGGAGTTGAAGTCCACAAGTCTTAAAGTTCCCAAGTTTGGACACCCCTGCTTTAGAGGTTCCTGCCATATAGGTAGACTAGTTCTGACATGATTAATTGTATGTTTAAATGGAAGATGCAACAGAAATTTTCTGTTTCAAAATATAAATGTAGTTTCTCTTTTTTTTTCTTGTTTGAATGACAACATTCATTTAACAGAATTGTGGGGTACAGTATTTATGCATAGTCTAATTGAATTGATCTAATTTTATATGGCCAGCATGGATATTATATTCTGCATTAAGACTCATCCATAAGTGAAGTAACTTAACTAGATCAGTCAAAATCAAAATATGACTTTCATCTCTAACTAGCAGGTTTAATATGTAGTTGGCATAAATTGCTAGATACTTAGCTACAGCAGTCTTTCCTTCCTGCAGAGGAAGAAGAGATGGGGGAAAAAGAAATGTGCAGTATTAAAAACAATACAAATTGACTCTAAACAATAGCAAGAAAATGTGTTAGCAGAGCAATAAAAATAATACAGTGTAGGACAAATATAAGAAAATGGGAATGAAACTACTAAGATATCAAAGTTGGAAAAGCATCATACTATTGACTGACACAGTAAATGGCCAGACAGTCATACAATCTAGTGAAGTCTCAGCACACAATGGACTATCTTTATCATATCCTTTCTGTGACTTTCCAAGGATGGTTTTCTCATATTTACCAGAAACAGGCATCGATGGCAGCAGATACTGTTATAGAATATTGTTATAGAATTCATAACTCATAACTAAGATGTAAAAGAAATAAGTCTTTAATCCTCTTAAAGCCTGTTCAAGAATTATGACACAAGGATGGATTTAAATTAATGCCAGGTGTCATTATCATATTTTTATAGGAATATAGAGTGTTAAGGTGGGTAACTGAAGCCACAAGACTGCAAGCAGCCTTCAAATCATCTTCCTGCACATATTACAAAAACCACAAATTATCCTCTAAGACCACAAATGTTCAAAATTGATGATACTGTTTCCTGTCATTTTAAGATAGACACACAATCCCTGTAAAAGGATTAATGTGGTTTGTAAACTAATAACTTTCCCAGACTTCTCCTTCCAACCAGCAAATAATGGAGCCAGCCCACTTATTTATTTAGTCCCGTTGTCCATTCATAATCATCCCATCCAGCCATGCCCTTCTCTGCCCAATTTTCCTGGAGACTCTATTATCACTTTATCCATATATCAGATTAGATTTTCTTTAAATTAATGAATCCAGTTCCTGCTAAAAATTTGATAAAAAGAAAGTATTTCAGAAACTGGTTTACAAACATAGTTATAATCTATTTCCCCTAAGATATACGAATTCTACTGTAATTAATAATTTATACACATTTTAATAGTTTTACATGGAATAAAATATAGGTTTCTTCAAGCTCATTTCAGAGTTATCAGAATCCCACCTCTGTTTTAGCAACCTTTTCCATCATATCCAGTTGTATTGGTACTAGTACAAATGTCATGTTTGAGAGTATGTATTGAGCAAGTATTGAGCAAAAGAACAGGGGCACAGATAAAGACAGTATAAGATAAATTTGAGCAATATGATACCTTTGGAATCCCACTTATTTCTGACGGAGATTGCCAAGGTGTAAATGAAGGTGAGTTTTGTATAAAATGTCAAGCTATCACAATAAGTTTTCATCTCATTGTACTGCTTTTAAACCTACAGTTAACTATGCTAATAAAGCATATAATGTTACAGTTTAAAGTATTGTGTTTTATTGTTCTCCATATGACTTTATATGTTTGCTTTATGAAGCAATACATATGCAAGACACATGAAAGCTTTGAAGTGGAACAAATAGCTTAACAAAACCTTCCCAGAAAATTGTGGGCCAGCTGCTGCTATTTTTGACGTGTTTTTTATTAAAGTCCTTAAGTCTAACAAGACTGCCACAGCAGAAAACCTGTGGGACACTCTAAATACTGTAATGTAGAGTTGTAGAAATATATGTGAGGAATTTATCAACCTCTGAAAAATCAGAGTTTTGTAACTCTTTTACCTATGAAAGCATGACCAATGTTTGTATTCTGCACTAAATTCCTGTAAAATCAAACGATGAGAATGTTACACAGAATGGAAATAAACTAAAATTTGGGAAGGAGTGCATGTATGGGTGGGGGTGAGAGAAAGAGAGGACAAATTCTGAGATAAATAATGTAATTATATTAATTAATTAATTAATTAATTAATTAATTAATTAATTAGAATTATATTATGCCATAAAAAGCTTCCAAATTTGGAACAATTCTTGTTATATTTTATAAGTAAGTTGAATCAGTTATTCACCAATTTAAAAATATTTCTATGACAAACTGTAATAGAAATGAACAAAAGATAAATGTTAAATTATATAAACCAAACACTCACCTGTTCCTATTGATTAATATTATTTAAGAAATAATGTTAGTTATTGCATTAGTGCTGTTTCTATGTCCAAAGCAGATTAAGTAATCTATAAAACAAGAGCTTTCTGTGAGATACCTTCATCATCAACACTTTTAAAAGTAAACTCTTATTTTAGTCATAGTTAACTCTTGATGACTTCATGAATTACATACTGTAGTGATGGTATAAAAGCACTTTGTATTGTCTTCTCTCATTTCTGTAGACTTCCAGTTTATCTTTCAAGGTACTCTCCTATAAAAAAGGCAGCCAATGTTGCGTGGAAGCGATGTGGATGAATGGTAGCTCCACAAAGTCCCACTCAATTTTTCCAGCCAAAAGTCATCCTGTAGAAGTGATGAAGACAGAGGGGATGCTTTGGTGCTCGTGAGGAGAGCTTGTTTGACCCAAAGAAAGCTCCTATAACCAATGGAAGAGAAGATGGCCATAATGGCTGAACCGGAGCTGAGACAGCTGAAATGGAAGAGAAGAAAGGAAAGATCCTGTAACAATATGCTTGGTATGGAAAAGAACTTTCTAACTTTTGCCTTGAAATTTTCCCTAAAAAACCACTCCCTTTGGAAAGAGAGACTCAGTTGAGGTGGATAGCATGACTAAGACCTGGATCTATTGTCTGATTTGGAAAAGAAAGAAAAGAAATTGCAGAAAGAAGCAACTTTAAAGATAAAGGATAGACTGGATTGTCTAGTTTTTAGTAATTTAAATTATTTCAAAATATTGGACTATACTTCTATTGACAACTTGATTTGAAGGACTTTGGAAAATTATTGGAAAATATTACAAATATGCTGGACAGTGTGAGAGTGGGAAACAGCTTGAATTCATTTTGAAACTAAGTGAAGGTTGCTAATGGACTATTTAATTGAGTGATCGTGTGTACTTCTCTAATATTGGCTTTCCTGGTGTGATGAATAATTGGGACATTTAGGATCTTGATAGATTACTGAGTAACTTTTTAATTCATTAAAATAAGGCAAAATGGTACAACAGGGAAATAAGTGTATTATTAAAAGAAATATTATTGATGCTTCAAGGTACACACGAAACGATAACAAGGAATCATAGGGAGATAGGAATTGATACGTGAGGTTGTTGTGAGACCAGAAAAGTATGAGCAAATGAATGATGAATATGAAATCCAGGAAGTAGAGAAGAAAATAGAAAGAACAGAGGAAAGGACAGGGGAGGAAAAAATGACAAATGATGCAAAAAGAAAAAGAAGAGATAATAAATAAATTGATGATATAGAAAAGGAAAATTACACTTTAAGAGATCAAAAAAACAGAAGAGGGTACATGGAAAGACATCCCTGAAGTGAGGAAAGGATTATTGAAAGGGCTACTGAAGGCCCAACAGAATGAAGAAGTGATAGAGGCAGATGAAATACTCAGATTAAATATGAATGATATAAGATGATATAAAATCCCAAGGGAAGAGAATGGGAGATGTGCCAAGAAGTCAATAAGATATGAGATACATAAATGGGCAAGAGATGAGATATAGATGTAGAATACTGTTTAACATAGGAACTGTTCTATTAAAAATTAGTATAAAGGTAGAAACTACAAATGGGGAAAATATTACTTTTTAAGTTGGGAAATATTTTATTACTGGTTAGAAAATAGAAGTAGAAGTTGGAAACTTAGAATCAAGGGGAATACGTAAACAAAGATGAAGTAATTGTAACTAAATAATGAAGATTGATAATTAGGATAAATAAACATTATAATTAATAGACTTGGAGAATAATGGTTATAAATTTGATGTTTACATGATGTTTATAATGTCTGATATTTTTAAAAATATTTTTAGTTGACATTTTCCAAACATTAAAATCACAATTACACTTTTACAGCTTTCTGTTATTGGTATTCATTTTTTCTGATTTTGGGTTTTCCATTTTCCATTGTATTATTTTATATATATTCTTCTTTGTTTCATACTTTCTCATTTTTACAATATATACATTTATATACAATATTTCTATCTGTATTGCTTTCTAAATATACAGTATGCCATCTCTTTTCATTGTGTTTGCTATATTGTGTTATGCATTGATTTTACATCTCTTTTCAAATTAGTTATACCACCTATTTCATATCTTGTAATGCTCTGTTTCCTCTCTATCTCTTAGTTCCATCATTAGTTTGTCCATTTCTGAGCATTCTAACACCTTTTTTATGGTTTCTGCATTTGATGGAATGGTTTTTAGTGTCCAACTTTGGGCATATGAAATTCTGGCAGCAGTGATTATATGATTATATGAAGCATTAAATATTGGATATCCTTACTAATATATTTTTTTATTATTCCTAGAAGAAGCAGCTCAGGGTTCATGTCAATTTTTTGTTCTATTATTTCTTCTAACCATTTTTGAATTTTGGTCCAAATTTCTTTGGCTTATGGACACATCCACCACATATGATAGAAGGTCTCCTGTTGGTGGTTACATTTCCAACAGCTTGGCGATCTATTTGGGAACATTTTGGCCAATTTCGCCAGGATTAAATGCCACCTATAAAACATTTTGTAAATGTTTTCCTTATAGGATGCCAACATTGTCAATTTATAATTTTTCCCCATACTTTTTCCCAGTGCTCGCTCCAATTCAATATTATACCCAAAATTTTTAGCCCAAATTATCATTGTTTCCTTCACGGTTTCTTCCTCCATTTTGAATTTTAAGAGACAATTGTATGTTTTTGTAATTATTTTTTCTTCTGTTCCTGTTACTATTTTGTCCAATTCTTGTTTGTTTTATAATTGCTTCCATGGTTGATACCCTTCTGGAAATGTTTGTGTAGAACTTTCTTTTGATTTTCATCCATATTTCTAGTAAGGCTCCTCTTACCTGATGTCTCTGGAAGTATTTATGGGCTTTACTCTTTCCCTCCCAGATAAAAGCATGCCAGCCCACCTGTAAATCATGCAAATCTATCGTCAATATTCTTTTATTTTGAAGTACTATCCATTCTTTGAGCCATGTTACTGCTGCTGCCTGATAGTAAAACTCCCAATCTGGGAGGCCAAATCATCCTTTGATTCTAGAGTCCTATAGTAATTTTAATTTTGTCCTAGCTTTTTTCCCCAGCCAAATAAATTTTAAAATTATTTTATTTAGTTCCATGGAAAAAAAAACCCTAATTTTATTGGTACAGTTTGGAATACAAATAAAATTTTAGATAGGATATTCATTTTTATGGTCGCAATTGTTCCAATCAGCGATAAATGTAATTTAGCCCAATTTTCCAAGTCCTTTTGTATTTGTTGTAATAATTTTGAATAATTGTCTTCTTTTATGGTAGAACATTTAGCTGTTAGCCAGTTTCCAAGATATTTTACCTTTTTAACTATTTCCATTTCCAATACTTTCTCTAATTCCTCATTTTGTCTTTGTGTAAGATTTTTAGTAATTATCTTTGTTTTATTTTTATTTATTTTTAAGCCTGCAACTTTATCAAATTCCTCTACTTTTTGAATTAATATTTTCCCTGTTTCAAGGGCGTCTTCTATTATAAAAACCATATCGTTAGCAAATGCCTGAGTTTTGTATTCTTCTTTTTTAATTTTTGACCCTTTTATTTCCTCTTTTTTCCCTAATTCGTGTTAGTAAAACCTCCAATGAGAGGATAAATAGAAGAGGTGACGGTGGGCATCCTTGTCTGACCCTTTTATTTATATTGACCTCGTCTGTTAGATCTCCATTTACCATTATTTTAGCTGTCTGGTTTGAACATATTGTCTTAATCATTCTAATAAATTTTTCTCCAAATTTCATAATAGCTAATTGTGTGATAAGAAACTGCCAATTTAAATTAACAAAAGTTTTTTGCACATCTACCAATACCAATGCTAATTCTTTTTCTGGATGAGCTTCTTAGTATTTTAATGCATTCATTATAATTCTTGTATTATTTCTTAATTGTCTCTTGGGTAGGAATCCGTTTTGATCTGAATGAATAATTTTATTTAATATTTTTTAAGTCTTTCCGCGATGATCATCATAAATATTTTATAGTCAGCATTTAGCAGCGAGATTGGCCTATAGTTTTGGATCAATTGATTATCTGTTTCATCTTTTGGAATTAATTTTATAAATGCCTCAGTCCATGAACTTGGCATTTTTGCTTGTTCTAGTACTTCATTGTACAGTTCTAACATGATTTCCTCAAAAGTTTCTTGAATTTTTTTTTATATTTCTGCAGGGATCCCATCTGGTGCTGGTGATTTATTGGGGGTTTTTGGTTTATAATTGCTTCCTTTATCTCTGTTAGAGTTATTTTTTCATTTAGCATTTCTCTTGTTTCTTGGTAGGTTTCTCTCTTGTAAATAATTTTGGATTTCTTTTTCTGAGCTATTTTCCAGACTGTATAAAGTTTGAAAAAAGTTTTGGATTATACTTTTTTTTTTCTTCTGCCTTATGGAACAAATTCCCACATTCATCCTGTAATTGCTGTATTAGCTTTTTTGGTTTTTTCTTTCTTCAATTTGTGGGCCAGCCATCTACTTGGTTTATTTGCAGTTTCGAAATAATTTTGTTTTGCCATTTTTACATTATGTATCATTTCTTCTTGAAGTGTTAGATTGATTTTTGTGTTTCGCCAAATCTCTCTCTTCTTTGATTTTAATGTTTTGTGGTTCTTTCTGCAACATGGTCTCCAACTCTTTAAGCTTCTCCTGTAATAGTGTTTGCTGTTTCCTTTTTTCCTTATTTCTCCTTGCTGTATATGCTATTGTTATATCCCGACATAGGCTTTTGTTGTATCCCATAGGTTTTGTAGTGTTGTTTGATCTTTCTTGTTTTCCTTAAAGAAAATATCTAATTTCTTATCCATCATTTATATATATGATTTTTCTTTTACAATTCTCTGATTTAGCGTCCATCTGAATTTTTTTCCTCTGACCTTTCCATTTTACCATTAGTGGATTATGGTCTGCCCATATATTTGGCGAAATCTCCATATCTTCTATGTTATTGATCAATTCTGGGTTTATCCATGCCATATTGGTTTGCAACCACGAATTGTGAGGATGGGAAAAGAAAGTGTACTGTCTTTTTTTTTTTTTTGGATTTATCTATCTTCCTGCATCCCTTAAATTTAATTCTTGCACCATTTCAAAGAAGGTACTCGGTAGTTGTGGTCTTTTCTTTTAATTCTTCTTTATATTCCTATAATCTATTTTGTTGTCTATCACTGCATTGAAATTGCCTATTATAGATACATTTTCCCAATCTGATTCAATTATTTTCTTGTGTAATTTATTATAGACTTCTTTTTGGTTTATATTTGGAGCATAAATTATCACCAACAGAATTCTTTTTTGATTTGTTGTTATTTCTGTCATTAAAAATCTGCCTTTATCACTAAATATTTTCCTTGAAATTAACCAATCTTTTATGTATACCACAATTCCTCTTTTCTTATTTTGTGCTAACGCCAGATGCAGCCTTCCTAATTTGGGGCATTCTATAATATTACCATATTTTTCTTTGATATGGACCTCCTGTAGGCAGACAATATCCATATTCTGTTTGAGTCTTGTTAATGTTTGTTTTCCTTGGCTGGTAAGTTGATACTATTGATGTTCAAGGATATCATCTTTATTTTGTCTTCCATCATATTTGTATGGTGGTTTTGGTCCTTTCCTTGTTCTTGTCTCGGTTTGTGTTCTTATCCTGGCTCCTTCTCTCTCCTGTCGTTCTGTTTCCCTTATATCCTGCTCCGTAAGTTTTTCCTCTGATGTCTGTTCTTCCTGACTCTTATTTTCTGCTTCCTTGCTACTATCTTGTTCGTCTTCTCTTATTATATAATGATCATAAAATTCCTGTGCTTTTTCCAGCGAGTCAATATGTATTTTTTTCCCTGCCAGATTATTACCATCCCTCGGGGATAAGCCATTTAAACATCACTCTGTATTTGAGCAGTTGGGTTAATAGGAAATGGTAGTTTCTTCTCCGTTCTCTAATCCGTTTTGGTATCTGTTTTAATGTTATGATTTCTTTTCCCTTATAAACCAAAGACCCTTCTCTTGTTTTGCTGTAGACTTCATTTCTTGTCTTTTTTCTTGTAACTCTTACGTGTATCTCTCTTGGAAGTTTATGTCTGCATGCATAGTTTGTGTGGACCCTATACACATTGTCCAAGTCATTTTCCACTTCCTGCTTGCTTTTTTGAAGAAGTTCAGCCAGGAGTTTGGCCATTAACTTTGGAAGATCCTCCTCCTTAGTTTCCACTATATTTTGGAAGCTAAGATAAAAAATTGAACTCTCCACCTCTAAATTTATAATGGCCTCTTCCGTTTCTTTGTTAACTGTCATCATTTTACTTTCTGTTTTATCTAGTTTCATTTCCATTTGTTCCGTTCTAGTTTCCACTATTTTTTTTTGCTCATTTTGTATTATCTTTTCCTGCATTGTACCAATTTTATCATCTAGTTTGCGTATCTCTCCTTTCACCTCCCCCATATCACTCTTAAGTTCTTCAAGACTTTTTGTCATTACCTCCTGCATCTTCATCATTGTCTCCTGAATTGATGTTAGGCTTCATTGCACATTCTGTAGATTTATAGTGAAGCCTGATTTCTCACCTCCTAGCATGCTTTCCACTGAATGTGGTCCTGATGGAGATGCTATCATCGCAGCTGTCGTCCCCCCCCCCTATTTTGGTAACTGTGGTGGTTGTACTCATCATTTTAATGTTTTTTAAAAAGTTTTTCCACAGTACCATATATCCCCGTTTTTTCCCCTTTATCTATTTATTTTTTTGTCTCTACCTCACTTCCTCACAATTCTTCTACCTACTTCACTAACTATCATTGATGACCACAACATAGAACATCCTATATTATAATACAATCAATACTCAGGGGAGAGCAGAGGAGTTTGGGGAATATCTGCAGGACAAAGTCGCTCAGATCCGGAGCGGATGGGCTCCTTTCAGTGGACCGGACGAGCCATCAACAGTGAGTCTTGTAAGATCATTCTGGGAGGAGTTTGATTCTGTTGCCCCCGAGGATTTGGACAGGTTGCGTGGACGGCTGCGACCCACCACATGTTCAATGGACCCGTGTCCCTCCTGGCTGGTACTGGCAACCTGGGAGGTGACACGAGGCTGGCTTCTGGGCCTGGTGAATGCCTCATTGGGTGAGGGATCCTTACCAACTGCCTTGAAAGAGGCGGTGGTGAGGCCCTTACTTAAGAGGCCTTCACTCGACCCAACGGAGCTAGCTAACTATCGTCCAGTCTCCAACCTTCCCTTTCTAGCGAAGGTTGTTGAGAATGTGGTGGCGCAGCAATTTCCACGACACCTTGATGAATCCGAATATCTAGACCCACGCCAGTCCGGCTTCCGACCCGGGCACAGCACGGAGACAGCCTTGGTCGCGTTGGTTGATGATCTCTGGAGGGCCAGAGATAGAGGTTGTTCCTCTATCCTGGTCCTATTAGACCTCTCAGCAGCTTTTGATACCATCGACCATGGTATCCTATTGCACCGGCTGGAGGGGATGGGAGTCGGAGGTACCGTTTTGCGGTGGTTCGGCTCCTACCTCTCCGACCGGACGCAATGTGTGTTGACGGGGGGCAGAGGTCGACCCTGAGGCCACTCACTTGTGGGGTGCCAAAGGGGTCGGTCCTCTCGCCTCTCCTGTTCAACGCATATGTGAAGCCACTGGGGGAGATCATCCGTGGTTTTGGGGTTGAGTATCATCTGTACGCTGATGATACCCAGCTCTACATTTCAACCCCAAACCACCCCAACGAGGCTGTCGAAGTGATGTCCCGATGTTTGGAAGCCGTCGGGGTCTGGATGGGGGACAACAGACTCAAACTCAACCCCTCCAAGACTGAGTGGCTGTGGCTACCGGCACCTCGGTTCAGCCAGCTGATTCCATCGCTGGCCATAGGGGGCGAACAATTGCCCCCTGTGGAACGGGCGCGCAATTTGGGCATCCTCCTAGATGCCCGGCTGTCAATGGATGACCATGTGGCAGCCGTGGCAAGGGGGGCGTTCCACCAGGTTCGCCTGGTGCTCCAATTGCGCCCCCTACTGGACCGGGATGCCCTGCGCACGGTCACTCATGCACTGGTGACGTCTCGCCTGGACTACTGCAATGCCCTCTACATGGGGCTGCCCTTGGGACGCGCCCGAAGACTGCAGCTAGTCCAGAACGCAGCCGCGCGGGCTGTGATGGGGAGTACTAGGTACTCCCACGTAACACCTCTCCTGCGCGAGCTGCACTGGCTGCCTGTGGTTTTTCGGGTGCGTTTCAAGGTTTTGATTACCATCTTTAAAGCGCTCCATGGCACAGGACCTAGCTACTTGCGGGATCGCATCCTTCCACACACATCCCTGCGGCCAATTCGCTCTCACAGGGAGGGGCTTCTCCTGGTGCCGTCCACTAGGCACTGCCAACGGGCGACACCAAGGAGTAGGGCCTTCTCTGTGATGGGCCCAACCTTCTGGAATGACCTCCCCCATGACATTAGAACCACCACTGACTTCCGCTCCTTCCGACAAAAATTGAAGACTCACCTGTTCCGATTAGCAGGCCTGGCATAATTATAACTGTTACCTCCTGGTAGACATATTTTCAACTGGTTATTTTAGGGGAATTGCTTTTAAATTTAGTTTATGTGATATTTTTAGGGGTTTTAAAATTATATTTATATATACTTTACTCAGCTGTACAGTTCTTTTTAACTTTCTTTTTAACCTCCTCCATATTTAACTTTCTACCTATTTAACAATTTTAATTGTTTAGCTATTTAATTATATTACGATGTATTTCTTGTATGGACTGTACACCGCCCCGAGTCCCTTTTGGGAGAGGGGGCGGTCTAGAAGCACAGTAAATAAAAAAATAACTCTATTTATACAATTGATCGATACAAGTAATGATCTAACAATAAGCTAATGATGATCTAACAGTTCTGACTACTAACATAAACAGTTATACTAAGCTTAATCTATTTTTATTTAATTATAAGAAATATAAAAAGTATAGATATTGCATTTACTATGAGTAATACTTATAATACTTATATCGCAGGTTTAATACCTTAAGTCTACTTATAAGAATATAAATATAAATAAATATATGTAAGGTTTTTTACTTAATTATTAAATTGATTACGTAATAAAAAATATCTAGGATATATAAATATACTATATAAACATATCTAAATATACTGTATGTCTATGTAAGGTTGCTTTCACTGGGTATTATCTATAACTATTTATGAGAATATATGAGAATATATATGTCAGAGAGTATAAAATATGAAGATCTTTAAAGTATTCTATGTAAAGTTCCAATTCTAGTTTTAAATGAAGAGCTATACAGTAAATAATATGCATACAGGATTTGTATAATTATATCAGGTTAATTAGGTTGCACAGATTTCCGGAAACTTAGAGTTCTTTTTCCTTGTTCTTACTGTTGCATCAGCTTCTCCTTCCTTAAAGTCCAGAATGTTGCCTTCTATCTATTTAGCACAGTCACTATCACAGTTCTCTCGGTTCCCCTGCCAGATCAAATTTCCACTGTCTTCTTCCCAGGCAGAAGCTTCTTGTAGCTTGTTCTTTCCTTTTCTGAAATCCACAATGTTTAGTCCAGTTTAATTACAATCTCAGCTCATGTTCCTTCTGCCTGTAGTAATTCTCCAGCAAGTTCAAGCCATCAGTACATTTCCTCCATTCCTTCTCTGAATGTTAACTCCGTTTTCTCAAGATTCCGCTACCACCACCAAAGTGCCGCTTTTTTTCCACCTTGGAGACACACTCACCCTCTAGGCTATAGGTTTACACCTGAGAGTCACACCAGTACTTCATTCCAACTCCTCGAAATCCACCAATACTTTCAGCTGTTTCCCTCTTCTTGCTTCCTTCCCCATTTAAAGGGATGTCACGCCTCCGGATCTGGCCATAAAGGCCAGTCTCTCCCCTGCCAGATTTGAGAGGTTTCTCCTACTATAACAGGGAATCGCACCTCTCCCTATTATTCTCCGAGCTTCCCCTCTCTGTTGCTGGTCCCTCCAAGACCCAGTTCTGCCTTTGCAAGCCTCCTGGCATGGAAAATTGGCAGAAAGAACAGAGCCCTGTTTTTCTGCTCCACACTGGCATGACTCCACCCGAGAAATCCTCTATGTCTGATATTATTAATTGATTATAGACAACACTGAACAGACTGCTTAATTGAACAATAGAAAATGTTTAAACAAAGATAAGTGAAGACCATGGCAAAAGAGTTTGAGAATAACTTATAATTATTATGTGTATAAGGTTTATTATGTGTATTTAAAAGAGATTGTACCCAGACAGTACACTGCTATTGTGAATATAGAAATTTTACATGTAACAAAGAAAACTGCATAATAATTAAATAATAATTAAATAATTAATAATAATAATTAATCATCATCATCATCATCATCATCATCCTTCCGAGGAGCTTTACCTTTTTGTGGTGGAGGGCTTATGTACTCTAGTTTATTTATTTATTATTATTCATGCTTCTAGACCGCCCCCTCTCCCAAAAGGGACTCGGGGCGGTGTACAGTCCATGCAAAATATATCAAAATACAATAAAAATTGAATATGTACAGTTGGAATGGAGGAGGTTAAAAATGGAATTAAAAGAACTGTACAAAGCAATATATATAAATATAGGATTTTGAACCCCTAAAACACACACAATAAGTTAAAAACAATACCCCTAAAATAACCAGTTAATACATTTGCCAGGAGGGACAGTTGTAATTATGCCAGGCCTGCTAATCGGAACAGGTGAGTCTTCAATTTTTGCCGGAAGGAGCGGAGGTCAGTAGTGGTTCTAATGTCGGGGGGGAGGTCATTCCAGAGGGTGGGCCCATCACAGAGAAGGCCCTACTCCTCGGTGTCGCCCGTTGGCATTGCCTAGTGGACGGCACCAGGAGAAGTCCCTCTCTGTGTGAGCGAATTGGCCGCAGGGATGTATGTGGGAGGATGCGATCCCGCAAGTAACTAGGTCCCGTGCCATGGAGCGCTTTAAAGATGGTAATCAGCACCTTGAAACGCACCCGAAAAACCACAGGTAGCCAGTGCAGCTCGCGCAGGAGAGGTGTTACGTGGGAGTACCTTGTACTCCCCATCACAGCCCGCGCGATCCTAAGGACTATGCTGAACAGGTGCAACCATATCAGAAAGGTCTTAGGTGAAGGGCCAGACAAAATTCGCTCCACAACCCATTCAAATATGGTGAATACGAGAAAAATGAAATTTATGCCGGGTGAACTGTCGCCCGAATTAACAAGGGTTCTGTTGGATGCTATGACTCCTGGGCATTCTGCACAAAATGAGCTACAGGGCTCAGCTCCCTCTGCTAGGCAACCAGGCCATGGAGCTAACAAGCTACTGGAAGAAAAACCAAAAAATATGGACTAGGGAAGAAAACATCTCTATCATGGAAGCTTACTATCAATCTGAGCCAGCAAAATGTGGATTTCAAAAACGAATGTATCAGATTTGGAAGGTGAACCACATGGACTGTGATATCAGTGAACAAAGGCTAATGGACCAACGACGTGTAATTTTGAGCCACAATTTTTTCACTGCAACCGAATTAACAAGAATCAAAGAGAAAGCAACTAATGGTCTGAGCATACCAACAAAGAAGAGTGACATCAATAATGATTTGCAGACTCAAAATCAAACTGAGGAAGAAAGAGAGGAAGAGGCTGCTGAAATGGATGAAGATAAAGAACAAGAAAGCACTGAAAAACAAACACCAATAGATAGTGCTCAATTAGCTGAGAAAATAAAGCACCAAATGGAAGATACTGAAAGAGCACGTTTGCCAAAGCTGAACCAAGTGAACCGGAAAGAACTGGGAAATGTATTTAAAAAGGTCAATGAGGCTGTGCAAACCATTCGAACCACTACATTAGCTGAAACAAACCAGCTGGTGTATGCAGCAACCTTCATAAACACCAAAGAACTGGGTTTGAAAATAAAAAAGAACCAAAGAGGCAAGAAAGGGAAGCCTAAGTGGAAAATTCGGCTGGAATTGAAGATCAAAAAAATCCGTGGAGACTTGAGAAACTTGAACAACCTAAGGCAAGCAGGTCAAAAGCAGCCTGGAAGCAAGATACAATTTGGAGAATAATGAGATTGCGGTAGTAATTGAAGAAGCAGAGGGTTGTTCCATTGCTGAAAAGATTAAACGATATGAAAATTGAGTAATTCAGTTCAAGGAAAACTCACAGTTCAGAGCAAATCAGCACCAGTTTTACAAGAGCTTAGAAAGTGGAGATGGAGTAACATCAAATGAAAAGCTTGATAAAGAGAAAGCTCTGAAATTCTGGAAGAACCTGTGGGGAAACAACAAGAAGCACAACAGAAATGCAAAATGGATCAAGGAGGTTAAGGATTATGTTAAAGTGCATAAAATGGAAGATGTGAAAATAACAAAAGAAATGGTGCAAAAGCAGTGAAGAATTGGAGTGCACCTGGACCAGATGAGCTACATGGCTTCTGGTTAAAGGCACTTACAAGTTTTCACGAAAGATTGGCAGCCCAAATGAAGCAGATATTTAAAAAACACCTGAAAAGGATGAATGGATGACAACTGGAACAACATTTTTGATCCAAAAAGACAAACAAAGAGGAAAGGACCCTGGAAACTATAGGCCAAGCACCTTCCTGCCAACAACCTGCAAGCTCCTTATTGGCATCAAATCAAATCTACGGAAACTTGGAAAGAAATGACTTGCTTCCTGCAGAACAGAAAGGATGCTGCAAAAATTCAAGGGCAACAAAGGATCAATTGCTGATTGACAAGCTAATCCTAAAGAATTAAAAGAAAAGATGAACCAACCTGTTCATGACTTGGATAGACTATAAGAAAGCATTTGATTCAGTTCCCTACAGCTGGATCAAGAAATCCCTGAAAATCTTTGGTATCAGCAGTAACATACAAAAATTCATGGAAACTTCAATGGACCTCTGGAAAACGAAGCTTATGGCTAATGGAGAAAAACCGGGTGAAGTTGAAATTAAACAAGGCATTTTCCAGGGTGATTCCCTTTCATCTCTACATTTTATACTGTCAACCATTTTGAAGAAGGTGAACTGTGCATACAAATTTGCAAAGAAAGGATTGAAAATTTCGCAATTGGTGTGCATGGATGATTTGAAGCTGTTTGGTAAAACAAAAGCTGAATTGAATTTATGAATTGAAAGCACAAAAGAATTTAGTCAAGACTAAGTTTGGAATTGACAAATGTGCAACAATAGCAATCAAAGCAGGCAAGGTCATAGAAGATGATGGAATAGAACTTGAGAATGAAGAAATAATAAAGGCTGTAAAACTAGAAGAAGGTTATAAGTACTTGGGGATTTTAGAGGCCTCTGACTTAATGCATAATAAAGTCAAGGAATCAACTTCAGACAAGTACATTCAACGAATTCGCAAAATATTAAAGTCCAAATTAAGTGGAAGAAACATAATAAAAGCAATAAATACCTAGGCTATACCTGTGATCTGATAATCTGCAGGAATAATTGATTGGACCCATATGGAGTTGGACAATTTGGACAGAAAAACAAGGAATCTTGTGACAATGAATCATGCCCTGCACCCTAAAAGTGATGTTGACCGATTATATCTACCAAGAGCAGAAGGTGGTCGAGGACTCCTACAAGTAAAGTAGACTGTGGAAGAAGAAAGACACAGCTTGAATAATTACATCCAGAAAAGTGAAGAACCAATGATTAAGGAAGTAAATAAAGGAGGCCTTTTGAAGACAACTAAGTCGAAAGCTGAATACAAGAAAGAAGTAATTGAGAAGCAAGCTGAAAATTGGAAAAGCAAAGCTATGC
Organism: Natrix helvetica; assembly: GCF_964273705.1. NCBI lineage: Eukaryota > Metazoa > Chordata > Lepidosauria > Squamata > Natricidae > Natrix > Natrix helvetica. The sequence goes on along the minus strand of NC_138558.1, from coordinate 49,915,484 downwards.
ATGTCCAATACTTGAAAACTATAGAAGGCAAAGTTGACCAAAAGCTAACTTGGAACTGGTTAAGATCAGGACTACTGAAAAAAGAAACAGAAGGCTTTATTTTGGCAGCTCAAGAACAAGCCTTAGACACAAATTACATGAAAGCAAAAATTCAGCATGTTACCACCAATAGCAAATGTTGCCTCTGTAATGAAAAAGATGAGACAGTTGACCACTTGATCAGTGGGTGCAGCAAAATTTCATGAACTGACTAACTACAACGCCATGACCAAGTTGCTAAGATCATTCATTGGAAATTGTGCCAGAAGTTTGGATTTGAGTACAGCAAAAACCACTTGGAACATCAGGTTGAGAAGGTTCTAGACAATGAAAAAGTCAAGATCTTGTGGGATTTCAGAATTCAGACTGACAGGCACTTGACCTACAACACACCTGACATAACAATAGGTGAAAAGAAAAACGTATGGTTCATTGACTTTGCAATACCTGGTGATGCACGAATTGAAGATAAACAGCAAGAAAAAAAATCACAAAATACCAGGACTTGCAAATTGAGGTTGAGCGACTGTGGAAAAAGAAATCATGTGTTGTCTCAATTGTAATTGGAGCCCTTGGAGCAATACCTAAAGGGCTACCTCACTATTTGAAAATTCTAACTTAAACATTCTGACTCTACAAAAAACCACCCTACTTGGAACAACTTATATCCTCTGACGTTACCTTAACAGTTCCTAGGTCCTTGGTTAGGACTCAAGCTGTTGAGCTACCAACCAGCCCCAAAGGCTGTGAATTTCACCAAAGATTAACCACATAATAATAATAAATTTTAAAAAAATTAAAAAGGTACTATCCTATCAAGAACTAATAGTTTCAATCCTTCCTTTTTTAGATCAAACAAGGTCAGCTAGTTGTTGCTACCTAATCTTGCCTCTGCATGAATAAACATAGCGAACATATGGTATTTTGGGATAGGCAACCTCCAGCCTAATATAAAGTGGGATCCCCAAAGTCAAAATTTTGTTGAGAGCTCAACATTATGATTTATTTCAAAAGATGTGTCACGTTCCATGTATCCAGCACTAAAAAACCGCAAGCAACACGGGTTTTTTTGTAGTGTTTTATCCTGGAATGCTTGGAAACCTGGGACTGAGTGACATACAAACAAAGTCAGTATTACCCACGGCATTTCTGCCATGTCTTAAATCCTCTTTCACACGCCTACCCCATCCCCTTGGCTTCCAGACTCTGCGAATAGCCTTGAATCTTCAGCTGCATCTAGGCCAACACTCAACTGTTGGTCTGCTCTCTGCACTGCAGCTGATCGCTGCTTCACTTCCAGCCAAACAGCTCTGACACCCAGCTGATCCTTTCACCATTGGCCTCCCAGATGATCAGTGCAGCCAAGCCATTTGCCATCTCCCAGCTGATTAGCATGACCGCTCAATTCACTGCCTTCCAACTGATTAACACAATTCCCAGTCTTGACCCTGAAGCATTCCCACCCCAAATGGCAACCCCGAGATGGCTCACCAGTGTGCATTGTAGAAGTTCAAAAATAAAAATGAAATTAATAAAAATATATATACAATATATTAACTAGTGCTTGAACCTAGTGATGTGCAGGATATTAAATAATAAGCAGTAATCTGTGGAAAATCTAATTCATAATTTTTTAATGAGAAAAAGATGAAGCAGAAATTGAAAGTTTCAAGAAATGATTAAGTTTATTCAGCTATAAATCAAGGCAGGCATGGGGGACATACCACTATTCAAAATAGATACTACCAGAAGAAGAAAAGACTGAATTGTAGAAGCTTCTTGTCACAGATACCATTTTGATTATGAAGCAAAAATTATCTTCTTTCCATCCTCATTTTCATTGTTCTTCAACCATTAGAGAATCCACTGAAAAGGACAAAAGTGCAAGCACAAACATCCCAATGTTTCAATAGTTTTTCTCTCTCTAAGTGTCAACAAGTAAAGGAAAATCTCTGGCCTGGCTGATCTCTCGGATGTTCTTTGATTATGACTTCAGCTAAGCATGGAAAGCAAAAACAGATCCAAGGAAGGCATTCCTTCTCCCTTTGTAGAGATTTCTGTCCTAAACTTATTTAAACTTTAAATAGTATTTTATCTTACATACAGAATGATTTACACTATATAAGAAATCCAGTGTGCATCAGTAAATTTGTCTAATTTCTATTAAACTTATTTATTCCAGGTAAATGGACACTGTAGGTAGTACAGCCTTAGAATGGAAAATCCATGAAAATATCATGAAAATGATATTTTTAAGAGAATAAAACATGCAGCACAAGAAAGTGATATAACTGTAAAATCAAAAGAGCAATAGAAATTGCATTAATCATTGTTTTCCCCTCAGCCCCCAAAGTGAGAAAATAGAAACCGTTTGGATTTAAGAGAAGGGGACTAAAACAAAAAGTTTCCTTGGGGAATTGATCCCATAATTGGGGCTCTGTTACAGATAAGTCTAAATTTATAATGAGGACTTGAAGAGTGAGACCTGCAAATCACCATAAGCAACAAGGTAGGATTATGGAGCACAAATCCAGAGCTTCCGTTATAGAATCACAAGGACAACCTTCTTTCTTCATAATCTGGCAGGACTGTTTTACCAACAGTTTTTCCAAACCAGCATCCTTGAGATATATTGACATAAGGGACTTGAAAAACAACTGGAAGTAGCTTTCTAGTAGGTTACACAAATGTATAATGGACCTTACTATCGAAAGATAGGAAGCTGAAATATTCTGAAATATCATTAAATCTCAAATTTAAAATTATATAATTGTCCCTTGGAAATCAATCCTTTTACCTTGTGTGTCTACAAAGGCAATTTGTGTCTACAGAGGCAATTTAGAAAGAGTGAGATGCCATTTCAGTTATACTTGGCTGTTATGAAAGTAACTAACAATTCTTAGTTAATGCATTAGGACTGTGCTTTTATTCTCAAAGATTATACTTGTGGGATTAATTCTAAACTGGGCCATGCTTCCAATAAATTGATAAAAGTTTTTGCTATTGTGTCCTTCTAAGGGCTGAGAGAAAATGACTAGCCCAGGGTCACCAGCTGACATTGAGCCTAAGGCAGGTCTAGAAGCCGCAATCTCCCAATTTATAGCCTAATGCCTTAACCAGTACACCAAACTGGTTCTTCTGCTAATCATATATCTCCTGCTGGTTATCTAGTACAAAATTAAACAAAAGTAATGAGAATGATCAACACCAGCAGGTAACAATATATGAATTTGTCTTCTTTGGGTCTTCCGCAAGAGATATCTTCGCTGGAATTCCTTTGGTTGGATCAAATTTTGACCTCATGGCCCATACTAAATTAAATTAATCTAGATACTGTATACTTGGATTTTTCAGAGAGTTCTCTTTGCTGCTCTACTTCCTGAAATACAGGATGCTACCCAGTGACGTGCGGTGAGGTTTATGGCTGGTGAGGCTGGTGACGTCATCAGCGCGAGCTGCGGTCCCCTTCATGTTGACTCAGGAAGGCAGGGAATGGGACCACGTGTGCAGGAGGCTGAAGCTGCCTCAGCCTCCTGCACACGTAGTCCCATTCCCCTCCTTCCTGACTCCTGAGTCAACATGAAGGGGACCACAGAGTATGCTCCATGGGACCGCGGCTCACGCTCCGTGGTCCCCTTCATGTTGACTCAGGAAGGTGGGGAATGGGACCACGTGTGCAGGAGGGAGGCTGAGGCTAGAGGAGCCTCCTGCACACGTGGTCCCATTCCTGGACCACGTATGCAGAAGGCTCTTCAGCACCTTTTCCCTTTTCCCTTTTTTTTATTTTCATGATGAGAGCGGTGAGGCTCTGCCTCCCCTGCCTCCCCTGACCGCACGTCCCTGATGCTACCTCATATGGGGTACATACATTGATTTTCCTACTTCTGTATTATGTACTGCACATCATCTTTCTTCAACTGGTGTTCTACAACTATGGAAGTACTATAGTTCCCAAATTTCCTAAATAGTCATATTGGAAATCCCATATTAGGAAGCAAACAGGTTTCAGAAGGCTGGCTTAGACTGATCAGCACCAGCATTACAAGTTTGCATTAAAAAAAAACATTTTGGAGATGCCAGGGATTAAATATGTGACTTGAATATTCACTGAACTATGGCAGTTTCCTGATACATCATCCCTATAAAAAGTATACAATTCTTTGAAATCGTTGTTTGACTGATTATTTTCTCAGACATCTTTATTCCAGTATTGTATAGTACTGCTTTGCTGCTACTGTTTTTACTGCTATTATCGTGATCACCAGCCAATACTGTACTAATTAAGCACACACAATCATTAGGTTTTACTCCAACAGTAGATTAAATAGTTATATTCTCATCATGAAAAATATAGAACAATGGACAAATCATCCACTTAGGCTGGTATGCTTACTTTAACTGGCAATTAATCATAGGTTTCTCAGTTGAAGGAATCTAGGATCCTTACTTGAACGTGAAAAGCATGAAATGCATATGTATTATTTCAGTGTAGTTTCCTAAAGAAAATAATCTGTTTAGACTGTCATCTCAATGAATGTGCTTAGAAAGAAAGATACAGAAAAAGGCAAATAGTTTAACAATTTATTATGTGCACTATTTAAAAAACCATTTTGGTAGGGAATCATTCCTTTCTCTCTACTTCTCTTCAGTTTTATGGCTTTATTAACAACCGTGGAAACTACGTGTCAGGAGTTGTAAGATTATCCCATTTAATTATTCCATTCTTTTTATTCCACCACCACCACATCTCCTCCTCCCTGTCTCCCTCCCCTTCTCCTCCTCTTTCCATGCATAACTTTCTTTGCTTTCTTTTCATCTACATCTATTTTCCCAATCTAAAATCTAATCCACAGATTTTTCAAATCAATTTTACTTTTCCCTAATTCTTATCTACTCATATCCACTTATTTCAATAATGTCCCTATCCTTAGATTTCACACACACACAAATTATGCCAATAAACTGTACTTCCCCAAATGTTTATATTTTCAAATATTATTTGATTCCCTTGACCTGCCAAAGTTATTATTATCCTACTCAGAAAAAAATTATCTAAACTATTGTCCATTTAGATTTTATGACCTCTTCTACCATATTATTCCTTTATGAATTCTGGAGAGTCCAATCCTTCATCTTGATTTGATTCGAGACTTATCAAATATGTCCAGATCAGATGTAATAAGTCATGATTTTCCAAATCTCTATGCCCTTGGCAAAAAGCAAACAAAAGCAAACCCAAATTCAAATATACCAGACGACCCATTAGGATAAATGAATTAAAAGAACATCTGAGCAGGTATCTGGTGTGTGTCTTGATTTGTTCTTTTATAATAAACTATATTCTCCCCACTCATTTGTTTGCCAGTCATAGGAACTAAAGATTATTATTTGCTCTATATACGTGACAACAGCAATTTGTAAAGCCCATTGGCAAGAAAATCAGGTTAGAATGACAGAGCAAGAAATTAAGCAGAAGTCTGATGTAATTAGCTACAACAATCAGTGTTCTAATTTCTGATTTATTGTTTCCTGTTTTCCTGCTGCACTTAGCCCATGCTTACTATATGTATTTCATATAGGTCAAACACTTGGCTTATCAGTTCCCAGTAAAATCACAAAGTCATAGTTAACAATATTTATTTAAACATGCAGGATGCTTCCCACCACTGTTAGGAAATGGCTATTGCTAATAGCTTGTTGGCACTATTTCCGCACTTCTGAAATGTTTTTATAAAGACCAAAAATCCTTAATATAATGAAAATAGACTGGAGAGGAAGTCGGCTTTTTTGTGTTTTTATTAATCCTGAAGTCATATTTTGGTTGTTACCATATTGCCATATCTCTGTCAAACATTTGATGTAGTAATTTAAACAAAATTAAATAAAAGAATAATATTTCCAAAAATTAAATAGAAGACCTTCACCAATACCTGCTTAAAAAAGAAAGAGCATGTGGAACATTTTGTGCAACATTTTCAGTTGTGGGCTAAAGTTTGATTAGAAGTAAGAAGATTAACAAGATTAACATTGCGATCATCATCGCGATGATCCCACTATCAGTAATCTTAAAAAAAATGAAATTAGGCTACCAAACAGGCAAAGAAGCTGAAAAAAAATCACATTTATTATATATGGATGATTTGAGAAGGAACATGAAAAAATCACGAAATACCAGGACCTAAAAATTGAAATTCAACGATTATGGCACAAACCAGCAGTGGTAATTCCAGTGGTAATCGGCACACTGGGAGCTATTCCAAAAGCACTGGAATTGCATTTAAAACAGTTAAAACTTGACAAAATCACCATCAGTCAAATGCAAAAAGCTGCACTGCTTGGATCTGCACGTATATTACGAAAATACGTTACGACGTCCTAGGCCCCTGGGTGGGGCCCGACTAGTAATCAATGCCAAATCCGGCAAAACAACTGGCCACTGTGATATAATTGTATAATAATAATAATAATAATAATAATAATAATAATAATAATAATAATAATAATAATAATAATAATAATAATAATAATAATAATAATAATAAAATAGAAGCTTATGACAATGAATCATGCTTTTCACCCTAAAAGTGATGTTGACCGATTGTATCTATCAAGAGCAGAGGGTGATCGACAACTCCTACAAGTAAAGCAGACTGTGTAAGAAGAGAGACAGCTTGAATGATTACATCCAGAAAAGTGAAGAACCAATGATTAAGGAAGTAAATAAAGGAGGCCTTTTGAAGACAACTAAGTTAAAAGCTGAATATAAGAAAGAAGTAATTGAGAAGCGAGCTGAAAATTGGAAAAGCAAAGCTATGCATGTCCAATACTTGAAACGTATTGAAGGCAAAGCTGACCAAAAACTAACTTGGAACTAGTTAAGATCAGGAGTACTGAAAAAAGAAACAGAAGGCTTTATTTTTGCAGCTCAAGAACAAGCCTTAGACACAAATTACATGAAGCAAAAATTCAGCATGTCACCACCAATAGCAAATGTCGCCTCTGTAATGAAAAAGATGAGACAGTCGACCACTTGATCACAGCAAAATTTCACAAACTGACTACCTACAACGCCATGACCAAGTTGCTAAGATCATTCACTGGAAATTGTGCCAAAAGTTTGGATTTGTGTACAGCAAAAACCACTGGGACCATCAGGTTGAGAAGGTTGTAGAGAATGAAAAAGTCAAAATCTTGTGGGATTTCAGAATTCAGACTGTCAGGCACTTGACCTACAACACACCTGACATAACAATAATTGAAAAGAAAAAAGTATGGTTCATTGACATTGCAATACCTGGAGATGCGCAAATTGAAGATAAACAGCAAGAAAAAAATCACAAAATAACGGGACTTGCAAATTGAAGTTGAGCGACTGTGGAAAAAGAAATCGCGTGTTGTCCCGATTGTAATTTGAACCCTTGGAGCAATACCTAAAGGGCTACCTCGCTATTTGAAAATTCTAAATTTACCTGACTTGAACATTCTGACTCTACAAAAAACTACCCAACTTGGAACAACTTATAGCATAGTGTGTTGGTTTTTTCCCCTGGATTGAATCGTCTGCTAGACTTGTTAAGGCTCATCACCTCACCTCATGGGAAACGGCTATCTCCGCCGTTTTAGTAGGACCGGCTTCGTATATTTGAAGAAAATGAGGTCACGTACATTGGCATTCGAAGTCGGAAGAGGGTGGGTAGCTATTAGTATAGAATTATTCCTTGGCGCCATGGCATCTCTGCGAATATTGGTTGTATAGGTCTTGAACAACCTAGGGTCACACCAATGCATGTTATACTTGCAAAAGGAATATCTCTGGATGTAAATAACAACAACAACAACATCATCAACAACAACAACAAAACCACCCTACTTGAAATAGCTTATAACTTCCGACGTTACCTTAACAGTTCCTAAGTCCTTGGTTAGGACTCGAGCTGTTAGGCTACCAACCAGCCCCAAAGGCTGTGAATCTCACCAAAGATTAACCACATAATAATAAAGTTAATATAATAATAATAATAATAATAATAATAATAATAATAATAATAATAATAATACCCTAGTAGTAAAGCAGATAACAAGAAGACCTGGCAATGGCTAAGAGCAGAAAAGTTGAAGCAAGAGACAGAGAAGCTTATTCTGGCTGCAGAAGACAAAGCCTTAAGAACAACACATATAAAGCCAGAATTGAGAAAGCAGCAACAGACACCAAGTCCCACTCCGCAAAGAGGCCGAAGAAACAGTGGACTATCTGGCTAGCTGCTATAAGAAGATTGCACAGACTAACTGCAAACTTGAGCATAGCAACATAGCAATAATAATGTATTGAAATATTGGCAAGAAATACCATTTCCCTGCAAAAGGAACTGGTGTGGGACCACCAAATAGACAAAGTAATAGAGCATGAAGAAGCTAGACTGGTCTGAGATTTCAAAATTCAAAAAGATAAAAACCTGCTGTAACATCCCAGACTTAACATATGTTGATAGAAAAGAAAAATGTCCGGTTAATAGACATGGTAATACCAATACAAAAGAAAAGAGAAAGAACTAGAGAAATGCACATAATAAAAAAGACCTGCAAATAGAAGTAAAATAACCGTGGCAAATGAAAGCAAAGATTGTATCAATAATAACAGGCACCTTGGGTGACATACCAATAACATCTGGAACACCACTTGGACACCGTCGGCATTGATCAAATTGCTATTATAAAATTGCAAAAGGCAGCTTTGCATGGAAAGCTCACATCCTGCAATGATACCTTTAATATCATCAAACAACAGTATCCATCTATCCTAGGTTTTTGGAAAGGACTCAGTAGTAGATAAAAGTGTCAAATCCAGTCTAAACATCTGGCTTCCAGTTACAATATATAGAACTGCTCTTTTTGGTATGTCACTTTTATAGCAATGTGCTATTGACAATTTTAAAAAGTTTAACATTTACTTAAAAAAAGTCAAAAAGCAGTTTTAGCTACTAAATTAAGTAGCACATGGACATTTCTGTCACTGCTAACTGACTAGCATGGTAAGATTTTATTAATATTTCTGGAATAACTGGATTCCACTGGAAAATATTTTAGAAGTGTGATCCTTGTGGGAACCTACAACAGAATGTTGAACCAAAAACAGATTCTATTAAAAAAATTCCCATTTTATTCTTTTTGTCCCTCAATTTTCTGGATGTTTTTCTTTCAAACACTCTCTGCATTCTGTACTAACTAAATCTATTTAGCTGGTTTATTTTGCTGTTTACAGGTTTGGAAAATAATCTTTTTCCTGTTAAGCAATTTTCCAAATCTTGAGAGATTCTATAAATTCCTCTTGGATATGAATAAATCTACAGAAGGACTTCTACTTGAATAAATTATATTATTAAGCTAATTCTTCAATATGATGGGAACTACAGGTAGTCCTTAGCTTACAATTGAGCCCAAATTTTTTGTTGTTAAGTGGGAAATTTGTTAAGTGAGTTTTGCCCCATTTTATGACTTTTCTTGCCACAGTTGTTAAGTGAATCTCTGCAGTTGATAAGTTAGTAAACTGGCTGTTAAGTAAATCTGGCTTCCCCATTCACTTTGCTTGTCAGAAGGTTGCAAAAGGTGATCACATGACCCAACAAAGGTCATAAATATGAACTACTTGCCATGCATCTGAATTTTGATCATGTGATCCTGGGGATGCTGCAAAGGTCGTAACTATGAAAAAAATGGTTATAAGTGACATCTTTCAGCCCCATTGTAACTCTGAACAGTCACTGAACAAACTGTTGTAAGCCGAGGACTAACTGTACATGTTAAATATATAGTAATATAAAAATGTCAGCTTCCCCACTGTATTTTTAAAGATACATTGAACTCTATGAACCATTAAGGTTGTATAAGCTGATTGGATTGATTGCAGAATGAATCCGTTCAAAGCAAATTTGACTAAATCATGCCTTTGAATCAAATCTTCCTACTGAAAGTTTGACTAACTTCAAGGTATAGGATTAAATCAAGGTCCTCAAAATGCTTTCGAAAGATTTTAAGGTGAACTTCGGGATGCAATTTTCTTTCCATATAGGAAACAAGCTGGGGGAAAGAGGTGAGCACCAGAAGGAACTCTTTCATATTAAGATAGTCAGCCAGACTTCTATCATTTCCATAAATCCTGACTGTCAGAGCACATGGATGAATGCTGGTGGGTTGTTTTCTATCACTCTTCTTCAATCAGATTAACTTGGAAGAGGAAAGAGAGGCTCAGGTGTATTCTTGCTACGGTTTTTTTAAAATTGGTTTGCTTCGTCTTATGTAGTATTTCATTTTTTGCCAAACTAATCTTCTATTTGTTTGAACTATACGTGGTTAGCCTATGGTTTTCAGCTTTTTCCCTTATCCATTTATTCTCCTTATCTCCCAAAAAATCATTGACTGAGTTAATGAGTTAATCTTTTGTGCATAACTGAGTTAGATATAGTGTTCTTAGTATTAATATGCATAATATAGGATCTTTTAAAAAAAAAGTTACACAAAAGATATCCAGTGTATTCTATAATGGAGTGAGGATGTGAACCTGAATCTATTTAAGGCTAGTGGAACACTTTAATATCCAGAGCATTAGCTATCAATATGCTGTCACTTTTAAACAAAAATTATCTTTATACTCAAAGATGCAATCCTTTTTGTCTCAGAGGTATTCCTGTTACAAAATACTATTTAAAATACTACAGTTTGTTATCTCTCAATAAGGCAAATGAAACGTTCCTATTTTACTTTTTTTCATTTAATAATTTAATACAAATATTCCTTGCCTTATTAGTTTAACTGGCAAATCAGAGACTTAACTGGTAGAATATAACTAGAACCTGAGACTAGGAACTTTCTTCCTTCTTTCACCTTTCCACAATTTATGCTGTTAATTACCTCAATCGACCAGAGAACAAGCAATTCTCTGTCTGCCAGCTGGCAAGTCTGATCTCTAAAAGCTGCCAACTTTGAAGATTTAAACCCTATAACAAAGGGTTCTTAAGATAAACAGTTTATGGAATAAGCACAGGCAGTTGGTGGACCCTTTTTGGTAATTAAAGGTAGACACTCCCACTATCTTTCTTTTCCTTTCCTTCTCTTCCCTTTCCTTTCCTTTCCTTTCCTTTCACTTCCTTGCAACCATTTTTTAAAAGAATATGAAAAAATAGAAGAGAGCCAGAGTATTTCTCTGATCAAAACAAGCCCACGTTTTACATTTCATAAGGCCATGTTTGATAAATAAGTTTAGATTTAAGTCAAAGAAAAGTTGTGGAATGGTTTTTCCCCCCAGCACTCATTGTACAAAAATTGTAACATGCCCCTGGGCCAATAAAATGACATTTGTAACCTCACATTTTTTATTTTGGTCTGTCAAAAATGATGTCTCTCCTCATAATTTTATAAGATAATTCAGCTGACAAAACAATTACTGAGTTTTCTAGTTCTAGCTGCACAGAGGAACAGTTCTGATCATTATGTATCGTTGTTTCTAGGGGAAATTTATATAATTAGAGCAGTACTTCAAAGTTGGGGTGGGGGGGGATGCTTCACTTCCCGAAATAATTTATAAAAACATTTTCTCAACATTTTTCATGCAGAAAGTCATGCAGCCCAACCGGCTTCTAAAAACAAAACAAAAAGGTCACAGTGTTACATTTTATTTTGCAATGTCCACATGTAAGTACATGCCTAGTATGACCTAAAGCCAGAGAAAGATATGAAGAAATACAAAATGTTTCACTGGACAAATTCCACTTCCTTTTTGCCTTACAGTTGCTTTGCTTTGCCTCTATTATGCAAACTGCATAATCAAAGCAAATCAAAAACACTTCAGAGAGGCCTGTTACCCACAAGCCTCTGGTTGGCAATGTGAACTCAGTGTTCCTTCTGAATCAAAGATTACGAAGGACATTTAACACAAGCCTGTGATTTGTTTTAGCACTGTACTTATCAGACATTGTTGAGATATGATAACAGTTCATGCAAGAGAATGTAATTATAACAGTAGCATCATGGGACATATCCAGATATTGCTTCCAATCTGTTTGCAAAGTGGATTTGATGTCATGCTGATTAGTGGTTAATCACTTTCCAATTTTTCTTGACCCTACATCTCTCCTTTTGCCTTGAGCTTATGGGAAACATTCATGTTCAAGGAGAAATTGTTCTTGCAGAAGCAAGTGTAATTCACAATGTTGCCTTTTTACAGGTAGAAGAGGTATGTATGTCCCGTCTTTTAGTTCCTGGAGTCTGAATACTAAGGGAGAAAGGTGGAAGCAACTGAACAGAGAGCAACTACTACATCTCTGCTCATCTACTTCTAGGAAAAGAAACTCTTCATTAACTATTTCTGTTTTGTTTTGTTTTTGAAAGCAGTGCAAACTCATATACAAACAAAACTGTCATTTATAGATTCTCAGAAACATCTTCTCAAGCTTTCCTTCATTTTAATTGTGAAGGAAAACAATTTTGGTGATAGGTTGGTTGTCTGAAAACGTCTGTAGTCATATACAATCCCATCTAAAAAAATAAATAAACAACAGATAATACTTTGATTCTGAGGAACAGGGCACATATTTAACTGATGCATCTGCTATCCATTTCGGCCTTCTAACCTTTCCTGAAAAACTACTCCTGCAGTTATAAAACAACTTTTGAACTGTGTGGATAGCATTCAGAAAACCACAATAAATAAGAAAACTATGTAAAACTGGGTGCCTTATTTATAAGTGTAACAAAGTGTGTGTGTGTGTGTGTGTGTGTGTGTGTGTGTGTGTGTGTGTGTATCAGAGGTGACTGGTTCTGGAGAACCGGTAGCGAAATTATGAGATTGGGGAAGGAATGGAGATTTTGCAGTATCCTTCCCCTGCCATGCCCACAAAGCCACGCTCACAGAACCGGTAGTAAAACTTTTTTGAATCCCACCACTGGTATGTATGTATTTATCTATGTGTATAAACTGTATATAAAATATATAGAATTAAAGACTTTATGCTAGAGATTAAAGTTTTAAAAAAGAATTTAAAACTGCACAACTTTTGATTCAGGTTGGTTTTTTATTTGCTTGCCTAGTTGGATGTGAATTAAATCTATGTAATGTTTCATTATATATATATATATATATATATATATATATATATATATATATATATATATATATATATATATATATATATATATATATATATATATATATATATATATATATATATATATATATATATATATATATATATATATATATATATATATATATATATATATATATATATATATATATATATATATATATATATATATATATATATATATATGCAATATTCCCCAACCTATTCCTGCCTCTCTTCTTTCCTTCTGGCTCTTATACACACATATACATACAAACACCACAGTCTTTCTACATACTGACAACTGAAAATAATCAGTATTTCAAAAGAGATCTAAAGGGCAGGAGAGGCTGAATTTGTGAAAAGACATTGGGTAGGAGGTGAAATAAGGAGGGGGAGATTGTTAAAGCCTGACAGCAGTGAAATTAAACAGATAAATTTCTGAATTCTTTTATCTTGTAAACATCCTAATTATCAACTTCAAAGGAAGGAGGATGTTCCTTCTTCTCTGCCAAACTGGAAGAAAGTAGTTTCCTTCAAGTCTCGTATGGGAGATATGGAGGCCTTTGAATGGATCATTGATTTTTATTAGTAGCAATCAAGTGAGAAATATTCTGGTGTGTGGCACAAAAAGTGTAAAATGGAATGGTTTATAGTTCAAAGGAGCTATTTGTGTCAGGGTTATTTTGCTAAAATGTGTTGTAAGCTTACCAGGTCAATGGAGTGCGTTTTCTCAGGCGCCTTTGCATGGGAGTCATTTCTCTGCTCGGAGGTTTTTCTAGAGACCTTAGTAATTGTTGACTAACTAGTTGACAATATAATGTTCACCCTCCATCAGCAAGCATGCTAACAGTCATTCTAAAGAGGAGGTGAAAATTGCTGAAATAGTTTTCCCCTTCAATGTTTTTGGTCATTAAGTCACCTTGCAACTGTTTTATCCCACCCAATGAAGGGATCGCTTTTTAAAAAATGGTGCATATTGAATTGAGTTACAGGATAACAAATATCATTTCAGTCCCTTTACTCCAATAAAAAATGCACTAAATGTAATAAAATTGGTAAAGGAATTTGGCACCCTATGCAGAAAATCCTCCAAACACTTTTTTCTAGAAAAGTAATTACGGTAAACATTGATAATAATGACTTGCAATTAGATAGATTTAAAAAAATATTATATGATTATTGTCATGCTCTGTTTAGTAGTATTGTTTGCCTGCTGAATGACGTATCATATACCCAGCAGTTTGCAAGTTGGAGTCGATACAAATGCCATCTCTTAAGCTGTAAAATACCTTTCCTGATCCTGATTTATTGTGCAAAAGCTTCTAGCTGTAATTACAGTAATTCCTACTGTATATATATATATATATTTATATTTATTTTATTTATTATGCCAGACTAATAAAATTCTTATGTATCGATCAACTCATGCAACCTGTAACAAGGAAACAAGTAAATGTACATATATTTACAGAATGTGCCATGAACTCTTAATAATGACCTTAATTTCAATAGGAAGGAAGGGTGTTTAGAAAAGAGAGGGAGGGAGGGAGAGAATTACAATCAGATCTCTGGCCTTTTTCTATATTAATTTCTACTAACATTAACAGATTGTTGTTTATCAATGTCGTGGAGCTCAGTTTTCCAATATTAATAGTCATTTCAACAGTATATATATATATATATGTACTAATGATTTATGGCAGCTTAAGGTCATATTTGCATGAACAACTGAGAATATGTCCTGAAGAAATAGGCAGCAAATGTAAACAAAAAATATCTTCAATCTCTTTAGGCCTAAATTTGAATCAACATTTTATTCTCTAGTTAACCCAAAACACCCAAATACTATTACATGGTCTTTAGTTAAGCCTCTGTGAAGTAGCATGTATGGCAGAGAATGTTATAGCCAGTAGTTAATAAAGCATTGTGTAAATGCAACACCTAAATCAGTTTAAAGAAATTACAACAAAGCAACAAAATTTGAGAAAATTGTATACTTTGTATAAATCAAAGCAAATATCTTTACTATGGTTCTTGACCAACCTTTATAATAAGAGTACAGTAGAAAGGGAAAAACACACAAAATAAAACAACATGTCTAATTAAAAGTGCTGCACAGTTGTATAACTTCGTAAAGATATTTAGCCACCTAATATGTGAGTGTGTGGTTAGCATTACAATAATAAACAAAAGAAATATCTGAATCGGCAACATATTTGGAGATGATTAGATCACTTCTTGGGGGCTCATAGAAAGGACAAAGCATGAGAACATGGGTGAGATTTTCTATCTCCCTGGATCCACAAGAGAAAGTCTCTATGAATCCCATGAATCCTTCCCACCAGTTGAGTTGATGGGAGGCCACCAAAGCAGGTTTTGGATAAGGTAAGATTTTCCCCTGTCTCGTTGTGTCTGAGTTGAGGGGTGGTGCTCATGTCCATTTCCTAGCTGAGAGAAACAGCGTTGCCTGAAGATGCTTCCATAGTCATGTAGCTGGCATGACTACATGCTGAGGTGCATGGAACACTGCTACCTTCCTACAGAAGTGATACCTATTTATATTTGCTTAGTGTTAAATTGTATAGATACACCGCAATAGAGGGCTTGCCACTGTCTAATATTTGGCAACAGAATTCAGAGACATTCTGGCCATCAATGTCCCTGATTCTGCTTTTACGTTTGATTTGAACTTCTTCAGGGTTAATTGGCTTAGATATTCAGGAAAGAGTCCAAAACTGCAAAGTTATGCTCTGCAAGTGCGGTGCCAATGGGTCTGTAATGGTCTGACAGCAGCAGGGGCTGGCCTGTAGAATCAAACATAATTATCAAGGATTCCAAAAGAAAGAAGACTGAATTCAATTGTGCTGTATTGTGCAATGGAAAACACTAATTGGAAGGAAGCCTGATATAAAGAATATTGTAAAGATATTTGCAACTTTCATAATGCTAGAACACAGGTGTCAATCTCAGGGCATCACCTTGCCATGAAGTGATGTTTTGTGATTTTTTTCCCCTATGTGTAGTTGCGGTGGGCGTGGCCTGTACATGATTCATTTGGCCCATGGGCCGCCACTTTGTCAACCCTGGGTTAGAACTTTAATAATGAGGGTAATAAGGTACTAAACATAAACAGGTATCTGGATATAATTCACTCTATCATAAACATATTAGAATATTGAGTCTCATATAGCATGATTAATTTGATTCTATAGCCATCCATTTCAGTAACTACAGCATTGTAAGGTATATTTGTAAATATCCACCTGACCTGAAATTAATGTAAACTGAATTTCATGGAACTTGCAACAGCATGAGATGGCATTATACAGTATGCTGTGCATCAGCGAGAGTAGTTCCTGTTAAAATAATTGGCTTTACCTCTGGGAAACACATAGAATTGTTTTAAAAAATAGCATATTTGTATTTAGAGGCCATATATTTGAGATATTTTAATAAAGTCTAGTGGTGTTTTGTGAAAAGTGCAGAAGAATGGGTTGAAGCTATTATGTAATTCAAAACATAGTAATGTTATTTGTCACCTGGCTTCTAGAACTCCACTGAGTCATTTTATTCTGCTGAAAGAATCAATCTTGCCCTAAACTGCACAGACAAACTTTTCTTTAATGAGCTTGTTAAGTGCATCTACTATATATATCCTTGTTAACTCGGGGGTGGAAGAGTTGTGTAGGAAATGGGAACAGAAGACAGTTCTAATGTTTGGTCATTCAATCAAGCACACTACAATGTGAAATATAAAAGATAATTTTTGGCAGTTTCTATGCAGAGGTCTATCCCCTTTCTTACATAAAGAAGAACAAAAAGCACTCACAAACTTGAGAAAAAACAACAACATAATCATTCTCCCAGCAGACAAAGGTAATGCCACAGTGGTGATGAACACATCTGACCACCAAGCCAAACTATCCAACCTACTCCAAAACCCCGCTTACAAACCTCTAAGCACAGACCTCACCACCTACCTGGAAAAAACCACCAAATCCAAAATAAAAGCCTCTCCCATCAGTGAAGAGATCCAGCAAAGAATCATCCCCAGAGAGAAATCATCCAGATGCCCCCAGCTCTATGGCCTCCTCAAGATACACAAAGAAGGAACACCACTCAGACCCATAGTCATCTCCATAGGCTCATCTCTACAGAATCTTGCCAAATTTCTTGCCAAACAACTTCAGCCCTACACAGAATCTATCACCTCACACGTAAAAAACTCAATCCACTTCATAGAAACAATAAAGAAACAAAACCTACAACCCAGCAACCTACTCGTGAGCTTCAATGTCATATTCCTCTTCACCCAAGTGTCTATTAAAGAAGCCTTGACAGCTATCCAAAATAAATACAACAACAACCCCCTCACCAAGCACATCCTGGACCTGACCAACCACTGCCTAACCAACACATACTTCATCCACAATGGACAAAGATACAAACAGATAGAAGGAGCACCTATGCACCACTCTCACCGATCATCGCAAACCTATACATGGAACACTTTGAAACCAACGCCTTAGATAAATCTGAACACAAACCCAAACTCTGGCTTAGATATGTAGATGACACTTTCATAATTTGGCCACATGGGAAAGAAAAACTGGACAATTTCCTCACACATTTCAACAGCCTACACCCCAAAATACAATTTTCTATGGAAATAGAAGCTAACAACCAACTTCCCTTTCTGGATGTCCTAATCTACAAAAAAAACCAATGGCTCCCTAGGACACACCAACTACCAGAAAAACACACACCAACTACCAGAAAAACACACACCAAACGCTACTTAAACACACAATCCCATCACCCCCCTGCACAGATCAACTCCGTAGCCAAGAGCCTCATCTCCAGAACCAAATGCCTATCTGACAAAGACCACCTGAAAACTGAATTACCCTCACAAAAGTATTAATTTCCAATGGATTAAAAAAAAACCACAATTACCAACCTAATCCAAAGGGAGACACCCCCCAAGAACCGAGACACAGAAAAGGACAACGGCATCGCCCTCCTCGCTTACATCAAAGGCACCACAGATAAAATCAGCAAAATTCCTCACAAACACAATATCAAGACAGCCTTCGGCACTGACCAAAAAAATAGCCAAAATCTTAAGAAACCCCAAAAACAAGATCCAGCTAGAAAACCAAGGAGTCTATGAAATACCATGCAAAATCTGCCCAGCCACATACATTGGACAAACTAATAGGAGAATAAATGCACGCATTACAGAACACAAGAATGCAGTCAGAAAAAAAAAACTTACTTCCTTTTCCAGCACCTTAAAACAACAGGACATGAAATTGATTTTGAAGGAACCAAATTACTCTCCAAAACTGAACACTTCAACAAGAGAATAATTATGGAAGCTATCAAAATAGAGAAATACTCCCACAGCGTGAATAAACATGATGATACCTCCTGCCTACCAGACATCTGGAAACTAGGCCTAGTCAATAAACGAGTCCCAGCCACAAAAACCAACACAGGACCCAGAACAACACAGGACACCATCACCAATCACCCTCACCAAACATCAATTCCATTAACCAATCAAGATGTGACAACACAGCCAACCAATCCGTTTAATGCAACAAAGCCAGCATTCCACACACCCCCACTTATATTTATAGAAAAACGGCAGTTCCGATCATGCTTTGCTCACATAAGCACGAAACCAAAGGCACCAGCCTGAAGATGACGAGTGTGACTTCATCAAAACATTTCCAAGATACTGTCAATCTTACACAGGAAAAGATCCAAATATGCCAAGATCTGCATACCTATACCCATGAAAATCTACGAATATATATATATATAAACTAACAGGAGAATAAATGCATGCATCGCAGAACACAAGAATGCAGTCAGAAAAGAAGAAAAAACTTCCTCCCTCTTCCAACACCTTAAAGCTACAGGACATGAAATTGATTTTGAAAAAACCAAATTAATCTCCAAAACTGAACACTTCAACAGGAGAATAATTGTGGAAGCCATAGAAATAGAAAAACACCCCACAACATGAATAAATGTGATGATACCTCCCGCCTACCAGACATCTGGAAACTACCCCTAATCAACAAACGAGTCCCAGCCACGAAAACCAACACTGGACCAAGAACAACACAGGACGCAACCACCAATCACCCTCACCAGACTCAAACCCAAACCCATCCCATAGACGAAATGCAACCACCATCCAGAAGCCAAACCACGGCGGCATCACCAACTGCTGCACCCTGCTCCAACCCCCACACAAAGCAAACTGACACACGCCATGAACACATAGCCAGACCGCAAACTCGGAGCCAAACCAAAGCCCGGGATGTTACACCTCAGCCATCTGCTCAGGACATTACATCACAGAACTCAGAAGGTTACAACACAAAGGCTCAGAATGTTACAATGCAGCCAACTACCCCAGGAGGTTGCACCACAGGACCCAGGATATCACTACAATAGAGCTCAGGAGGACATCGCACAGCCCAGTACCCAGGTCATTACAACAAAAAAGAACAATAGGCACACAGCCAATACCTCAGCCACACAGGATGTTACGAAACAGCTGACTAATCTGCAAACACCAACAGCATCAACTAATCAAGATGTCACAACACAACCAACCAATCTGCTTTCAGCAACAGAGCCAGCACTCCACACACACACACCAGTATATATAGAGGGATGGCAGCTCCGATCACGCTTTGCTCACACAGGCACGAGGCCGAAGACACCAGCCTGAAGATGACGAGTGGGATCTCGTCGAAACGTCACCAAGATACTCTCAATCTTACACGGGAAAAGACCTGAATGCACCAAAACCTGCATACACACACACACACACACACACACACACACACACATTCATAGACACATATATATATATACACCATTTTATATAAATTCAAAATTTCAATTGTTCAAAAACAATTGTTGTTCTTAAAACAACTTCTTATCTTAAATCTAATTTTCTTTTCCACTAAAGAGATTCATTTTGCCTTTTTTACCACCAAGTATTTAAATATTGTTAAATTATTAAATCACTGACAATTTCCTATAAGAAATAAAATCAAAATTTAAAAATGCATAAAAAAGAAAAGTACGAGTGATAACAATTTTTCCTGTAGTTATCATCTAATTAAATAGAACTATTTTTAAAAATTAAAATGTATGACTGTTTATTGTTTTCTAGTATATACCAATAGGACAGTTGAGTTTCTAGATCAGGATTAAAATTTATCTTGCAAGTGCACAAACTAGTCTAGAATTAATCATGGTGTTTTTTTTTTTCAAATCATTGAACTGAGTGCAGCTCTTAATAGATACTTTAATAGCTTTCAAGGGCTGAAAATATTTCTTTCAAACTGTGGTAAAGATCTGTTGACAATTTTGTTATTTTCTCCTCTATGACCAGAATATTAATGGATAACATATAAAACGCCTATAAGGAATATCTATATAGTTTATATTATAAATCCATACAGTATTTTTCCTATCCCATACATCTCTAATTATCCAAAAGGAGTTATACTTACTATTCACTTGCTGTGGTCTATTATTATCTTGACAATTATGTATGTATGTATGTATGTATGTATGTATGTATGTATGTATGTATATATATACAAATATGAATTTCTTGAAGGCATTTGCATATTCCTAGGGTGTCTTAAAGTGATTGCATTAGAAATATGTCATACCTCTTACAGGAAGGAAGGGAGGGAGGAAGGAAGAAAGGAAGGAAGGTCGGTCAAATATTATTCCTACTACTAAAACATCTGCTCCAAAAGAAGCTTTGATTTTACTTTATTGCAGAATGCATGCTCAGTTGCTAGGCTGACTCATGCCAAAAGGCAAATAACAGTGGACCTTTTCCCCTTTCTGTAGTTAACCAGTGAAAAAACTGGATCTGTTTATTCTCAAGCATCAGCACTGCTAAAAGAATAAGACATTAGAGGCCTGTGAATGAGAAGCTCTCTTCAAGCCCACAAAGCCTTTGCTCCCAAATCTACCTTAACCAGTTTAAGGAAAGAGCTTTTGGCACCAAGTCTGCCTTCGGTGAAAGACTGATAATGATCGTGAAAGACATTCTCTGGACTCCTGCTTTGCTCACTTCAAAGGCCTTCAGTCTTAATCAACATTAAATCATCATTTTCCCTTGCATATGGGGACAGCTGTACACAATCTATTTGTTTTAAAACAGATTATGGTTCATTTCCCTACTAGAATGCTTGTGTGTTGGGTTTTTTTTAAGGCGCTTAATTAGTTTAACTAGTAATTCACCCAGTAAGTTATATATTCCCAGTGTTTTTCAGGATCTTACACATATTTCTTTGGCTATTAAAATGAAATACTTTTCAATATCATCTTGTCGGTCTAATGGATAAAGCTTATCCAAGAACTGCATTCAGAAGTTCAGCACATTCAGTAGGCTTTGCTACTATTTCCAACTTAAACATTTGTGAAGATAGGTTGCTATGTCTCCTTGAAAAACTGGGAGTGGTTGGAGGCTGCAATTCTCAATCCACTTCATCCAACTCTGTAAACTTTGATTAATTCCCTTATTCCATTCAGCTAAAACATGTATTAGATTTGAACTCAAAGCATTATATGAATTTAGCTAAGGGCAATGACTTTCCAATTAAGGAAAAAGTACTTACATTTTGAATTTAGATGCAATTGCAAAAAGGTCCACTAAGCAGTGCCAACGGGTGGCACCTAGGAGTAGAGCCTTCTCTGTGATGGGCCCAACCCTCTGGAATGACCTCCCCCCCGATATCAGAACCACCACCAACTTCCCCTCCTTTCGACGAAAACTGAAGACTCACCTGTTCCGTTTAGCCGGCCTGGACCATTCATAACCTTACTATACCTCCTGGGAGATATATTTTAACTGGGTAATTTTAATTGGGTATTTTTAGGATTGTTGAAATATTGTTTTTATCTACTTTACTTTATACAGTGTCTTATTGCCTCCTCTTCTATGTTTCTATGTTTCTATGTTTGTATTTTGCATTTTATGTGTTTTATTTGACTGTACACCGCCCCGAGTCCCTTTGGGGAGAGGGGGTGGTATAAAAATCGAAATAAAAGTAAAGTAAAGTAAAAAAAGGTGTGCCTAAAATGCTAGGACACCTGGTTTTGTCCCATAGTAACTAGGAGCTTGTTTGTTATTCCTGTGGACTTGATGTAACAGAGATATAGTACTGCTATCTGCTGACTGGAATTTTTCATATTCTCTTCTATTTATTATTGAAAAGAAAGAATTACAATATTACCAAATTCATTTTTGTGGATATTACAAAATATTCTGCTCAGTGACTATATCCTTGAATTAACTATGAATAAGACCAAAGAACATAGCATTCTATTAATAGGTTTAGCTCTTGGGAGGAGGAGGGAAGTTCTGAATTTAGCTATTCTTGGTGGGCTTTGCAATTGTTCCCAATCTCTTCTTGATATACAACCATCTCTTACTTTGAATAAATATTTTTCCTTGACCATGCTCCATGTACAGTATATTGGAAGTATTCTAAAAGGTTAGGTTCGAAAACAGAAAAGCCCATAGAAACAGATGGGCTTTTTTTCAGAAAAAATATCCAGTTGAACCACTTGAGATTCAAGATTATTGCACTTTCTAAATTGTGCTTCTTGGCTGCAGAAGCTTTCAAATCCTATAGTTTAAAAAAATGAAGTCACATTTTAAAATATATATATATAAAAAAATGTCCAGTGGCACTGACTGTATAAAATCACATTTTATAGCACTTTGCAGCAAGTAAACAGATAATAATGTTTCATCATTATTCTCCTCCTTCTTTCGTGTATTTCATTATTAATAAATACTCTAGCCAATTTTTCCTCTAGATTTTATACACATATACAAAGAGCATCAGTTAGAACTTATGAGCACTATTCCTATTCACCCTAAAAAAAATCAATGAATTGTTGCAGGATCCAATCTGGATTGGTTACTGGAATCAGAAGTTTAGTCTTCCAAACTTTCAGACTTGTGGTGGAGCCCATCCTCAGGGAATGTATCTCCACCAGAATGTGTGCTTTGGGCTT
The DNA here is from genome assembly GCF_964273705.1 of Natrix helvetica. Lineage (NCBI taxonomy): Eukaryota > Metazoa > Chordata > Lepidosauria > Squamata > Natricidae > Natrix > Natrix helvetica. The sequence continues at coordinate 49,892,247 of NC_138558.1, read as the reverse complement.
CTATGTGTAGTATTTATGAATGAATTGTATACCAAAGTATATAATTTTGACGAACAATGCCAAATGGCATAGTAGATCAAGGAAGACACCTTTTTTCATTCATCATGACATAATGAAGAGATCTGACTATGAGGTTATGATGGGTGCGATGGCTCAGCAATTAAAGATGCTGAGTTTGTCAACTGGAAAGCAAACAGCTCAGGTTCAAGACCAATGCTGTCTCCTTCAGTTAAGAAATGAGCACCACCCCCTACGGTCAGACACAACTGTACATGGGAAACTTTTACCTTTACCTCTATGAACCTTATACTTAAACATATGCTCACTTGCATAATCTAACTCCTCCAACTTGAACCATTCCATCTGTTTCTTTCAAAAGCAACTCATCAAAAAGATCTCCTGAATCCACATTCATTATAGTTTTTTTACTATAATATAAATTGTTGACTTAGGTTGTTGGTGGTTTAAGGGAGGTGAGTTGATGATCATAGTCTGAGCCTGCTTGTATAGAAATATGTCACTAGGAAGTGATGGTTTTCCTCCGTAGACAGAGGGTGCAAAACTAACCATTTGTCAGAAAAATTCCAAAGCTTAACGTATCCAGTGTATGAAAGAATATGATTTCTTTGCCAAATACAACTCTCATTCATCTCTAAATATCAGCTAACACTTTAGTTTGGAGACTATTTTGAGAACTTGCATTTTTAAACAGTTTCTTGTCCAATAATAACATCTTGTAGCTTTGAGAAATATAAATGTTTCCTGTTTTCTTATTGTAGATGGATTGGTGGGGCTCATCAAAACATCAGTGTCCCGAGTTGTCAGGACTAGCTTACCAGATACTCAACATGAGAGGAGCATTGCCAAATATTCAGCATAGACTAAATCTAGAGTCAATGCTCATCTTAGCAAATTGTTTTTTTGCAGAAAAATATTTGTTTTCTGGCTTTACAGTAGCTATAGCATAGTCAGAAGCCTGCCAAGTACTATATTACTGTGCGTGTTAAAAGTGGATGATTTGTTCAGTATCTTCAGAATCAGAAGGCAGGTGGTTGAAGAACTCATTCTATATAGACAAAAGCCGCTCTCTCCCATTTCAATTCTCTAAGTTTGACTTTGTTTAGAGTTCTGCAATGCATTAAAATAAAGAACAAAGGAGAGAGAAAAGCAACAGGAATACAGTCAAAAGAGAAGAAGTTTAAAACATATGTGATTGATCATATGACTTCAATCAATATTATCCATGTAAGGAGTCTGAAAATGGCACATCGTGGGTGGGGTAAAATTTCAAAGCAGGAGTGCATAATTAAGCAAGTCCACCCTTAGTTCAAACATGTTTAAGATGTATCAAGGTAGCCCCTTCATACACACTCATACACAGAGGAAGAGGAAAACTTCTTTGTAGCAATATATTCCTAATATATTCCATTTCCTTATAGTTAATATTGATTCTCCTAATCAATATTACTGATCATTGATGTTACTCTCATTAGCTTCCATTGCTGAATCTACTTCTTTTTCTTTCTTCCCTAAGGTAATAAACATAATAAAAACAGTATCTTAAGGAAACTGATGTGATGGTGGAAGCACATGGAAAGGTTGCAACCTGTTGAACAGATGAACAATGAAAGTAAGGCCATCCACAACACCTATTGTCCCTTCCTGTTCACCCACAAGACACTCCACACATACAATTTTTTTTCGAATTAAATCAAAAGGTTTGAAAAAGAAGGGATGGAAGGATAAGAAATAAAACTTAAGAGTTTATAGATTCTTAAGCCAGCTCTCTCCATCAAGATGTTCTCCACTCAGAAGGAAAATCAACACTAGCTACTTGCTTCTTTTCAGGCTTATACTTTTTTCTATGAACATATTTTCTGGAAAGTCTTCTTGCTCAGTCAGAGATGATAGACAATACAGAAGCTCTTGCTTGCAATCCTGAGACTGGTAACATTCTGTGTTTCATTCCTTATGCATATACAAGTGTTCACTTTACTGCCTTCACTGTCCATGTGTAAGCCATCTTTATATAGAGAAAGGAGAAAAGCAGGCAAAGATGACAGAAGAATCCATATGACTTATTCATTATTAATTAAATAGGAGGCCAATTATTTTCTGCCAGAATTTTTTAAAAAAATAATTATTTCTTGGACGCGGTCAAGGCTGCACATGTTGGCACAGTTATTGCAATGATTTCCCAGGAAAGCTAGGGCAGGGCCTTTTGTTTTGGTTGGGTAAGTTATGTATGTGTTTGTGTACTGTTGTTATATCACTTTCCAAAAGAGGTGGATTCCTACTGGTTTGGACTGGTTCAGCTCAGCAGGTAGTAACTTGGCCGGCCATGCTCCTGAACCAGTTCTATTGGCGGCGCCTACGGCAACAGCATCTTGTTTTTTGCTTCTGTGCATGCACAGAAGCATTTTTTTTACCTACTGTGTCCGCGCACCCGAAGCGCGTCCCTGAGTGAATCGGCAGTAGAAGAAGCTGGAACCCATTTCTGCTTTCCAAGCTGGCTATTACCTAGATGTGTTGATTTTAATTCTCAAAATTTTCAACAATACTCATACAGATTGTAGATTTTTTTTTACATGTTGAAGTTACATATCTGGACAGAGTCCACGGGCTGCTGTAGTATTTAAGCCTAACAGAGCTTCAGTGTACTTATTTTTTGTAGCTTCCAGATCAAAGTGGCAGTAAATTATGCTGTGATTGTTTCAGGGATTGTAGCATGATCTTGTAAAGGCCACCCAAAAATGCTCAGAAACTGTGTATGCTTTACAAGCATGATTTCCCTACCTCTATAATAATAGCCCACAGTTTTGGAAAAAACAGAGATGGTAGTTGTCTGCCATAAACAATTAATTCAGTTGATTCATACAAATACTGCTACCAGACATTTTAATGCCATACAAAGAGAGAAATAATGATCAACACTGCTACAAGTATTTTATTTATTAGATTAACATGTTGTTAACTATAAAATAACATATTGTTTTGACTATAAAATAACATTCAAGGTAGTTGAAGGTGTCCAAAGAAAATACAATAAAATAATTATGGATGCTCAAAATGATAAAATAATTATCTCACCAAACTAAAAATAGATTATTTAATTTAACTGAAACATAAAGACCAGAGACTAGAACAAATTTAAACTCTGTAATACATCCTGCATCAGGAACTGGAATTATGCTGTCCAGCAACTTAAAATGTGGACTTTTATTTTTTGGGTTACTTTCCTTATAGTGTAAAGACATACGTTTTCTTTCTTTGGGTCATTACATACTAGATATGTTGATGATGAATCATCAATGGAGTTTTAGGGTATCTTTTCTGATGCCTTCATGCCAAAAAGTGGCATATTGTGTATTATGTCATTTCTCCCTGTTTTTCCATACAGGTTATAAAAAAGAGAAATTGTTGAGCACTCTGGTGAATGAATAAGAAGAAAGAAGGCACCATGAAAGAAGGCAGCATTCCTGCCAGTGTTCAAAGATTGGCTATCTTTGAGAGACCAGGATACCTGATCTGTTTGTCAGGTAGATCAGACAGGACATTCAATCATATATTGACTTCATCGAATGGCAAATGCTACCTGGGCAGATAATAATACAATAATATTTTTTTAAAAAACAATACAATCGAACTATGTCAAAATATAGGATATATATATCACAGTGCCAAGAATCAACCTAACACAGCAGTGGGAAAAAAAATATCTTGTCATCAATACAGAATTGGGAGCCTAAAATTGAAGACTATCAGCAATGGAAAAACTGACTGCATGCTTGCATAAAGTGCAACCAAATTCAAGCATTTTACACATCAAAGTAAGCATATTTTTTGACTAAAAAACTGTTTTAATAGAAATCAGAATTAAAAGACACAGAAAAGACTAACAATGTCTAACAAAGTAAACTATAAAAGTATTCAAATTAGCAATTAATAGATATGGAGGCAGGAGAAACAAAAATGGAAAAAATGTCATATTGACAAAAATGAATATATATAATATTTGTTTTTCTTTTAATTTTTTTGTCAAAATCTTTTAAGCATATATACATTTTTGCATGATTTACTTCACTAATAAAAAGTAAAAAAAAACAATATATTTTTTAAATTATATCCCTTTCAACAACAAAAATAGAAATGACCTTACTGCATTTATGTCATTGGAGATGGAATGAAAATAATGTTCTATTGAAATATATTGTTTCATGTCAATAAGAAGCAATGATGTATATTAACTCAACTTTGAGATCTAATATGTTTGTAGATAGATGTTTATAATCTATTTCTGTCATGTTGGGGTTCTGGACAAAGAAAATGAACCTTCAAAGATTTATTCTTTAACCCGCAACAAACATATGGCTTTAACTATTCAGTACTTTCCAGAATGGATTAAGGAAGATCAATGAGGGATGACTATTAATAAATCATGGCTTCAATTTCTTGATATATGCATTTTTGTAAATAAAAGCCTTCTATATTTTCATTTCTTTTTTAAAGGTTCCCCTGCCTTTTTACAATGTTGTGTATTTTTTTCTTTGCTTTTTATATGTAATTAACACAAATAAACAAATTACATACAAAGTAAAAACATGATAAAACTCAGCAGTGATAAACTGCATGTAAATTGAACTTTGGAACCCATCTATTTTAGCACTACTATTTTTTCTGCAAATTCTAGATTCCCAAATACCTAAAAGAATACAAATGTCATTACCTAAAGCCAAAACATTAAAATACTGTTCCTGGCTACTTATGAAATTGTATTCACTAAAACCCCAAAATTTTTAAATATTGAAATCATCTTACCTTCAACCCAAAATGTTAAGGTTGTTATTGACAGAATTTACTGAATCCATGCACTTTTGAATAGTAAAGGTAGTCCATGACTTACATTCATTCATTTAGTGACCATTCGAATTTACAATGTCACTGAAAAAAGTGACTTATAGCAATAGCACTTATACTTATATACAGCTTCACAGTGTTTTACTCAGAGTGCCCTCTGAGTGGTTTACAATGTCAGCATAGTGCCCCCAATAATCTGGGTCCTCATTTTATCGTTCTCAGAAGGATGACAGCCTGGTCATATCGAGCCACATCAGAATTGAACTCCAGCCTGTGGAGAGAGTTAGCCTGCAATACTGCATTCTAACCACTGTACCACCAGGGTAACTTATCAGAACTTTTCACACTTAACATTTCCATAGCCATGTGTTCAAAATTTGAATGCTTGGCAACCAGCATGTATTTATGACAGTGGCATCCTCTTTTGAGACTTTCTGACAAGCAAAGTCATTAGTGAAACCAGTCTCGCTTAACAACTGTGTTACTAACTTAAAACTGCAGTGCACAACTGTGGCAAGAAAGGTCATAAAATGGAACAAAACTCTATCAAAAAAGCTGTTTATGTCTATGTGGGATGTTACATCTTTAGATTCTGCTGTTTCTTAACAGTGTAAGGAAAACATCTTCATAATGCAATTTCAGGAAGACTGCAGTGTAGCATTAATTTTAAAGAAAAATGAAAGGAAAAATAATTAAATGAATTATTTAATTCAGTAATGATTTCATCTTAATGGTGAATTTCTTTCCTCAATTAAGAGCACATGCCAATTATTATTATGGTTTGTCCCACAGTCAGCCAGATGTTTAGACTAGACATTTTTATTTACCTTTTGAGTCTTCCCAAAGACCTGGGATAGACCAATGTGGATGTTTGATGATGTTAAAGGCATCCTTGCAGGATGTAAGTTGTTCCAAGTAAAGCTGCCTTTTACAATGGACTGATGTTGATTCAGTCAATGCTGATGATTTGGAAGTGATGCTTCAGGTGTTTTGAGACTGAACCCAAGGTGTCTATTACAAGTACCACCTTTGTCTTCTTTTGCCAGGATTGTTCTATTTGCAGGTTTTTTTATTTTGTGAGTTTCTCCAGTTCTTTCTCTTTCATTCTATCTCCAGGTAATATTATTATTTATAATATGCAGTTTAATTATTCTATTGTGGAACTAATATAATAATTTTCTTTTCCACCCCACTTGGATCTCTAGAATGACCCTGAGATTTTAAAATCTTTTTCTGGTTCTATGCCCAGAGAAAAACTAAATGGTCTCTCATTGGTCGGTGTCAATGACTTTTATCTTCCTGAAGTTTTTCTATCCCCCCTCTTTAGTCAGTATATTTTAGGTTATCCCTCAGCCCCACATGGGACTTAGCAAAGTAGAATACTTAGCAAAGTAGAATAGTTACCTTGGTAAGTTTTTTCTGTTTCTTGACAATCACAAGAATCCGTGCTTGCATCACTGACTTTTATATCTTCTGCTTCTGGAACTCCCGGTTTTTCTTGTACCTTTCCCTCTTCAGTCAGAATGTTACATAGAACCTTTGTAGCAATAGCCAACAAATAAAAATATAAGCCAATGACCGTCAATACAATGCTCACAAATGAACCTCTTCTGTTCTTTTGTCTGATATGTATAACCAGACAAGCATGACTATGCACCCTAACATCATAATAGCTTCTTTATAACCATTGACACCTGCACCCTGCTAACCCCACCCCCATTCTACTAAACCAGGGGTGTCCAAACTTGGGAACTTTAAGACTTGTGGACTTCAACTCCCAGAATTCTCCAGCCAGCATGGAATTCTGGGAGTTGAAGTCCACAAGTCTTAAAGTTCCCAAGTTTGGACACCCCTATACTAAACCTATTACATAGAATTAACAGTTAAATTCCAATAGACTGGTTCTCTTCACCTTTTTTACTGTGACCATTGTTTATAAAGTGACTATTAACCTTTCAAAACACTAACTTATTTTATGTTAACTCACCTTTAAACATTATTTACTTCAGACTTTGAACCTCACAGACTCTTTTCTAGTAGAGCTGAGGTGTTACCTCAATTTATACTGAATGTCATCATTTCAGTTTTCATAGCAAAGCTGTAGTAGGAATCTTTCCAACAACATTTTTCTTCAAGAAAACACAAAGCCAACAATCAGAGCTGAGCATAAACCTCTGGCAGTTGTTCAACCACTTCCCTGAACCAGCTGTGCTAATTCAGTTCTTCTTGATCTCATTTTAGGAAGAAATTTCAAGCTTAAGCAGAATCTTTAAATAGATCTTCAGTTTACCAGTTTTTGTTCAATTTGTTCCCGTTGTATTTAGAAATAACACTGTACTCACCACTTTTTTTTTTTATAAACTCTCAATCAACACCAGAGGAAGTGAAAAAGCTGTACTTGACAGCCAGAACAGATAGATACACGTTTGACTTCCTTGGATGTTGGTACGCTTCAAATGAATCATATAACAAGTCAGGAAAAGGACAAAGGAAAAATGGAAGGGTATATATTTGGAGAAACTATTAAAAATACATTCCAAATTTCTCTTTATATTCTGAAACCTATTTCTAATAAATATCTTTTTAAAATGAAAAATGGAAAGGATCAGAAATTAATGCTGTTTCTAAAACTTCCTCTCCATTTCCTCAAAAATCTTGTTCCTATTTGATTGGGGGAAAATGGCTGAAATTTTCATTGGTATACTGTGAGTTCTTATATAACAAGAGGAGGCTGAAAGTTGTATTTCATCCTATAGTCATATCTTCTGCAGTGTACTTGGCTTCCTATGTTTTTATTACATCTCAGTAAAAAACACATACTCCTCCTTTTAACAGACAAGGAAAGACAGCCAGCTATGTCTCTCTTTTCTCCATGTGGGAGGGGAGCAAAATATTATGATGATGATATCCATAAATATTTACTACTTAGAAAAGTCAGATAATGTGAGACATGGTATTATTCACAAGGGAATTGTTTTTTTTTATCCTCTGAAATATTTTCTTCTGCTAATAGGATATATTGATTTTTCACCTTTCAACAGTTAGTGAGATGGTTAGAGTTTGCCACTATTATCTCTGAGCTAGGGAAAACAACTTTTAATTATTTTTCGATGATTTCAGCATTTTTAAATGTAACACTAACATAAACAGATTAAAAGCAAAGAATTGATAAATCACTATCTCATAGGTTCACATAATTCCACATATTAATTGAGGTTTTAATGTGCCCTCAATTGGACAAGAAAGTAGGTATCATCCTGTTTTTTTATAAATCAAAAGTAAGTGCTATAAATGGCAAAAGTAGTTCTGCATATATACAGATGAAAGCATGCACATATTTATATGTAAGAAGATATAGTGAACCAATTAAAAAAAATAACATCCGTAATCAAAAGAAATACCTTTATTAGATCAATAAAAATGCCATGCAAGAGACAAAACTCTTCATTGTCTGAGAAAATACAAAAATCAGGACATTGGGGAAAAATTGAAAAATTAAAAAAATAGCTAGCTAGGAGACGTTTCGATGAGGTGTCGAGATGACCAGATTTTTAAAAAAAAATTCCTGGTGATACCCATAAGTATTTCTACTTTTAAAAATCTGATTTTGTTTATATCCTCTGAAACATTTTGTTTTATATCCATTTTGTTCAAAAACAAACATTTTGTTCTTGCTCCATTGACGATACATACCAAATTCTTTATTTACTACTACATGGAAAACATAACAGATTGAGTTCAACTGTGAGTTGATACAAAAGGCATTCATGTAGCGTGAGGCCAAGTCCCCTCTAGTCCCTAAACCCCTTCTTTGCATCTTGGACATCCATCTCTGACCATGACATCAAATTTCCATAACAAGATTGTTACTTACTACTTTGAGGAAACATAAAGTTGTAATGGAATTTCTTAACATCCTTTCAAAACGAGAGAGGAGAGATTATCCCCATGAAGCAGGATGGAGAAGAAAAAAGAAATGTTTTCATATGCATGATATGTTTCAGGCTAATTTCTCCCATTCTCTGCAGTTGCACATCTATCCATCCACGCCCATTACAGAATGTTTATAAAGACTTTATACTTTCATAGTTAAAGCAAAGTGTAGAAAATATTAGGGACTTGCGAGCAGTTTACAGTCCATCTGTTGCCTGTTCCTGTGGAAGGGGCTTCTCTTAGGTGGGGAGAAAAACTTGCATATAATCAAATTATAACTATTGGTTGAATTAAAGTTTCTCTTTTAAATTTAGTTTAAATTCTATGGGGTTTTTTATGTTAGCATTTCCAGTCTTATTCCAGGGGTTTCTACTGCCACCTAGTGCTCATTCTATTTTCTAAATTGTTGCTTCAAAGAAAGTAGATTCTTTTCATCAATGAAAGTTCACACCCTTAAACAAAACATTTTTTTTAACCTGTGGCTGGTTTATCCTTACTATTTTTATGAAACAGATTATATTTTTTTAAAAAAATACAACTCAATTACTGAAATAATATGGAACTAATACGTTTAACCCCTTTTAAAGCCTTTAAGTACCCCTAAGATAATTGCAGAGTGATCCTTGAAAATAGTACCGTTGTATAGTGGATGGTTGAATCTACGAAGTTCCAAGCTCAAGTTTCTGTCTTGAACATAGATCTTACTAGGTGACTCCTGAGTAAAAGGTGAAATAGTTATTTATTAACACCATGTGTACATCACTGTGTTCACAAGAACCCTTGGCCCTTTACAAAGGAATCCATGAAAACCATCAAGCAAAAGCTGATCGACTTAACGTCCATAAAGGCAACTCCCCTATTAGTCACCATGAATTAAAAGCTTTGTGGAAAAATAATGTGGACTGCTTTCCAAAATACTGTTAGAACGTAATCCAGATGCAATATATGGTGGTAAGCTACTATATGATAAGACAGCGCATGCAGAAAAATACATGACTTTGCTCCCTTTTTGTGTGATTTCACTGGGTGGCAATCTCAGCCTTGTCCTCTGAAAAGAACAAAACCGAATGGTTTGGTTCTAGTGGAAATAGGTGGTTCAGGAGATATTGTGCTACAAAAGCAAAGCTTAAAAAAGAACAAATTAACCAGTTCTAAACTCAATTCTTGATGTCCCCATGGATATGTCCAAACACTAGTAATAAAATGATTGGCTAGTGTATTTTTTCTCTCATGCCTAAATTGGGCAGTGATTTCAAATCCTGAATATTATGTCGTTTTAGTGGGATTGAATATTCCATTCCTGAAAAATGATTCTTATTAGATTTCACTACATGTTTCATAGAGGTGTGCATGTATGTATGTATGTATGTATGTATGTATGTATGTATGTATGTATGTATGTATTTGTGTTACAACCCCTGGTATACCTATTTCCCTGGCTCTACCTACATACTCTCCCTACCTACATACCTATTTCCCTGGCTCAACTGATAAGGAGGAGAGCCTGTGGCTTAGTGGCTAAAACTCCTGCCTAATATATAACACAGCCCAGGTTCAAATCCCAGCAAGGGTATGGCTAGCTGATGAGAGCTAATTAGCTCGAAATAGATCTATACTAGTCTCCCTTTATTTATTTATCAGTACAAATACAACATACACACACACACACACACACACACACACACACACACACACACACACACACACACACACACACACACACACACACACACACACACACACATACATATATATATATATATATATATATATATATATATATATATATGTAGGCTTCGACTTATATTCAAAACTGAACCAAAATTTCCATTGCTAAGTGAGCCAGTTGTTAAGTGAGTTGCACTTCAAATTTCTCTTCTTTCTAAGAAGAGATCGGAGGAATCGGACAATTATGAGGACTTTCTTTCCTTCCCCTCTTGTCCATCAATGCTACATCTATAGACAATGTTCAGGTAGAAGTGAGAATCATTAGAAAAGGGTTAGTGCATAAAGGGTTTGTCCACATGTCCTCAAAGTATTACTGCAACTACTGCAAAGTAATGGGTGCTTGCTTTCCTGAGATTGGTAGGAAAGATAGGATTTGCGGCAGCCACCATCCTGACAGGACATCTGGTTAGCATATTTGCCAATGCTGAAGCATAAATATATTTGCCATTGCTGAAACATAAGCAATTTCATAAGACAGCCTCATTTGCAATTGGATTCAGGGAAAAAAAATCCAGGCAGCTTAAGCTTGCTGTACAGAATTGCCCTTACAGAAATTACAACAGTATTCAACCCCAATAACAGTATTCAACCCCAATTACAAGCACGGCACCTTTAAGACACATGGACTTCAACTCCCACAATTTCCCAGCCAACTCTGCTTGGAATTACAGCACTTTGAGATGAATCCAGATTTGGTTTTGTTTTGGATAAATCTGTTAAGGCATAGAATGGATCCCACTTGATAAAAAGCATCCATGAAAGAGACCGAAAACAAGATGGAACATCGACATCAGCAAGTATTGTGAGCCCAATTGGCAAAAGAAAGCTCAGGACTGTATTAGTTGGAAACATGCAGAAGAGACCTTTATCTTGCAGTGACAGGTAATGGTTGAAATGATGATGATGGAACCTATTAAAATGACCTGAGGTTCACCAAAATTAATCTGTTCCATTCATAGGTGTAATCAAATCAGAATCAAGTCCGATTATAATACTACATTTTCCTTAAATATTAGGAGAAATGGAATATTCTCATTTAAATAGTACATTCAGATCTTAATTTCTACTTTTATACCTAAGATTTTAATTTCTATCCTTTTTTGTTTTTCATTTATTGCAACAGCTTAGTGTTTCCTAATTTAAATGTACAAGTTTAACATTTATAATAGAATCACAGAGTTGGAAGGGACGTTGGAGGTGTTCTAATCCAACTCCTTGCTTAGGCAGGAAACCCTACACCACTTCAGACAAATAGTTATGTAATCTATTCTTTAAAACTTCCAGTATTGGAGCATTTACAACTTATGGAGACAAGTTGTTCCATTGATTAGTTGTTCTCACTGTCAGGAAATTTCTCCTTAGTTCTAAGTTGCTTTTCTTCTTGATTAGTTTCCACCCATTGCTTCTTGTTCTATCCTGAGGTGCTTTGGAGAATAGTTTGACTCTCTCTTCTTTGTGGCAACCCTTGAGCTATCGGAACACTGCTATCATGTTTCCCCTAGTCCCGGGATGGCGAACCTATTCTATTGCACGCGTGCCACAAATGGCACGTGGAGCCATTTGTCAGGGCACGCGAGGCGTTGAGTTCAGCTTTTTTAAAAGCCATTTTTCACCCTCCCCAGACTCCAGAGGCTTTATAAGAGCCTGGGGAGCACGAAAAGAGCTTTCCCCCACCCCAGAGGCCCTCCAGAGGCTTCCCTGAAGCCTCTGGAGGGCCTCTGGGGTGGGCGAAAGCGCAAATAACCGGCCCTATGGGGAAACTGGAAGTTCGGGAATGGACTTCCGGTTTGCTCGTAGGTTTGGTTTAAGCCCTTTGGAGGCTTCAGCGACCTTCAGGATGCTTCCCTGAAGCCTCCGGAGGACTAAAAAGGACCTTATGAGCAAACTGGAAGTTACTTCTGGTTTGCTCATAGGGTCAGTTTAAGCCCTCTGGAGGCTTCAGGGAAGCGTCCTGAAGGTCCCTGAAGCCTCCGGAGGGCCTCCGGAGGGCCTCCGGTGGGCTGGGGAGGCTGTTTTCACCTTCCCCAGGCTCCTATGAAGCCTCTGGAGCCTGGGGAGGGCAGAAAAAGCATGCAAAAATGGGGGGAGAACCCCTCATGCATGCATGCACACTGGGAAGTCGCACATTGCATTATGGGTGCGGCATGCCCATGCACGACCCCCTGCGCTTCCCCCTCCTATGGCACGCGAGCCAAAAAAGGTTAGCCATGGCTGCCCTAGTCCTTCTTTTCATAAGACTAGACATATCCAGTTCCACCATGTTTTATCCTCCAGTCCCTTAATCAGCTCTGTTGTTCTTCTCTGCACTCTTTCTAGAGTCTCAACATCTTTTTTACAATGTGGCGACCAAAATTGGATGCTGTATTCCAAGTGTCGCCTTACCAAGACATAAAGTGGTATTAACTTCACATGATCTTGAGTCTATTCTCCTGTTTATGTGGCCTACAACTGTGTTGGCTTTTTTGGCAGCTGCTGCACACTGCTGGCTCATATTTAAGCGATTCCTCTCAAAGTCACCACTATTGAGAAAGGCACCACCTATACTTTATCTGTGCATTTTGTTTTTCTTGCCTAAATGTAGAACCCCACTTTTTTCACCATTGAATTTCATTTTGTTAGATAGCGCCCAATGTTCAAGTCTGTCAAGATCCTTCTGTATTTTAAGCCTATATTCTGGAGTGTTGGCTATTCCTGCCAGTTTGGTGTCATCTGCAAATTTGATGAGTTCACCATTTATCTCCTTGTCCAAATCATTGATGAATATGTTGAAGAGTACTGGGCCTAAAATAGACTCCTGGGGTACCCCACTGCATACCTTCCTCCATATAGATGAAGTTCCATTGAGGACTAGACATTTAATTTAAAAAAAGTAAAGCTGATTTTTATAACTAGGGAAGATTAATGAAATCATTTCTAATTATGATACAATTCAGAGTTCTGCATCCTCTTAAACACAGGAAATTATTAGGATAAAGCTAGCTATAAAGTAAACTCATAATATAAGCCACTTTAAAAAGATTCCTAATTTCAAGAAGTTCTAAATGAAGCATTCAGATAAGCATCGTTTGAAAGCATCTATTTTTACCATTTAAGTTCATGAGACCCTTACAGCATTTCATTTCCCTGCAAATGCCAGATATTATTATTATTTCCAATGATAGCCTGGAGAGGAAAAATGTATGTTCATCAATTTCCTGTTCTTTGAGAGATAACCATGACTTTAGCCACTGGTTTATCTTTATCCTAAGGCAGGAAATTTATCACAATTTATTCTAGTTGTATTCCAAATTGGCCTTGTTGATTACTGTGATGTAAACAGTGTGGAGCATTTACCTCAGTTGGAGCTGGCACTGATGTGGAGCCAAGATTGGCTGAAGACCTCCAATTTAGTGAAGTGGTTGTAACATCAGTCTAAACACTAGTGTTATCTAGCAAATGCTGAGGAGGTTTTTGTTTTAAAAAAAAAAGACAAAAGGGGAAGCAATGAAAAAGAAAAAAAGAAAACTGGATAGTTCCTCTGTGTAGTGCTAATGGGCCACTTACTGAAATATATTTGTTTGGAAAGAGAAATCCAGACATAAAAAGGTTAGATCCCATCAGAAGGACATTCCCAATATGTACAGTTGGATAAATCCCTCATTCAAAGGTTACTGTTAAGGCATTTTTAAAGGTCAGGATAAAAATATTCAATTGAAAAATTGCTTGCCCTGATCATAGACAAGCATAAGTCATGCATGAGCATTCTTACAGCTTTATAACCGAGTCAGTCTAAATCTAAATATGATTTTTTTCATAACAAAAGTATGAGTAAGAGCAGACTTCCGTGACTACAGAAGAAAACACCAGCTGATCAACATCAATGCATTAAACAAGGCCAAGCACTAAATCATGAATCAGGGACTTAATACAGGAGGCTTTTGATTAATCCTGAAAATCACATGTTTTTCATGATAATTTTGAAAGTGCTACATAAATCTTATGCCAGAAAATAGGTTGGAGGCAAAGTAGTGGAATTTCTCTACATACACACATGCACCAAAATGAATTAAAATCCCTGGAGTAATTCCATCAACTCAGTGAATCTCCACACTTAATTCTGTAGAGTTGAATAATCTCTCTTGAAAACAACATTCAATCTGACATCTTCATAAATTTTAGGATTACAATTCCAGAATTTCCATTTAATTTTGAAATTCTAGTCCCACATTTTTGAAAGGAAATCTTGTAGAAATTCCCACTAAAAAAGGCAGAAATTTCCATAAATGCGTAATTTCCTAGTTCTGGTGGTTCTATTTAATCCATATTATTTATATCTTTTTATTGTTTTTCCTGTTACACTAAAAAGTAATAATACGTAGATGCAGATGCCTAGATTGCAAGAAATGGTGCAATGTATATTTCCTGTGGTTCAGTCAATTTCCCACATGAAAGGCTGAATAAGTGGAGCATCAAAAACAATGTTTAAAGTTCATCCAAATTGCAAAGCTCACTCATAGGTTTGTGGCTCACATTTGGCTAAAAGTGCATTTCAACAGATTTAAGATATTGTTTTCTTTCATATTGTGAATGCTAACAAATGTCCCAAAACAGATGTGTGTTTCTACATTTCTGACTGCAAGATAAAATTGTTATTACATCATGCGTGTGTGTGTGTGTGTGTGTGTAAAATCACAGCTCACAGTTCTCAATTTACAGATGATAGAATGTAATCAAACTAATATCTTAGTCTAAGCTGATTTTTTTAATGAGAGAAGATGGCAAGGAAGTAACAGGCAGTAAAGAGAAAGCAGAGGTACTTAATTAATTCTTTGTATCTGTCTTCTTGCAAAAGAATAATGCAGTCAAAAACATAACCATAACAGACAGACTAGGAATACAAATTAAAATAAGCAAAAAAAAAAAAGAAAAAGTAAGAGAAAACATATCTGCTCTAGATGAGTTCAAATCACCAGGATTGACAAAATACATCCCAGAGTTCTGAAGGACCTAGCAGATGTGGAACCAATGAACTATATCTTTCAAAGATCCTGGAGCACTGAAGAACTACCAGAGGACTGGAAAAAGAGACGATGTTGTTCCCATTTAAAATAAAGGACAAAAAAACCCCACAACCCCAGGTACAGAAAATTATAGACCAAATCAGCCTAACATCGATACCTGGGAAGGTCCTGGAAAAGATAATCAGTCAACAAGTTTGTGAACACCTAGAAGCAAGCAAAGTTATAACCAGAAGCCAACACAAGTACTTCAAAAACACATCATGCCAAACAAATTTTATATTAGAAATTTATAAAATGACTAAATTAGTGGACCGGCAAAATGTAATGGACATAGGATACTTAGATTTCAGTAAGGCGCTTGACAAAGTAGACCACAACCTACTTCTTGGTGAGCTAAAAAAAATGTGGGATAGACAGCATCACTACCAGATGGATTTGTAATTGGCTGACAAATCGCATTCCGTATGTGGTCCTCAATTGAACTACATCTACATGGAAGGAAGGAAGCAGTGGGGTACCTCAAAGTTTTATTTTAGGCTCAATACTCTTCAACATTTTCATAAACAATTTAACTGATGAAATAGAAGACGAACTAATCAAATTGACAGAGGACACTAAACTGGCAGGAATAGCCAACACTGCAGAAGATAGGCTCAATATCTAGATGAATCTCAATAGTCCTATCTAACAAAATGAAACACAATGTAGAGAAAAGCAAGATTTTACACAGGCAAGAAAATCCAAATGTATGGTATATATTAAGCAAAACTGGTTCAATAGCAGTAACTGTGAGAAGAATATTGGAGTCTTAGTGGATGATCATTTAAATATGAGCCAGCACTGTGCAGGAGCAGCCAAAAAAGCCAACACAATCCTAGTTGTATTAACAGAGCGATAGAAACAAGATCACATGAAGCATTAGTACTGCTTTACGATGCCTTGGTAAGACACTTAGAATATTGCATCCAGTTTTGGTCAATATATTATAAAAAAAGATGAAGAGTCTCTGGAAAGAGCACAGAAAAGAGCAACCAAGATGATTAGGGAGCATGGTGCTAAAATATATGAAGAATGATTGCAGGAATTGGGTTTATCTAGTCTAGTGAAAAGAAGGACTAGGGGGAAACATAATAGGAGTGTTCCAATATTTGAGGGGCTGCCACAAAGAAGAGGAGGTCAACCTATTTTTCAAAACACCAGAAGGCAATAAATAAATAAATATAGAAGCTGATTCGAGGAAAGAAGCAACCTAGAACTAAGGAAACATTTCCTTACAGTGAGAACAATTAATCAGTGGGATGGCTTGCCTTCAGAAGTTGTAAGTGCTCCATCACCGGAGGCCTTTAAGAAAAGACTTTACTGGTCACTTGTCTAGAATGGTGTAGGGTAATGATGGTGAAACTATAGCACCTGTGCCAGAGGTGGCACACAGAGCCCTCTCTGCCCCAGGTCAGATATCTGTGGCCTTTCTTTCGTGACCTTCTGTTTCCCTGCAAACGATGAAACAGAAGCTCATGAAAGAAAAAGATCTTACCTTTTGCCACACTACTGGTGTTGGGATGCCCCGCCTCCTTCTGTCCACCTGGTCTTCAGGTCTCTGCTGCGCATGCACACATACCTGCGCATGCCCATGTTTGTGCACGCACATCAGTTTGGGCATGCGCACGTGCAGTTTGGGCACTGGTGTCTAAAAGGTTTACCATCACTGGCGTAAGGTCTCCTTCTTGATCAAGAGGTTAGACTAAGATCTCCAAGATGATAGATAGATAGATAGATAGATAGATAGATAGATAGATAGATAGGTAGGTAGGTAGGTAGGTAGGTAGGTAGGTAGGTAGGTAGGTAGGTAGGTAGGTAGGTAGGTAGGTAGGAAGATTATAGATAGATAGATAGATAGATAGATAGATAGATAGATAGATAGATAGATAGATGATAGATAGATAGATAGATGATAGATAGGTAGGTAGGTAGGTAGGTAGGTAGGTAGGTAGGTAGGTAGATAGATAGATAGATAGATAGATAGATAGATAGATAGATAGATAGATAGATAGATAGATAGATAGATAGATAGATAGATAGATAGATGATAGATAGATGATAGATGATAGATAGATAGATAGATAGATAGATAGATAGATAGATAGATAGATAGATAGATAGATAGATAGATAGATATTTATTTTTATTTATTTCTTAGATTTTTAGACCGCCCCTCTCCCAAAAAGGGACTCGGGGCGGTGTACAGTCAATATAATAAAATCATTCATAATAATTAAATACATTTAAACTACATTTAAGATACATTTGGAGGGGGAAATAGGCTGTACTAAGAAATAAATAATTCTAATCTTAAAACATCACAATTAAAACCCCAAACCCTAAAATAAAATAAATCCCTGGGAGGTAAAACTAAGAAAGTGCCAGGCCAGCTGATTGAAACAGGTGAGTCTTTAACTTTTGCCGGAAGGAACGGAGGTCGGTGGTAGTTCGAATGTCTGGGGGGAGGTCATTCCAGAGGGTTGGGCCCATCACAGAGAAGGATCTACTCCTAGGTGTCGCCCGCTGGCATTGACTAGCAGACGGCACCAGGAGGAGCCCCTCTCTGTGTGAGCGGATAGATCGCAGGGACGTGTGTGGTAGGATGCGATCCTGCAGGTAACTAGGTCCTCTGCCATGGAGCGCTTTAAAGATGGTGATCAATACCTTGAAACGTACCCGAAAGGCCACAGGTAGCCAGTGCAGCTCGCGCAGGAGAGGTGTTACGTGGGAGTAACGTGTACTTCCCATAATAACCCGCGCGGCTGCGTTCTGAACTAGCTGCAGTCTCCGGATGCGTCCCAAGGGAAGCCCCATGTAGAGGGCATTGCAGTAGTCCAGGCGAGACGTCACCAGCGCATGAGTGACCGTGCGCAGGGCACTCCGGTCCAGTAGGGGGCGCAATTGGCGCACCAGGCGAACCTGGTGGAACGCCCCCCTTGCCACGGCTGCCACATGGTCCTCCATTGACAGCCGGGCATCAAGGAGGACGCCGAAATTGAGCGCCCGCTCCACAGGGGACAATTGTTCGCCCCCTATGGCCAGCGATGGAGTCAGCTGGCTGAACCGAGGTGCCAGTAACCACAGCCACTCGGTCTTGGAGGGGTTGAGTTTGAGTCTGTTGTCCCCCATCCAGACCCCGACGGCTTCCAAACACCGGGACATCACTTCGACAGCCTCGTTGGGGTGGTTTGGGGTTGAAATATACAGCTGAGTATCATCAGCGTAAAGATGGTACTCAACCCCAAAACCACGGATGATCTCACCCAGCGGCTTCACATATGCGTTGAACAGGAGAGGCGAGAGGACCGACTCCTGTGGCACCCCACAAGTGAGTGGCCTCAGGGACGATCTCTGCCCCCCTGTCAACACACATTGCTTCCGGTCGGAGAGGTAGGAGCCGAACCACCGCAAAACGGTGCCTCCGACTCCCATCCCCTCCAACCGGCGCAATAGGATACCATGGTCGATGGTATCAAAAGCCGCCGAGAGGTCTAATAGGACCAGGATAGAGGAGCAACCCCTATCTCTGGCCCTCCAGAGATCATCAACCAACGCGACCAAGGCTGTCTCAGTGCTGTGCCCGGGTCGGAAGCCGGACTGGCGTGGGTCTAGATAGTCGGATTCATCTAGGTGTCGTGGGAGCTTCTGCGCCACCACATTCTCGACAACCTTCGCCAAGAAGGGGAGGTTGGAGACTGGACGATAGTTAGCTAGCTCCATTGGGTCGAGCGCAGGCCTCTTGAGCAAGGGTCTCACCACCGCCTCTTTCAAGGCGGTTGGTAAGTATCCCTCACTCAGTGAGGCGCTCACCAGGCCCAGGAGCCAGCCTCGTGTCACCTCCCAGGCTGCCAGTACCAGCCAGGAGGGGCACGGGTCCGTTAAACAAGTGGTGGGTCGATGGATGATGGATGGATGGATGGATAGATGATAGATAGACAGACAGACAGACAGACGGATTCTGAGACTCTTCATTAATCATTGCCCACAATAAAAGCTATTCTAGGGATATTTATAAGAATCACCAAATTCATCCCAAAGCTAATATAGGGATCCCAAATTAAAGTCTCCTTGAATCCATTTAAACGACAGAATCTTATCCTCTCCCTAGTTAATTGATTCCACTGTTTTTTCTGATTTTTTCCCCTAACATACAACTGAAATTTGCCTTTCTATAACACAAGGTGATTATTTCATGTCCTCATTTCTGGAAAGTGTATGATGAAAAGCTTATAGATAGTACATGTTATGTCTATACACCAGAGGTGGTATGCTGCCGGTTTGCACCAGTTCAGGCAAACCGGTAGTGGCGGTGGCACAAGGCCCACTCTCCCATCCTGATGTCATGAAGGACCTTCTGCGCATGCACAGAAGGTTCTATGCATGCACAGACATGTATGGTCCCTCTCTCGAACCGGTAGTGAAGAAAATAGAATGCCATCTCTTCTATAAACATTAGGCGTCTGTTCATTTACAACCTCCAAAATGACTCTATTCTGAATCAGGGATATCTACTCTTAGGTAATGCAGCAATTCAATGTCTGATTAGTTTCACTAAACTTGCATCCTCCGCTGAAACCAGTTCCTGTCTTCAGTTCTTGTGATGCATATCAATGGAAAGATTAGCTATTTAATTCATGCACACCCAATATGCATCTGATGATTAGACATATCTTATATTTTGCTATTTTGATTTATATTACCGTATTTTTCAGAGTATAAGACGCACCTTTTTCCCTCAAAAAAGAGGCTGAAAATCTGAGTGCATCTTATACACTGAATACAGCATTTTTTGCCTCCTGAAACCCCATCCCCTTCACCAAAATAGCCATGCATAGCTTGTAGGAGGCTTTCAGAAAGCTCCTGGGGGCTGGGGAGGGCAGAAATTAGAAACAAACAGCCTGTTTTTTGCTCAGTTTTGGGCCCCCCAGCCCCCAGGAGCACTCTATAAATTTCCTAATGCCCTTTTTTTTATAAAAAGCAGACCGGTTTTTGCTCGTTTTTGCCTCTTCCCCAGGAACACTCTACAAACCACTTAAGAGCTATTCATGCCCTTTTTTTTTTTTTTGGAAAAAAACCGGGCCCGTTTTTCATGAAAAACGGGCCCTTTTTGGGAGGTTTGCAGAGTGAAAAAACTTTTTTTTACATTTGTCTTTTCAAAACCTTGTTGCGTCTTATACTCCGGTGCGTCTTATACTCCGAAAAATACGGTAGGTAAAATCCAATACTGCATAAAGAGAAAATGACTTGTGTAATAAATATTTCTCTTTACTACATCGAGATTTAACTAACATGCATTTGATATATCTGTCTGACCTTTTGGAAAAGGAACACTAGAACTTTCAGCAGGTTGAAAGCAAAGTTTCTTTATTAGGAATCCTGGATTTGGGCTACAAAATCCCAAAAAACTTCATAGAAACTAAGAGTTAGAAATTGTTGTGTAGAGGAATTATACTTTTTTGTGTTTTTTTTGCTGCTGTTTAGTGGTCATCAAAATTAATAAATAAAATAAAATGATTATAGGTCTAAGATCTAGCTATAAAAATGTATAGCTGGATCTTAGACTTATAATTATTTTATTTTATTTTTTATTAAATTTATTTGCTACCTATATTGCCGCAGGTAAGATTGTGTTCGAAGTAAATATCATTCCTTTCAATTGTATAATACTGAGTTTCATCTACTATCGCAAGACACCATCACGTTTGGGGAAGGCACCACTTGAACACCATTGACATTGACAAATTCACCATCAGTCAATTGCAAAAGGCATCTTTACATGGAATAGCTTACATCCTGCAATGATATATCTGTAACACCACTGAATATCCATATCTACCTATCCCAGATTCTTTCCAACGATTTAATAGACGGATAAAAATTTCAAATCCAATCTGAACACTTGTACAACAATCCATAATAATAATATTTTTAATGGTGGACTGTGAATACTTGCACTTATTAAATTAAGGGATTGGTATGAAATGAATGTCCTGTTTTTTACTGTATAATCTTCTTCAGAATGGTTCATATTGTTCCAAACATTCAATCAACTCCAAAGAGAAAATATTGCATGGGATCTTCTATTCAGTTTTTTACAGGACAAAAGGAATATGTAGAATGATTTAAAAGTGTGGTAATAAGAGAAAACCTCACTGGCAGTACCACCTTTAGTCATGTCCCATATTGAAATAATTTCAAAAACACTACTAAGAGAAAATTACACTGTACATTCTTAAGCATATACACTGAAAATATTCAAGGTAAGATAAAGATTAGGCACAACATATATTGCTTTACCTTCTGTCCTGCTTGATCAGATTATCTAAGAAAGTGGGATTTCAGAGCATTCAGAACAATAGGAATTCCAAAACCTAAAGAGCATTGTCTTTTGAAACAGATATAGGGACTGTGCATTCCCAAAAATATGCATGGTCAGGACAAAGAAGATATGGCCAGAATTTAATTTAATGTAATTGTTTAATTTAATTTAAATGTAAATTACAAACAGCTTAATATGATAATTCATCCATTAATTAAATTAACCATATGACACCAAATGGGAGAGATTTTTTTTAAAAAAAAACTTCACATTTTGTACTAAAAATCCAGATCATTCCCATCTTTTATTTCAGATATTCTTCCCTTAATCAGACAAATGGCACGTTATAAATTCTGAAATAATAATGCAACAATACATTTTTCACCAGCATCAATTTTAATATAATAAGCTAGTCCAGAAAATGCTGAAAATAGCCATTAACTCATAAACTGTTACAATAATCTGTATTTCATTAGAGTGAGCTAAAGACACTTAAAAGTCAATTTTAACTTCCATGGAAATGAGACCCTGGAAAACCACTGTATTTTCTCCCAGGCAGACTTGCATACAATTGCCCTGGTTTAAATAGTTGAGAGCAATATAGTGTAAAGTTTTAGACAGTAGCTCCAAACACGATTTCACAGAATCTACAGTAAACAATAATTGCTAAAAACATAAGGAAGAGTTTTAGCTTCACCAATCTCACTTTTAAAAAGCCTTAATTTGCATGAGAAAGCAATAGCAATTGCACTTAGACTTATATACCCCTTCACAGTGCTTTACAGGCCTCTCTAAGTAGTTTACAAAGTCAACATATTGCTCCCAACAATCTGGATCCTCATTTTATCAACCTCGGAAGAAAGGAAGGCTGAATCAACCTTGAGCCGGTGAGAATCAAACTGTCAAACTGCTGGCAGCCGGCAGTCAGCAGAAAAGAGTAAGTTACATTAAAATCTCCTAGTGGTGTGTGTGTATATTCATATATACTTGACTAAAGTTCAAATAGCTTGACACAGCAAAAGTTTTCATGATTTTGAGAAAGAAATACTGATTGGTTTGTTGGCCGGTGGCCGGGGAAATGTTATGACCAAGTAACCATGTGTTCTGGACAGATGTATTAACCAGGCTTTGGACTGGAGCCACAGAGTATTACAAGGTTAATCATAAGGGCAGAGGGAACACATCCTTTCAAAGTATAGCCTAACCAGCATTGCTTCAGAGATGAACAATTGGAGAACTTTTTGGCAGCAATTTCCAAAATTATTCTGCTGATTAAATAAACAATATTTATAATTCTTTTCAGGAAAGGAAGGAGGAAAGGAAAGGAAAAAGGGAAAGGAAAGGTTTCTGCTGACCATTGACTTTGTGATATTTTATTGCTGATTGTTTTACTGCTCTCATTTGCACTGTGATTTTATGAAATGTGAATTTAAATAGAAATAAATATACCTACCAAACATCTTGTCCTGGTGATTAGCTGATGATGAAAACCCTTACGAATTTTCCAGGTCTTGTTTCAATGTGTTTCTTGAATTAACTAAAGTCATAAAAAACAAGTATCAAGGTTAAAAATTAAACAGTGACAAGTGTTTAAGTCATTTGTGTCATACATACTTATTATGATAGCTAACAGGTTTTCCCAAATGTCTCTGTGTCCTCAAAAACATTAGTATGTCTGGAATTTCATCAGCCTCTACAGAAAACCACTGGCATTGCATTACTATCTTTTCCTCTGTTGACCAGGTAGCAGTAGGCAGCTAGTAGGCTAATAACCTAAGATCCCTGAAGAGGCCTGATCCATTTTTCAGTACTCTAGGCAACCAATGGCCATCTACATGCTTATAATACTTTGTGGGTCACTTCCTTAACTGCTTGCACTCACTTCTGCTGTCAAAGTTTTAGCTATTAATCAATCATCTGAGGATTTTTTTAAAAGCTACTTTCCATATTTATTCCAAACTGGTGAGAAGATCATATGAATTTTTTACATTCTTTTCAAACCTAGAATACCCTTGAATTTTGACCAGCATATGAAAATTGTCCTTCCCAAAGAATGTGTAACCAAGTAAAACTAAATTGGAATTAATGTAAAGTTATAATTGAACATAGTATCTAAAATTAAAGGTAATATGATTATTTATCTAATAATTTCACCATTCTCCATGGAATGGCAATATTCAGAAATATTGGATGGCCATCTAAAGCTTTGGTGAACCTTCTTTATCCCTGCTTGTTCAATATAACATCCATTTAGGGGAGTAGAAGAGAGTGATGATCTTTTCAAAGCGTACCTCTGACCTGCAGACTTCTTTCATCTGAGTTAACTTCTTGTGTCAACTCCTTGAACTGCACATATCATCCATGGTCATATGAAATCAATTACTAGTTGGCCTTGTTGTACCCCTTGGGTGTTGCCCCTAATGGTAGAAGTGTGCAAAGATGAAGTAAAAGAAAAAAAGCCACAGTGATATCGAGATCTGTATAATAATACACTTTTGGGGTTCGGGTTTTTTCCGTCTTTAGTTTTATTGTGGAGGAAGTGTTGGTGTAACTTCTTGCATAGAAATTTGGGGAAGTTAAAATCTAAAGAATGTGATGCAGGTTTTGTACAATACATGCCTGGAAGATTAGGAGAGTTTCTTCATAAAACATGTTTTTAATTTCTCATTTGAAAGATATATGAAAGAAGATGACTAATTGGCACAATTCAATTCATCAAGATTAATGTTTGCTAAAAGAAGGTGTTAGAAAGAAAATTTATGTCAGGACCAAGGGCAAAACTACATCAAGCATTTGATCCAGTTCATACATCTTAGCTTAGCAAAGATTTTCTTTTCAACCCAGAAGTGCAGTGAGAGGTAGAAAGATATACAGCTGATGGTTCAAGCTGAATGACAGTACGATAAACTTGGGTTCCTTCAGAAGATAAAATACATCATAAATCGATCCAACACTTAGCTCATTTTAAATATTGCTGTCTTCTTTTATCATATAACACTATATAACCTCTCTTCACCTTCCTCCTTCCCATATTTTATTTGGGATTTTAATTCTAAGCAATAATCCCAACAAGCATTTTTAAAGAAAAATTAATATATATATATATGGCTTTTGACATTTAGCTTATCTGATGAAAGGTGTAATTAAAATGTCCTTTAAATGAAGGCTGTTAATCTTATTCCATCATTAACATCTTAGAAAAGAATCTTCCTTTTTGAAGCTGAAGACTCAATATCAAGGTGCCAACTGTACTTTCTTCTTAGAGACGGACAAATAATTAAACTGGCATGTGGAAATATACTTGTGTAAATAAAATAAGCATAAATGGACAATTCTTGCCATCATCACCTACTCATGTTTCTTAGTGCATCATACATTCTACAACCAAAATACTGTTACAGTTAATTATCTGTTTGGTGTTATCTGTTTATTTATTTAATACTGTAGTTATACTTTCGCCAAGTACAATCATCAAGAAAAGGATAATTTGATTTATTTATTTAGAAGTACCATATGTGACTTACCCAAACATGTTAAGGCTGGAAGCCTAATTCATTATTTATTAAATAATCTACTTTATATTCATTAATCAATATATCTATATCTATCTATCTATCTATCTATCTATATTAATGATATATATCATACATACATACATCATCCATTCATCCATCCATAACACACACACACACACACACACACACACACACATATGCATGCTAGTCTTGTTGTATTTGGGTCTTTTCCCATGTAAGATTGAGATTGTCTTGGCAACATTTCGGTGAGGTCCCACTCGCCATCTTCAGGCTGCTGTTTTCAGCTTTGTGCTTGTGTGAGTAAGCAGTGGTCGGAGCTGTCATCTTTCTATAAATCTTGGTCGGGGTGTGTGGAGTGCTGGCTTTGTTGCTGTAAGAGGGTTGATTGTCTTTGTAGTTGCATCCTGATTGGTAGATGGAGTTGATGTTTCTGGATTGGTCGGCTGTTTCGTATCACCCTGCATGGCTGATGTGCTGGCTGTGTGTCTGTTGTTCTTTTGTATTCTGGGTAATGGGTGGGGTTCGTTTGTTGACTAGGGCTGGTTACCAGATGTCTGGTAGGTGGGAGGTATCATCACGTTTATTCATGTTGTGGGGGTGTTTCTCTATTTCGATGGCTTCCATAATTATTCTCATGTTGAAATGTTCTGTTTTGGAGATTAATTTGGTTCCTTCAAAAATCAATTTCATGTCCTGTTGCTTTAAGGTGCTGGAAATGGGAGGAAGTTTTTTTTCTTTTTTTCTGACTGTGTTCTTGTGTTCTGCGGAAAGTGCATTTATTCTCCTATTAGTTTGTCCAATGTATGTGGCTGGGCAGATTTTGCATGGTATTTCAAGACTCCTTGGTTTTCTAGCTGGATCTTGTCTTTGGGGTTTCTTAAGATGTTGGGTATTTTTTGGTCAGCACTGAAGGCTGTCATTTCCATTTCAATTCTTTTACTCTCTTGATGATATTGTATACTTCTGTTTGTCCTCTCATCCATGTGCAGGTCTTTCTATCTTGTCCTGTAATGCAGCGCATGAATCTTTCCATGGCTCTTTGCACCACTTGTAGTTGTTGTATCGATTGGGAGGTTAGTGTCCATGTTTTACTGTCATATGTTAGAGCAGGTAACACATACTGATCAGATTTTCTCTTCAGGCATAGGGGGAGGTTGTTCTGGAAACGATATTGGTTGGAAACATGCGGAAGAGGATTTCATCGTACAATGGCTAGACAATGGCTAAAATAATGATTTTATACACATATTTTTCAAACCGTAAAGAAAGCTACCCACCTTTTTTTAGCAATGTTGAATTAAATTAAATGTTGAGAAAAGGACAATAAATGAAATAAATTGGGCCCATTCTTTTGATTTAATAATACAATTATTAATAAAGCAATTTTATAAACTCAAATTGATTAATTTGAAATAGTTGTACTCACCTTGGCTGTGTTGTTCTATAGTAAATGAAAGGAAATTGCTACTTTTGAGTCTGTTGGAAACATTTCATTTTGAGAGGGATGATATATGGCTTGGAAATCAATACAGTCAAACAATTATGCTACCTTTGACAAGTAGGGTTACTTAAATATAGATTAACCATTGAAACTGAAATAGTAACTGTCAAATTATAAGGAAACAATTAAACAAATAGAATTTTGTCTCTTTCTAACTGTTGTTTCTGGATTACATAGAGATTATGAAAAGAGACAAGAAAAATGATAGAGGTGGCCAAGTAGCATCTCAGACTTGAAAATGGCATTGCACTGGATTAATGGCTTTTTTTTGGTCAAATATAAGTACAAACTATTCTGCAATCTTCTACAAGGATCAAAATGGATCTCAGCAACCATAGCATGAAATATGGCTCTCCCTATAGGATTCTCCCTTATTCCTTTGTAGCATTTATTTTATATGTAATTGGTTGGTTGCCATCTGGCATTCTGCCTTTCACTTCAGGTTTACAAATTTTAATGGTTTCTACAGCTGCTTTCAGAAACCTGAATCACTCTGTCCTACAATGGAAATTGATTTGCTTACACAATACAGTACTCAGATATCAGGTAATTCTGAGATCAATAACAACCATCTAGAAACTCTTTTTAGCCTCACAATCCTTATAGCTCTTTGTATGAATCGAACGTGCGGGCAGTGAATTTGTCATTGCATCAGTTGGTCACCAATGCAAATCGTTATTGAAAAACACATAACTCCTCACAAGTGGCTAGGCAATTTATCCATATCAGGTCAATCTATATAATCAGATTCCTCACGCATGTGCTGTTATATTATATTAAATTAAGTATGTTTCTATATATGGGAGGCAAGATAAAAAAATAAGGTTTAGAAGACTTATTTTAAAAAATGGATGATATTGTCATGGCTGTCGGATTCCAATTTGTAGGAGGAGAAAGAACCAGGACCATCTGAAAGGAATGGCAAGTTTCCCCTGGAATGTATGAAGAGTCCAGGAACTGAAGACGATGCTGACTCAGGCCCTCCATCATTCGGGGAAGTGTTGACCAGACAGGGAGCCACCTACCTTCATAAATGCATGGAAGGATTGGCTGCAAACAAGCAGTGGTGATGACAGACAACAATTCCCCTCTGACGAGGAATAGTTGTCTCCCTCCTGGCAGGGACTAGGAACTGTGCCTTTTCTGCTGTAATGTGTGCTGTCATACCAGGACCCAACCCCCAGTCCATGGACCAGAACCAGCCCACGGCATGAAGAAACCAGGCCACACAAACAAGCGAAACCCCATCTGTGGGATGAAGGCAGCATATGAAACCAGCCCCTCTCCGGTCCACAGAAAACCCTCTCTCCGCAGAATGGATCCTTGTTGCCCAAAAGATTGAGGGGGGGCACGGTCTAGAATATTTTACCTTATTTGAGATGGGTGGCCATATAAATTGAAAAAAAAATACAAATAGGCATAACTATAAAAATGCAGTGACGTAACACCAGAGAAGATCTGGTGATCGCTCAGATATTGTTATTCAATTTCTGAGTCAAAACAAATAGATTAGAAATGGCATCTGTACAAATTAAATGTTGTTAGAGCAAAACCAACGCAGTATCCTTCTTCAGTATAATTCAATAAATAAATAAGCTTGAGGTATTTCAAAATTGAACTGAATTCCTGCATTTAATTATTCTTTTCTTTGCTTGTCAAGTACAAAGGAATCTCATTACCATTGTAACAAAATAGAAAATTTCCTGTAAATTTGGTCTATATGATTGAGGCACATTATTTTTTTTTATAGTTTTCAATACATTGGTTCCATGATTTCTCATACAAATTTTTGAACTGCTATTAAAAGGCATGTCCTTTGAAGAGTTGAAATCTCTACATTTGTAGTATGTCCAGATTGAGGAATACATGAGAATGAGACTGGTTTTCTTATATATTCCTGAGTCCTTCAAAGCAACTTTAGTTTCCTCCCCTGCTGTGTTGGTGAAACTGAAAGGAGAAAACATTTGGCACATATGAACATCTTTAGAACAGCTTGAGTAAAGAGATTCATCCTTAAAAATTAAGCTTTGCTCTGCAAAGCAGCTAAACAATGTTTTCCATATTGTGTGAATATAATTTAAAAGATTGAATAAAGCAAAAATGTGGTTTATTTGTTTTTAGCTTACCTTATGTATGAAAAGACCACTATGATTTAGTGTTATATATGATGAAGACCTTTATTTGAAAAATCTTGGTATGAGGGTATGTCCCTCTTCTCCTTCTCCTAAAAACAAAAGTAAACTCAGTGGAGGCAGATTCTTGCTTATTTGCCTGAATAGTAAGGTTTATTGCAGTCACACACTAGTAGTTCATACCTGAACCAGTAGACTTCAGCAAGAGCTGAAATCTTATAGATATTTCTGATGGACATTTTTCCAGAAACATCTCTGTTGCTCCTTGTTGGGAACCTTGAGAAATCAAGCCTGGGAATAGCAATTTTGTCCAAACACGCCTCCATGTCAACATTTGAAGGCGTGCAAGCCAGCATTGGGCTAATTATTCATGGAACCTCAGTCCCTGATGGAAAAGCCATTGTAGGTTCTTATGACAGTGCTTTCAATATATGAAGAAAAGCAGGGCTGCTCTGTTCCCTTTGAACAGGCCGAGCTCATCCCAGCTGGCTGAGCAAGTGGTCCGGTACACCCAGACATCCTGTAGCTCCGCATGTGCCTACGGACCGCCAGTCGTCTCATGGCATTGGGTTCTGTTTTTCCTCCGTCTGAAGGTCTATTTATACAAACAGCTTTCTTCTTCCTTTCAATTAGGTACTGAAGATTTATTTACTTTTGTGGCTCTATCATCCACAGACAGCATTTTAAGCTGCAGCGCATGTCAATCTGCGGTCATGTTTGCTATTTATTTTTATTTCTGAGGGGGCAAGCTTTAAGTATCATGATGGGGGATAACATACAGAACTTGTACGTAATCTAGAGCATCATCATCAAAACGGAGTTTGATTAAGTGCTGTTGAAGTATAGAGATCTTCTATTTCACACCAAATAACTGCTAGTTGCACAGAAAAGTTCTGATGTAAATAATCATTGCTGCATATCAATGGAGCACGGTACATGAATAGCCAAAGAGCATTTACAAATTATATTTAAGTCATGTTATTAATTTGTACAACTATCTTTTAAAGGCTGCAGCTGCTTAAGTAGTCTTTCAGTACAATTGTCAGTTTTGATATCCTACCATCTTAAAGACCAAATATAGACATTTAGTATAAGAGGTCCTTAAGTTTGGATTAGTTTATATGAAAAGTCATCTTTTTTTTCATTAGAGACCAAGTGTAATCTATCATTGTAATTCTGCTCCACAAGAGAAGATGCCTGAGAGAAGGACTTTTCTCTAGCAGCATCCCACAAATATCAGGCTGCTTGAAGCAGCTGTATTGTACCTTCAGGTTTTGATGTTACGTCATAATTTACTATTCTCTAAATTTAATGTTGTATTTAAATTATATAAATGAGGTATTATGCATACACATTGGGGCAAGCCATCTCTGCTACATTCTGGATCTGTTGTTGAAGCTTGCCTATTTATTTCACAGGAATGATTAAATGAACCTTTTCCAGTGTTCTGAGTTTTAAGATGGAAGGTGAATATAAATTATAAATATGAAAAAGGAACATTGTTACAGTATCTGTTTTATTACATTATATTTATGAAAGAATGGTCATAAAATAAATATGAAAGAATGCAAGAAATAAATTAATTCTTTCTTTTCATATTCTCTCTCCAATATAAGTTATACAGAAGTGCATATAAAAATACTTTATTTCAAATGGAGTTACTTCGCTTCAAGAATACATGCTTTGTATCTCAACTAGTGTTGAAGATACTCCCAATATCAAAGGGGGTAAATTCAATTAACATGCAAAACCCACAACTACTAAGCACGGTTCAGTAGACAAACTATAGTATCCTGACTCAAAGCCATGAACTAAGTTTTATAAACACAATATTTGGGTTCAAATGGCATCTTAATCCAAAACCAAATAAACCTTGTTGTGATTGAAACAAATTAATCTAACATTGTATAGAAAGAAAAAGGCAGAACACACTCTGACAAAATATAGATACATATGCATTGGGAGAAGCTGGTATCATATCTTGATAATTCTCATCGAAGCAGGATGTCAGCATGATAAAAAGCTTATTTTAAGATGATTTCTTTCAAAATAATGTTTGAAAACCCTACTTGGGAATTCACAGCCCATGATTGCAACTGGGCAAAGAAAAAGTGGAAAAGAAAAGCTACTACTTGGTTTCATTAGCATAGAAAGCTAAAACTGGTTTATCCTGCTAAGGCTGTCATCTACCTTCAAAGAGGAGTATGTCTAACGTACTAAAGACTTAGTGTCAAATCCAACTCCAAATATATTAATCTAGAAGTAATATTAAATCTAAGTAGGTAGAATCTAGTCACCCTTAACTGAACCTGAAAATATAAGTAGGTCTGATTAGTACTTGGATATGGATAGAAGATTACAGGGAAATCTCAGAATTGTAGGCTAGGCTGGTGGGGGGAAATTATACTGGCAAGCCATTTCCTAGTCCTTGGTGAGAAGCCTATACAAATGTGTGAATAAGTTTGACTTGAAGGAAGATTTATTGTATCTCCCATGAGGTGTGATGATTCTATTACCATTCTGTATCAAGGAATCAACTCAATGGGATTAAATTTTGATTACGTGTACATCACCTTAATCTCTTAGCCACAATTATTTCATCTGGATTGTAATAAACAAAATAGATGCAAATTCTTGATGGTCAAGATAGGGAGCAGAGGAAGGAAATGAAATTAAAATGCAATGAAAGAATCCAGAATATAAATCTCCCCCCCCCTTTTTTTTATTTTGCAAAAATCACTACTTACAAAAGTGATCCAAATCATAATGAATTTGTCATCTAAAACAGCTAGAGTACAGAGAACAGCAAAATAAATATTTTAAAATAGTATCCTTAAATTTTACTAGATGTGCAGATTTAACAATATTAATTAGTATTTTATAAGGGATAGAGAGAAGACTAATCTTCCAAAAGTAAACTGGGTCACTTTGGCCAGTCTCTCTCTCTCTCTCTCTCTAAGCCCAGCTTCAAAGGGTTGTTGTTTTGGAGGGGAGGAGAAGAAAAGTGTGTTGAATATTTTTGCTGCCTTGAGTTATTTGTAAAAACAAATAACTCAGGAAGGAGCTGTACCTCCGAAATTTATTATATAATGGATGGTTGAAGTACTTTTTTATTGTTTGCAAGCTAAGGGCCGCGGTATATGCTTCTCTTCCATCCAGCCCTCCTGGCTTCTCTCTTCAGATGAGGCATTTTCTGTTCGTTGGATCGATCTCTAGCTTTCAAAGAGCAGCAAGGAATGCAGGTGGGAAACACACGATAGCCTTTTCCACCCAGGACCATCCAAAATCTCGCTCTATGGGGTATTAATGCACTACATGATGGATTCATTTTTCAAACAAAGACACGCACGATCCCCAGTTCGCGATGCTGGGTACTGTAATTCATATGCATTCTGTTTTGTGCAGAAATACAGTCGGGAAAATCGAGGAAAGACACTCCTCGGGTGAAAAAACAACAACCCCAGTATGGATTTCCTGCTACAGGGAGCAGGGAAGGTAGTAGCAGAAGCGGGTCTTTTGTAGAAATCCCTTCGTCCCTTGTTCTGGAAGTCTTGGCAACAGGAAGGAAGCTCCGCGGCATAGTCTGCTGGTTGTTTTTCCCGGATTGAATCGTCTGCTAGACTTGTTAAGGCTCATCACTTCATCTCATGGGAAACAGCTATCTCCGCCGTTTTAGTAGGACCGGCTTCGTATATTTGAAGAAAATGAGGTCACGAACATTGGCATTCGAAGTCGGAAGAGGGAGGGTAGCTATTAGTCTCTTTGGGGAGAGGGAGCGGTTTATAAATCTAAATAAAGTTAAAGTTAAAGTAGTATAGAATTATTCCTTGGCGCCATGGCATCTCTGCGAATATTGGTTGTATAGGGTCACACCAATGCATGTTACACTTGCAAAAGGAATATCTCTGGATGTAAATAACAACAACAACAACAAAATCACCCTATTTGGAACAGCTTATATCCTCCGACGTAACCTTAACAGTTCCTAGGTCCTTGGTTAGGACTAGAGCTGTTGAGCTACCAACCAGTCCCAAAGGCTGTGAATCTCACCAAAGATTAACCAAATAATAATAATAATAATAATAATAATAATAATAATAATAATAATAATAATAATAATAATAATAATAATAATAATAATAATAATAATAATAATAATAATAATAATAATAATAATAATAATAATAATAATAATAATAATAATCTGTTTTCAATATTTTCAGACAGTAGGTGTTTTTGCTGCATTTGAAAAAATAATTTTAGAAAATAGTTTATTTGATGAAAAACTAGCCTTTTCTTCAAACAAATGCCGTATATTGCAAATTAAATAGCAAGGATGTTTATTTATTACAGTTATGCCCTCCCCATAGCTAAAACATAGTAAAAGGGATTCCGTTACACCTTTTTTTTATTCTCATAACAACTCTAGCACAGTTGTTGTAGCTGAGATACAATAACTGAGTTATATGCTGTGTGCCCAAAACTGCGTGGGAAAGACAAATTCAGTTCTTCCCCCATCTTATTTTGATAGTTTATAAAAATGAGAAGCATTTTTAATCAAGTTCCAAACTAATAATTTCTCAGCTTCCAAAATACATATGAGACAAATTACCCTGTGGTTAGTTTATAATATTGGCCTTAATCTTTTAGAGAGTTGAACATTCATATCTCCACTAAGCATCAGCAATGGTTGACTTTGAGTTGGTTACTTTCTCTCAAGGAATTCCATCTTAAATTTTATTTATTTATTTATAGATTACATAAATGTTCATTTCCATAAAAATAGCTGCCATTAAATTTCACGCAAGAGCACTTCCCTATTAGTGATTTAAAGTGGTATTTACCCATATTTGTTTAGCAAAAAGACCAAACAAACCCATCCACAATGGCATAATATTTGCTATCCTCATTGCTGTTTCCTGTCCTGCATCTATCATTTCTCTTCCTAACTTGCTGTCAAAGGCAGCACATATTTTATAATATTGAGGCTATCTTTGGATGGGGTTGGCATAAAGTGGGAGGGGACTTTTACTGATACAATACTGTTTTTAATTACATATTCAAATTCCATTTCTAAATAAACAGTGTGTTGTATGGGTACAAATAATTTTAGGTAGTAATAATCAAAAAGCTTACAATAATGTTCATTACATTGGTATTAGTCATATGATAATAATAATAATAATATTTGCTTATTCATTTTATCAAACCTTCTTTATAACATTAGCCCTTCTCTTATATTTCTATGTTTTAATGTTTTAAACCCATTTTAGGGAATGGAGAAATATAAAATCATTGAATCAAGGGGAAAGATCATCATTGTCAGAGCATAACTGTGCCATGAAGACCTGGCACATACCATAACTGGCCATGAGACCTGTTCTTAAAATTCTGAAAATAGAGGTAGGCTAGAGTCATTAAAGTCAGTCTTGCTGCAAACAATGCATTTAGAAATAACTGGATCCTACTGTTTAATCCTGTTTAATGTGTAACGTGCAAATGCTAGTGTCTTACAAGCAACAGTAAAGATTGTACTTATTGCCAGCCAATGTGTTGTGAAGAGCCCTGTAGATTATTCATACTTACTGAAGCTTTGCTGCATGCCATAGCTTTGATTTTTTCGGCACATACCCCACCCGCATCTGCAACAAAGTTCAGGCTCAGCTCTACATGCAACAAAGAAAATCTTAGTGGAACCAAAGTGAAAAAGAGTTATGTTAATCGATGTGCCCCAAATCGGAAGGAATCTTGAAGCGCCTTTTTAGACAAATGTTAATATAAAAAAATCATGCACATCTGCAAGCTATAATTAACTCTATCATGGTCTAAACGAAATTACTTAGCTTTCCCTCTAAGCAAGACAATAAATAAAAACTTGTGTGCTTGTAACCACAATAAACTTTGCTGACTTGGATGCATGGACGTTTGAATATAAGGTAGCTAGTGATAGGGGAAAAGTCAGAGTTTTGATGAAAATACACTACCAGTCGCACATTCGAATTGAAAGACCTCTGGATTTAAAGGAACGAAGCTTTGCAATTCGATCAGGGGGGGGGGGGAATCCAGTATATAATCAAGAAATGGCAATCTGGTTGATAAAAACGATTTTCCAGAACAGATAAGCAACAGATAAGACACTCTGACTCATCAGGAACACTTGAGCTAGCATGCATACTAGGAACCATTAAAAGTGACGCTACCTACTACCGCGTTTACCTCCTCCTCTTCTTCTTTACAGTCAAATCACATTTAGCCACGAAGAACGCATCTGGTCATCCAAATAACAAGCTCTCCCTTCCCTCAAAGATCACGAAGCCCAGGAGTACAAATACCTTCCCTGCATTCAGCCAGAATGTTCAGCCGTGTTTTATTCAGAAGGGGTTCAAAACACTGAAATAAATCGCTCCCCCCCTCCCCCAGCTTCTTCCCCCAAATGAAAGGGCGCTCGGGCGCTTACTCCAGCCCGAGTTTCGTCAGGCAAGTCAAGTTAGACATCCTCCCGGCTGCTGCGTTGCCCTGCCGCTCGCCCCTGCAAAACTGCAAGGCGTCTTGGAAATGGAATGGAGTCTCTCAGTCAAATTGACTTGACTTCCGGAGATTCCGCTTTCCGCCAGTGAATATGGAAGACCGGTGCCCGTCACGGCAAATTTTTAATCTGGTAGCGGTGGGCTGGCTCCTTTCAAGTCCAAGCTGTCCTCCCTCTCAGCTCCGGGTGTTTAATTAAGAAAGAGACCCCCGAGAGAATCAGCTTTATTTCACAGATCTCCTTCTGTCCTCGGCGCGGTGCATTCAAAACCCGAAGGATGCCTTCCACGTGTGTGCTGAAGCCTCCCCCCCCCCCAAGCTCCCGTGAACACCCACGCAGAGGCGCACACATCGGCTGTCAATCCCCGTCCAGACGTGAATGCTGCCCAGACAGAGTACTGTAACCCGAGCCGACTCTTTTCAGGCAAAGCCGCCTTCTCCAAGCTCTTGATCTCTTCTTAGCACAACGCCGGACGTCAAAAGGGAAGACTCGGGATATCTCCCGGGGCCAAGGATGCTATTTGTACGTTATTCGTTTGTTTCGCCCTTTTCGCAACAACGAAGCAGTAGTTTAGTTAGGATGGAAAAGGGGAGCACGACTGTTCCTCCGCCTGCCTGTTTCAGCTCCGTCGCTTGTTTTTTTAATGAAGCCTGCCCGCCGCACTTTTGTTACTAGCTATTTAAATTCATTCTCTTCAAGCTGCCTAGCCGGCATCTTTACACCCGTATCCCCAAAAGCAGCCGACCCACACCTGAACGCACAAGCGAAGGGAGTCCCTTTAAGGAAAAGGGAGCAACCTCCGCGAGGCCTGCTTCTACAATTTGGGCGATCTGGCAACATCCCGGGCGGCGCTTCTTCAATTTGGGGCGGGTGGGGGGGTTCGCCCTGTGGGCTCTTTTCAATGGGCCTGAGGCTGGTACGAAAAGACTTTGAAGCGAAACAGCGAAGGTTTGGTCGAAAGAAATCCCACTGAGTCCTACGAGTCTTATTCCCGGGCAAACCTATGTTGGGATTGAAGATCGAGAATCCAACCTATATCTTGGAAAGGAACCAAACTTTTCTGATTGAATAGAAATAAACTGCTAAGAAAACTTGCCGTTCAACCTAACCATCACATCCCCCCGAGGCTCTTTTTGCGCCATTAAAAGCTAACCACGCACTTCTGAGAACGCGAAAATGAGTTTCTGGATTGTTTGAAAATGCCGCCTGAGCTGCAAATTAATCAAACTATCTGTTTAATTGGTTATAAAGTCAAACTAAGTTTATTTTAAAATGTTGAAAGGCCCAGAAGCATAAAGGCTTATTTGAACACTGTCACCTGTCCTCTTTTATTGTTTTTGAGCCGCATTTTAAGTCAAATCATTTTGATTCATTTTACTCTGTTGTCTTTTTTTATTAAAAGATTATTGAAATCCACTGCAAAATATGTAGGGAAAGATGAAATATGTGATACTGTACACTAGGATAAGTCTGCTGCTTTAATTTTTGAATATGTATCTGATAGTTTCCAATATTGAATATACTTATTGCATACATTCATATGTGAAGTCCTGGACAATTATTCACTCTCTTAAAAATCCCTTTGGGCTTTCAAAGAATCCCAAAATCTTGAATTCCTATTGGAGAGACTACACTGAGTCTTTAGGAAATTTGTTTTAGAAATTAGAACAGCAGCTCAGTTTATTGCGGGGAGGTTTTAAAGAGCTGAATGTGCCCATTTAAACAAATAAAAAATATTACAAGTCCCTTATTTCAAGATTCTCACCAATGTTCATAAACTGAATAATGTAGACTTGACAAAAGCTTTTAAAGAGTAAAGCTCTGCTCTTTTCCCTTTTCCAACCACACCCAGATTCTGCTTACCAAGAAGCTGTTGGACACCTTGAGAACTTTGCTATTGAATCAAACTGGATACGATTGTGTCAGACCCCAGTCTATTTCAAATAACTAGTATGGGTCAGGCAAAGATCCAATTCTTGTGACTACTCTAAGTGATCAAGCTTGCTAGAAAAAACAAAGACTTGAAATGGTGGCAATACATACCTAAAGACAAAAAGGAGCCCGGGGGAATCCACCTGGGAATTTAAGAGGTTTCTACTCTGATCTGTTTCAGTAATGTTTCTTTCTTTCTTTCTTTGAAAGTCACTAGCCCAGGGGTCGGCAACCTTAAACACTCAAAGAGCCATTTGGACCCATTTCCCACAGACAAGAAAACAACAGGAACTACAAAACCCTTCCCATGCCTGACTATTTCCTGAGCAGCAACAGAACTAGCATATGTAGTTGAATTAAACGTTCTGTTTTATTCTGAAACTTTTATTTTCTTGGATTTGTCCATGGTTGGCCTACTGGGGGTTGAAAAGCTCAATAAATCACGGGCTGGCAGGTATTACCCATTGGTGTTGATATTCATATTTTGAGTGACAGGGAGCTGCAACAGAGGGATGAAAGAGCCACAAGATGCTCCAGAGCCACACTTGGCTGATCCTTGTACTAGCCAATCTAATTCTGAACCAATCTAATTGGCCGTGGCAACTGGGAAAATTCAGTTCTTTCGGAAAATATGATTGTTATTATTGCAAATATTATTGGGATAATGGCTTCTGCTACAAATAGATTGTTGTTTCCTTGCACTGGCCTGCTTAGCATCCCGTGTTTCATGGTCCCAATTGTTAGGCTCAGCTCTTTGACTAGGCTTTGTGCTCCTTGTAAGTGAAGAAACGGACTTTAGTTTGCAACTTATGGGCTACACTAACCTTTATTTTTAAGTCATACATGGTGTTAAAGTGTAGGATTTATTACAAGTTTATATTTATAACACACTGTAAAGGTTGGATATGACATCTGAGATATAATTTAATCCAATCGCTGCTCAGTGCCTGAGGAATCCACTCTCACTTATCAATAGTAGTGCATTTAAAATCCATGAAGGCTAATTCATATTAAGGAACAGTTTTAGAGTGTAGATTAAAATATGCCAGTCATATCATAGGACACGTGACATTTTCATACTGTCGATCTTATATTGCAAGTTGATGACATGATGTTTGGTTTTAACATTGTAAATCTTTGGATGACTGAAATATCTCACCAGATGCTAGGGACAAACAATATAGAAAAACTGTCTCTAAAAGTTTATCGTGGATTGTTGAAAAAATATTGCTAAACAGACTTTTGTTTTAGCCAGCAATAATTTAGAACATTATTCCCCATCCGTTGTTCTTGAAGAATAAATTTCATAACCCACAGCTATTCTAAAGAACACATGGGGTGTTTTAGGAAAGGTTGGTTTTAAATCCATAGGGAGCTGCCTGCTGCCCTTCCTTCTGGTTTTAATTGAGTGATATCACTGTGTTTAGCAATGTCTCTAATGTATATCTAAGTATAGGTCGATGGCATTAGGCCTTTCTGTAAGATTGCCCAAGAGTTAAGCTTCATTGCTATCTAGCAGAAACTAGATTTGGAGTGGGAGAAGTAATGTAGAATCTTTTTTTTTCCTCTTGCTAATAGCATACTTTGGTATAACTGTCACTTAAAATCATTAACATGAGGGCTCAATTGTTGAGAGTTTATTCAGAGGCAGCAGTCCTTGTAAATTATGTTCTTTACAGAGACAAAACATGAAAAATGATTAGAAATATAATGGAAATAATAATTCTGCTTCCAGAGATGATAAATCATTATTTCCAGAAAAGCCTAATGCAGGGTAGAAAAAAGGCCATTATAATCCTGATATAATTTAACCAAGTTAGTGTATGACTCATATTTGAATTACAAGATAATGCACACACAATCACACACAAACAGTGAGACAGAGACAGAGAGCGAGAGAGATTGCAAACCCATGTATTATATTCTTTTGGTGCACAGGATTCTGGATAACAGTGGTGAGATACGACTGGTATGCCCCAGCACGGGCATACCTGTGCCTGCTGGAAGCACCAGGTACCATTCTGGTACGGTGCTCTGGAGGGCCCATCCACCCTCCTTATCTGTATTTCAGCTAATCGGGGTTTACGTGCACGGAGCATACAGTGCCTGCGCGACACTCCGCCGAGCAGCTGGAGCATCATGGAGCATTGCGGGTGTTAAGTATGCATGTGCGTGCTGCTTGCGTGCATGTGGTGGACACCCGATCTCGTTGCACCATACTGGTTGCAACGGAATCCAGAACCCAACACTGCTGGATAACCAAATCACGTTTATTATTCAAATTGGGCAAACACAGTTATAATTCACATACAAATTGTACTTGAAAGATATAAATAAGAAATGGTTTTTAGAACGTACACAGAGTATGGATAATATAAATTGCGCACATAAAGACTTTTCTTGGCTGCCTCTGAAATTGTAAGCTTCTAGGAGAAAGAATTTTATCCATTCATCCATCCATCCATCCATCCATCCATCTACATCACGTAACCATTACAAGTAGTCCTCAACTTACAATAGTTTTTTGGTGACCATTCAAAGTTACAATGGCACTGAAAAAAGTGACCTATTTCACACTTAACACTGTTTCAGCATCGCCATGATTGAAATTCAGACATTTGCCAACTGACTCATGTTTGTGATAGCTGCACAGTCCTAGGGTTATATGACTACCTTTTGCGACCTTCAGACAAGCAAAATGAATGAGAAAACCAGATTCACACAATAACCGTGTTACTAAAGTAACAACTGCAGTGATGCCCTTAACAA
The DNA here is from genome assembly GCF_964273705.1 of Natrix helvetica. Taxonomy (NCBI): domain Eukaryota; kingdom Metazoa; phylum Chordata; class Lepidosauria; order Squamata; family Natricidae; genus Natrix; species Natrix helvetica. The sequence goes on along the minus strand of NC_138558.1, from coordinate 49,851,975 downwards.
CTGTGGCAAGAAAGATCATAAACTCATTAAACAAATGTCTCACTTAGCAACAGAAATTTTGGAGTCAATTGTGGTTGCAGGTCGAAGATTACGTGCACACCAAACCAGTTCTCATATGAATATGTATGCGCTAGTGATATCACACAAAGAATTTGTGAGCCAAGCTTATGCAAGGCACACAGCTATACAATTGGATTAATTAGACAGAAGTATAATTGACTTAACTTTAACATTTCCTCTAACAAGATAAAAAATGTAATATACTGTATGTTGTAGTACAATTTACAATAATCAAAGCCACACAAATCTAGTACGCAATTGAATACAATTAGAAGGGTTTCCAAAATATGAATATATCAGTTGATCAACTCTTAAGTAGTTACATATTTTTTGGTATGCACTTAAAAATATCACAACTATACAAGAGACCAAGATTGACATGTTCAGAACCACTTCAAATGTTATAGATGTACTTGTGGGGAAATCTAAAACAATTGGATAATCTAGAGTTCTAAGTAACTACTGGAAGAGAAAGAGAAAAGAAAAAAAGTTTTCCTTTCTAGAAAAGTCACAGACAACTGGATCATTTGTGGCCATTTTCCTCTGACACAATAACTACGTTGGTATACAGCACATACACATCCTGACTAGGTCCTAAATTGTACATACCACAGGTAGGGAACGAACTAAATCTAATCTAATTTGGATTAGATTTCCTATGGCCAATGCATGCTTGATGGTTGTATGAATCATTCCTAATTGTTCTGGGGGGCCAAAGGCTTCCTCTGTGTGTTGGATTGATCAAAGCTTTAAAGTATCTGCTCCTTCCCACTAAGGAGTCTCCAGATAAGGATTTTTCCTTTCTTCACTAGGGAGCTTCTTAACTCATAAGGCCCTTCCCAGGCTTAGAGTCTGTTCTACATTAATCTATGATTAATTTTTCTTGGGGCAGAGTTGCAATCCCTAGAGGCTGCATTGCTTAACTCTATTTTATGGCACTAAGTCATGGCCCTGATGCTCCTAGAGATAACTGCCAGCACTCTGAGAAAGGGAAGCAGACAAATTCTCCTTACCACTTCTTTTCATTTTTTTAATGGAGACTTCAGGGCAAAAGATCAGTCCAAAGACCAAGCATTGAAACCACATGAGAAGGTAGGCAGATAAGGAAAACTGGATAAATAATGTAATAATTATAAATGAATAAATCCAGCAGTTACTCTTCACAACATGACAGACTCATAAGGCTTAAGAAAATGGCATTGATTCCTATGGAACCACAGAGATTTTGAATTTCAGGATGACATACCACAGGCAATGCCTCATCTATCGCAGCACTAGCTCTGTGCTGGAGTCTCTCCACCTTGAAATTGCAGGTGTACAAGGACATTAAAAGGCCAACAGTCATGCAACAAAGCCTTGCATCACATCTAATAAAGGCTAACTTATTTAGAATGGGACACGTTTGGAAGTTTCTCAAGATCTGGCTGTCACCAGGCCTGTCACCAGGGGATCCCAGGGAACCTATGGAAGTGGATATACTCATTCTCTTTGTCTGGGATTTGTATATTTTATTCTTATAAATATTTAACCTTTAATACTATTTTTACATTTTTATGATTATTTATAAATGTGTTCTTTTTTATTCCTGTAAACCATCCACTATAACTTTTTGTGAGATGAATGGCCATGTAAGTTTGATAAATAAATAAACAAATTAATTTTATTAGACTCTAGTCTAGAACATAAATAATTTTACGCCATTGGAATATATAGACGTGTAAACTGACATTTATTTTGAAATATAAAAGTTTCATCTTTGACATTTATCTTTGCCTTACAATCTGTACATTTTTACTTAGTTCAAATATATTGTTGTTATGAAATGTACACCTGGTTTCAGTCTTAGTGTAAAGTAATTTATAGTCCACCCTTTTATATCACATCATGTTTGTGAGTTGGATCACTACTACTTTCCCCATTGTATGTTGCAAGTTAGCCACTCATACAAATAATTCAAATAATAATAAAGAATACTGTCATGTTGCAGATACTGAACAATGTGTGAAAATTAGCAATGCAGTGCATTTATATTTAGGTGTCCATATAGATCTATAACATTTCAAGATATGTCTTAAAGATTATGTTTAAAAATAACAGTAGTTATTTTTATATAAATTATATAAACATACTGTTCTGCCTGCTTGCTATTCATTTGCTTATTGTGTCATGTATTAGAGACTGGCTAATTTTGAAGTCATTGAGTTAATTAATTGATAATACCAACTATATGTTCTGTGTGTAATGGAGCATTGCACAGTAGAGGTCTTTGTTATAGGCAAGAATGTCTACATAGGGGTTAAAGATGCAAGATGCTAAAATATGGAATAGACTAAACCTGTGCTGGATCCTGATTAAAACCAAGCTTCCCACAGCTTGCTCTTTCTGTATATGGGCCTTAAGCATATCCAGCTAAGCAGTAAAACATTTTCACTGGCATTAATATTATGACAAAATTTGACAATTCTTCTTCTGAGAACTTATGCCCAAATTGCATAGGAAATGATGGTGTAATAGAACTCTGAGGAAATCAATTTTACCAAGTTCAATATGCATTCTTGTGTGTTAAAATACACATTTATTTGTTTACATGTATTGTTTTAGAACAATAACATGAAGCCAATTAAAGATTCATAGTGCTTTAGAGAGCAACCTGGAAGGAACATGGAAAATTTGGAAGTTATGAAATTAATCTATTTTCAAAAAGGGTTGAGGGAGACCATGAAAGAAGAAAATTAATGCATGTAGGCATATTATTAGTCTAAATTATTTTAAAATTCTGGGGGAAAATTACATATATTATAATTATGATTATATTAGTTCACTATTGTCAAGTACAGAGAGTTCTCAGCTTACAACCACCATTGAGCCCAAAATTTTGATTGCTAAGTAAGGCAGTTATTAAGTGAGTCATGCCCAATTTTATGAAATTATTAAGTGAACCATTGAATCATTAAGACAGTGATGGCGAACCTATGGCACGCGTGCCACAGGTGGCACACGGAGCCATTTGTCAGGGCCCGTGAGGCGCTGCCTTGTCAGCTGGCCAGCGCGCATGCGCGCGCTGGCCAGCTGAGTTCACCCTTTTTTAAAGCCATTTTTCGTCCTCCCCAGGCTCCAGAGGCTTTATAGGAGCCTGGGGCGGGCGAAAACAGCCTCCCCCGCCCCCCCCCCCAGATGCCCTCCGGAGGCGTCAGCGAAGCCTCCGGACAGTCCCTGAAGCCTTTGGAACGCTTAAAACGACCCTCCGAGCAAACCGGGAGCATGTAAAAATGGGAGGGGGAGCACCTGTAGTGCACACATGCGCACTGGGGCGCGTGCACATTGCATTATGGGTGCAGCACGCCCGCACACGACCCCCCTGAGCTCCCTCCACTTATGGCACGCGAGCCAAAAAAGGTTCGCCATCGCTGCATTAAGAGAATCTGGTTTCCTGCATTGACTTTGCTTGTCAAAAGCAATGCAGGAATGGTCGCAAATGGTGATCGCATGACCCCAGGATACTACAACTGTCGTATACACAGGCTGGGTGGAAAAAACCCAAATTTTGATCATATGACCATGGGTATGCTGTGATGGTCATAAATGAGAGGAAGATTAAGTCAGTTTTTACAGTGCCATTGTAACTTTGAGCAGTCACTGAACAAATGATTGTAAATCGAGGACTACCTATATCCATTTATTTCATTGAACACAAAAAAATATCGACTGCCGGCTGGAAATGGATGCAGGGATTTGCAACTATGTTGCAGGATAACGTTTTAACTTCTCTTCCTTGCAATGCTTCCATTTCTCAATTTCTGTATTGACTGGGGGAAAAACAGATCTTCCTCCTTAGCTAGAACAACACACTGCAGGACAAGAGTTAATTTCTTTGTGCTCTAAATCAGGTCCCTACAGCTGATATTTTTGGGGTGGGGGGTAGGCGAGCATGGAAAAGAGATTCTAACTTCTCACTGGAGCAAATGGAAAGTTTTTTCCTACTGCAGAAAATATGTGCACAAGGGTTTGTTTGGAGCCACAACGAGCTACAATTAAATTCAAATATACTCAACACTCCTTTAAGGAAAAATAAATAACAACAGAAGATCAAGTTGTCTACTTCTTAGTCTAATAGCTAGACCTTTAAGTCACCTACCTCAAATTTCCAAGGCTTTTTTGTTTTTCATTGAATCAAAATATATTAGGAGGTATATGGATATGACTGCACAAATTCAGATGAATACATGCAGTAGTGAGGTAAGAACTGGCCTTTTAATTTACAAGAAGTTATGTTTGTTCTTTTAAGAAAAGACAGCAAGATTAATATCAGAACAGAACAAGAACCTGGGATAAAGCACTTTCCAAATGCCTTGACAAATTATTAAAGACACTGCTTTGGCCTTATGCCCATGTATGAATGCATGTTTAAACAAGGATTATGTTTTCAACTCTTAATCCAATAAATGCACCCCAATATTTCCTTAGTTATATTCCTCCAGCGCTTATATTTATGCAGTAAATACCATCAATAAAATCAGGATCTGCTGATTTCTGTTTGTATGAAAATTGCAGTTGTAGTTATCTTGTGAATTTTTTTTAAAACTGAACTAGTGTTTGAGGAGAGAAAAAAATGATTTAAATGACAATTATCAGTAATTATGAAAAAAGTGGGATAGACATTGTAAAAACAGAATAGTAAAACATAATCCAGTATGTATGCAGCAATTCTGCAATATATGACCGCATTGTGGGAAATCATATTTCATTTCTCCTGGAATTATTATCCTTGCTTCCTATTTGTCCTACAGTCTTCCTGGAATGGTTTCCAGAAAAGCCACAATAAGTGTCAGATATCTGCCAGCAGCCCCCAATTGAAGGGGTTGCCAACTAAAATGGAAGAAACTACTATCCTAGTAGCAGTTCACCTCCTGATGACTGAATGAGACTACGTAAATTCTTTTTCAAATACAGCTTAAACTATGATTGGGATCGAATAATATAATTAAGAAGTTTCAAAGTACACTTCCTTTTATTTTACTTTCCTGATAGTCAATCCAAGTGCTGTTAATAATTCCAATGTCCTTGCACTTAAATCATAACATTTAATGAACTATATTTAAAATTCTTACTGAACAGTCCATCTTTAGACTGCTAAACCCCGATTGTCACAACCTTTAACTGGGTAAAATGGTGCATCATAGGGCAACAATGTTTGAAGCAAGGGTCTTCAACTGGGCTAACTTTCAGAATGTGTGCAAAATCTAGGACACACAATTCCCAACGGAATAACATTTCAAGATGTAGCTCTTCAGTGCTGCTGGATGCCAGGAAAGTCGCTTTAACTTTATTTGCAACATTCTGTGAGTTTCCCAGCCAATCTTGCAATCCCCCACTCTTCTATATCCAGCAGCAGCCACTTATCTGCCTGCTGGAAAGGAAAGAAGTGAGGAAAGAAAGGCACAAACTGAAGGAAGAACAGAGAAAGGAAACGTTGCATATTTCCTGGCACATGCTTCCCTCTCCCACACGTCTTGATTCATGCTACCTGCAAGCTTTTCTTCACTCAGGTGACATTTCTTGCGTACCCCACACCTTCCTTGATATGCAGCACATCATGCTCCTTCCGTAACTCAGATGACACTTCTTGTGCACCCCACCCATTTCTCCCATGCCGTCTCTGAGCCATGCAGCGTCTCTTGGTTCCTCACCCTCCCCTGCACCCTATCTGACCCATGGTACCCCCATATGTCCTGCTTGACTTGTGTGGCAGCTGTCATATAAACCTCCATACCCCACTACTCTTCTTGAGCTATGCTGTCCCTAGGTCATACTCAACTCACATGACATCTCTTATTCACACCCATGCACTCTTCCCAACCCATGCAACAGCTTTTGCGTATTATCATGCACAAAATTCCTGACCCACACCCCAGTACACCCCCTCATTTTCTTCCCCACTCAGCAGTAGATATTTACTTGCCTGGTTGCCTTGGATCTGTAACTTCTTTCTGGCTAGCCACTGACTTTCTCCTTGCCAAGTGTTCAACAAGCAAATGAAATGAGGGAAACCGGAAAGAATTTGAAGGCGGAAGGAAGGATTATCTATAAATATAAGATGGTGCTTCCCAACCTGGTGCTCTGCTGCTGAAGATGCCATTGCTTCTATAGATCATTCCCTTGATCAGAATATCACTTCTGGATGATACCGAGACAATCAAAGTCTCATATTTAGATTTATATTCTAGCCTAAAACTAGATCACAGACTAATTTATCATCTGAAAAGTTGTACAAAGCTCACCTCAACCACTGGTTGTAATCTTCTTCTGCATCATTAATTTAAAACTGGGAACCACAAGAATCTTATTTTTGCAGAAATATAAAAGTTGTTGAAAAAAAACAGATATAAAATACTACTTTATTACATTTTAAAAATTACTCAGTATTGATCATCAGTCCAAAGCATGAATTAAGTCACTAATGTATGTCCACTTGTTCTGACTGTGCAAGTATTGTGATTGAGCCTCTGTCAGCAACCCTTGATAAGTACCTGGCAATAGCTCTTCAACTCTCTCTCTTTTCCTTTTTGAAAAAGCTGTCTGGGCGACAGAATGGCGTCCGGGTTTCCCAGGTTATTGAGCTGACATACTGCAGTGGCAGTAGAGGGCAGAAGTCTGACAAAAAATCACATTAATCATTTTAAATTAACCCAACATTCTTCACTCAGTAGGCCAAAGGGAGACTAACTTTTATAAACGAAAATTCTTTTGCAAAAAGATTCAGCATGAGTCTTGTGGCTTTCCAAATAAACAGATCTGAAAAGCACATATAGAGAGGAAATAGTTATTTCTAACTGCACCAGTTAGAATTCTCTGTCAAATTTTATTTAATTATTTTGTGTCCTTAATATATTCCACCCAAAGTGATCAGGAAGGGGGAAAAAACAAACAAAAAATGACATAGGAAAATATTAAGTACCCTGTTTTTATATTACTCATGTTTGATTAATCTGAGCTAATTGAACAAAACTATAATTCTGCTGCAGATCTTAAGTATTTAAATTATTCTAATTCTTAGTGGGAAATAATTTCATAGTTGTAAGAACATATTATATGTATTCTTGTTTCATGAATTTTGAATATAATATGGGCCAAGGGAAAGTTGCTCTTTCCAACATTGAGATAGTATTTTTAGGATAAAATCGACAAAAGTTTCTTTAATAAAACTTATCTGCTGTTTTTTTATTTTCTTACTTTTGTATGCTACCTAAATCTAGTGGAGTTGGGTAGCCAATAAATTTTAATCAATCAATCAGGATTGCCAGGTGCAGTAAGAACAGAGAATTAAGCCAATGCTCTAAGGCAGGGGTGTCAAACTCGTGTTGTCACATGACAGATCGGGTCTTTTCCCCCTTCACTAAACTGGGTGTGGGTGTGGCCAGTGTGTGAGGCATGCAGCTTACGGACCGCGAGTTTGACAGTCCTGCTCTAAGGAATCCACAATGATAGAACATTCACAAGACATAAACATATCCAGGGTCTTGCAGTATGCCCATTCCAAGGCCTTGGCTGAACCATATGCCACAACTTCAGGGGGGGGGGGAAGAGTTGCATTTGAAATTCATAAGTTACATTGTGTGGGCTAAAGGAGCAGGGTCAACCTCCCTGTAGTTGAGAGAAATCATGGAGAACTAGAGCTAAAAAAGCATTCCCTGTCCATGGGAAGGAACTGTAACTTCCTCCAAACCAGATCACAATGCCACCACTCCAAAACAAAAATTAGATCTAATGTGCAACTTCTATTATGAGTGGGGTTCTTGGACCAGGCCAAGGTTGCTACAGTGGCCATGGACACCCAAGCCACCATTGATTTTGAGTCTAAAGGCAAATTGAAGAACCTTAAATCTGTGAAACTCCACTGCTGCTACAGAGTTCAGTAGCTTGGGTAGGAATGCTACGATACTTCAGGAAGGTAGGTAGGTAAGCAGCAGATCCAGCTGATCCTGTAGTCCAACCACATTGTCTCATATTGGAGCAGAGTCTCAAAAGGCACCAAGACTCCTGGATGACAATAGCTGCTCCCCACCTCTGTTTTGAAGTTGCAGCCGAACCTCTTTCTCTGCGCCCAAGCAGGTATGGTGATGCAAGCCAGATTGGTCCTTTCATCACCACAAAATCACTTCCCTATTTCTACTGCCCATCCACCCTGCTCTCACCTAGGCCACTTTATATCTACAAAGCTGATGGGTAAGTGGACTCAAATGAATGAGGCTCTTTCCAGTTATCATAACGTCCACTTAAATATAATGGTTCATTATAAATTGTATAGGGAGACAGGCAAATTTCACAATCATGTGTTGAGAATCTGGTTCACTCAAATCTACAGAATGCCAATCCATGCTCTACAACTTCAGAAAAAAAATTCAAGCAATTGAGACTTTGCCTTATCTCATATGCATGACATGGGTACTGTATGCCTTTCAAAAGATGTGTCTACTTTTTTATCTGCAAATTTGAAAAATATTGTCTTTATTTTCATACTGAAAACTATCCATTTATGAAGCAATTTTACGAATACTTACCTAGAAGGAAAGGCTAGAAAAAAACTAACTTTTGAGTAGATATTTATAAAATTAGGGTTATAATTAGCAATAATTGATCATTTACAAGTACTAATACTATACCCTTTCTTAATGATATTTAGAAAGAATAATGCTGTCTGCCAGAAATGTAGCCCCAAATGTATTTCAGAAGTTGGGAGATGTTTGGGCAGGAAGAACACTGCATTTTATTAAATGCTTTAAATACAAGAACACAAATATGTATAAATATCTTAGAACAAGCACCTCATTACTCTAAATAAGAAACCAATAATATGGGACTAAAGCAAGTCACTGTGCATATTAATAATGGTTCAGAACAGGTTTTTAAAGACAATGTAAACAGACAGTATAAAAACAAAAAACTGATAACTGACTCTAAATTTTATTGAGTGAAATATTTATTTAAAGTAACAATAATATATAAGAAATGGGGGGGGGGGTTATAATTCGCTAATCTGCATTTTAACCTTCATTTTCATTCACAAGAAAGGTAACCAAAGAAACCCGCAATCCCTCAACCAATAGTTGCAGTGCAATTTTGATTTTTTTAAAAATATAATTACATCAGCTGAAGAGTAATACCAATTTCAGATTTGTCAAGTTAGCAGTCAACAAATAAGCAGAATTCAAAATGGGAAACAAAATATAGACATTCTAGTAATTGGAAAAATAATTGTAATAATTAAGTAACATTATCAAGCACTGTTTGTTTTTATTACATAGCATTTCAAATCCATAATTTATAGCACAAGTCCTTAACCACTTTCAAGTCAACATATTACAGTTATCAGATTTTCTTAAGTATTTCTTAAACTTTGACAAATGTCTTAGTCAACCTTCTTCAAAACTGTTATTGATAATTAAATCCAACTTGCTTGGAAAAATATATATCGTAGATTTGGACTTAGGAACTATGGCTGGAATACAATGGTGCACTTCAACTTTGATTCACGGTTACAGAAAAGTTTAGTTAGTCCGCTATTATGAGAGGAGGTGCAGAAGAGAAAGAGAAATCCTGGTGCCGAACACCAGTTGCTACCACTAGCTTTATTTTGGACACTGGCTATATTATACATCTTTTTGCATCTGGATTGCAAGATTTTTTTGACAGATAGTTGAAGCCAATGGAGAACGTCTATAGTCCACAATTACTTTACTCCTACCAGCTTTTAAATGATACTCCCTCCCTCAAATAAAAGGTGCCTTAATCCAATCATATACCAATTCAGCAAATTTAAACAAGGATAATATTTATTTCATTTATATAGAAAAAATATCAGAAGGCATTCCATGGTCTTATAAATTACTACTCCTGTGGCTATATAGAAACAGACCCAAATATACCTGATAGTGAGAACAATGTTGGGGTCAGTGCTACATTTCTCCCACTATTCATTCAATAGGCTCTGCTTTAACCATGTCTGTTCAGGTCACTTCTTGTATTGCAAGTGCTGAATTAGAGCATAGCCAAGTTTCACTGCCTATTAGACAAAAAAATTACAGGATTGGAAGGAGAAAATTCTAGTGGGGAAAAAGAGGAAAACTATACCTACAGTGCACATTGGGGATATCATGGAAGCAGGAAGGGCTAAAAGAGATGGGAAGGCTTGTGCAGATAGATCCTTTGGATCCCAGTCTCTTAATCTAATTCACAAAGAACATTTTCTGCTCTAGATATGACAAAATGAGTATGACTAATGCAAGTAAATAAATCATCTTGCAAAACCTTGATTGATAGAAAGCATATCTAGACAGCAACAATTATAAAAGCATCCAACCTTGTTTTTTAAATATTTTTAGGCACTAGATATTGAGGCACAAGGATAGACTGATACCCTGTCTTCCAGTTTGGTGGTTATGAATCGGGTTGGGGAACCTGTAACTCTCTAAGTGATGCTGTACTATAATGCCGGACAGCTCCACTTGACCAATGGTGAAGACTATGGGAATTATAATTCAGCAACATCAAAGAACCATAGGTGCCCAAACCCATAGAATATTAAATAGTTTATAACTGGTTATGCATCTGTGAAGTAAACTTTTAAAGAACATGCACAGTCTCACTATGTGAAGAAATAAATTATCCAATATATCTTCTAGTAGGAAGAAAAAAAAAAGGAAAAAACAACTTTATTTAAAATATTTTACAATAAAATAATTATGGTTATAAATCTCTTTAGTCAAATACAATATGTACATATTACATTTTTTTAAAAAAAATGAATTGGTTAAAGTGTTCAAGCAAATAAACTGCACAAGTCCACCAACTTGTCAGTTTAAAACTATAATGTCAGTTTAACATTCAGAAATGGTAATATGTCAGACTAATTGCAAAGTTCTGTGCAAACTGTAAGCAAAGTTTAAAAAAAATTGCAAAAAATTCTTCAGCTTCCATAGTAAATTGCTAAAAAAGTTGCTTGTGTACATTTTGATTGCAGAAAGAGGTTAGAATAACCAGCACTAATTTAACCCCCATACAGTATCTACAACAGATAAAATTCCTTCATTTGCTGACTTCTTCTAACAACCGATGGTAAGTCTTAACAAACTGGGCTTTTTAGGCAGCCACGTGGCCTATAAGGTAGATATTGTCATATAGGTGCCCAACAAAATCTTCACTAATGTTCTGAGCAGCACGACGCGTGTTTCGGATAAATTCTCTCTTTGACATTTTATTCTTCACATGAGGGCTAGTAAGATCAATGGAAAGCAGGATCAAAGAGTAACATAATACATAAACAGCATCTAAGCATAAAAAAGAACGAGAAAATATTTTGTGAAGCCTGCTTACAATTTAAGAAACCTGCATAACATTTTAGACTAAAAGGATTTTAAATTCTTTAGGACAAGGCTATAGGAATCCATGTTGTTTCTTTGTAAAATAAAAAAAAAATACTGTATAAGAGCAAAAGAACTGCATTACAAGATAAGGTTAAACTGTATATAAATTTTAGCCATATTTCCTTGGGAAAGTCACATGTATATTATGTTAAAATATGATCTGTCTGCCTATCTATCTTCCCTCTTTTTTAGCAATACGGACATGAATCAATTTTCTCTGGTTTTTAATAAGTATCTATAAGATACAGAAGTCAATTAATAATAATTTCACGCTTTACAACAAGAATGTACAATGTATATGCCTAAGACTTTTGCTCAATTCAGTGCTATTAAACAAGTTCAGATTTAAACATGAATATCACATATGCTAAACTTGTTAGCTTTTAAATTTTACAATACTACATGATATGTCAACCCATCAATTAAAATAGATACATGCTCCTCTTTCTTACCTGGGCTAAGGCCAAGCTCTCTCATAAGGTCAGGGTTACAAGCACAAAATCGGTGTGAAAACTTTGTAATAAGAGTTTCAAGATATTCACCACGTTCCTCAGGAGCATGAATGTGTTTGAAAAATTCTCTCAGTGCATTTGGCAGGAACTGATTTCTGAAGTTGTGTAGTGTCACAAGATCATCTAAAACATCTCGCCTAATTTAAAAGAGAAAAATACTTTAAGCTGCTTATGTACACATATTTTAAATACATTGTAAAATATTCAGTCTTCTCTGGGCTTCTCAAAATATTTGCTTTCATTGTTATATATGAAAGAAACTATTCAGCTAGACAAATTGTATGTAATCAATCATCAATTTAATACAACAATATAAGCATATGAACAGCAGAGCAGTACTATAATCCTTGTCTAATTCTAAAATCAGGTATCTTCCATTTGGGGATTTAACAGACTATAGATTTTATCCACAATGCAGAGAGTATGATAATTCTTGATTAATGAATGCTAGAAAAGGTACTGATGAAGTAATACAGAAATAAGTAACAGTATCCAATTATTTCATAATGTTTTAATAAGAAATCCCCATAAATACAAGGGAATGTGATGTTTGTTATTTTATAATCAAATTACCTTTCATCAAGATATATTCTCAGTTTCTTCCAATTTAAAGTTCTTGTACAGAAGATAAACTTAGCTATTTCCTTTGGTGAATCATCCAATATTCCCTTGGACATAAAGTAGTTAACTCCCTAGGAGAAAGAGAGATTTTATATGGAACATTAGATTTTTAAACACCCAGAGTATTTCATATGGAACAAATCTTAACAATTACAGAGTAATTCTATCTTATGAGGTACATTTCAACATGTTGAATCTAATCTAATTCACATGTAAATAAAACGTGTGTTAGTATAGTTATAGTTAAGATTTATATATATTAAAGCAGCAGGGGAAAAGACTCTTTCCACAAATAATTCTAGTCTTTTAAATTGTGACACAACGTTGCATATTTATGATGCCTATGGATCCATATATAATTTCCTAATTTGGCCTTCTGGAAAAGAAATTGCCAAAATATGTATCTTTTCAATGTAATTTAAGATAGCCATTTTAATGTTTTATTGTGTAAAGCCATTCTCTAATAAATGGATGATTTTGCATGCATAAGTTCAAATTCTGTTATTACATTTCCATGTCTTGAAACTATAAAACCTATTCCCAATGTAAAACCTATGTGCATAGAAATCATACATTAAAATGTCATACAATGTTGTCTAGTTCTTTTAACATTTCCTTATTATAGAAATATTTACTTTCTATAAACATTCATGTTTATTTCAATTAACAAAAAAACCTTTGAATCTTTATGAACTTCATACTTCCATTAAAAAGGTATGGCTATGTAATTTTTCCAATAAAAATAGATTTTTTTAAAAAATATTTATTTTGAAATATAAATATCATACAAATAAATGTTCATGTTTTTTCTATTGTTTTCAAATTTTGTAACTGTTGCATTACTGTATTGTATATTTTTCTATGTATGTATTTTATAATCTCTACAATTGTTGAGCCTTAAAAGAGCAGATTTTATATTCATATATTGGAATATATCTTCAATTCAAAAAATAACTGGTACTGTTACATCAAAGTTTCCTTTCTCTCTAACATTCAAGATAATTATAACTGTGTGATGTTGAAAAGTGTACTGTATTATCCTAGTAATCATTTAAGAGATTATGTATTACTGTATGACTCCTGTCCCTGAGCTAGAGTAAGGGATTCATGTTTCAAATGTTTTACAACCTATTGGCTATGTTCCATATGGAAATTATATGATTTTTGTGTATGTGTGTGTGTGTGTGTGTGTGTGTGTGTGTGTATAATTCAACCATATTTATTCTTTATGTCATATAATATATATTCAATTCAATTCTTCAAGCATTATTTTGCAGGTCTTTCTATAATGATTTGTCACAAAATAACTTTAATTATTTCAAAGTCTCAACTGGCACAAACATAAAGATGACAATCTGTTCCTAGGGAAAGAGGTAATCTTCCATACAGATCAAGTAACATGCAATGAAGAGGCGGAGCTGACGCTGAGGCGATACAGAAATTCTTTCATAGGGCTCTATGGGAGTTCGCCAAATTCCTCTTGCCAGAGGGTCCCAACGGACCTAGGCCACATTGGAGGGGTAGTGAAGAAGGAGATGCCTTTAGATGACAAGGAGATCGCTAATTCCTTGTTTGATCCAAGTGAAGCTCTCAATCTGGCAGGAAGGAAAACATGGCCATTGCATGCTGTCCAAGGCTGTGACAGCCCAAAAAGAGAAAATGAGGGAAGATGGAAAAAGAAAACTGTAGTGGCTGGGTGAGAACTTTCTAACTTCTGTCAAATTTGCCCCTTTCAAATTTGCTGAGTGACAGTGGGGCTGTAAAAGAAGGGGGTGAATTTGTTTATCTCCCACCCCGATAATAGCGGCTAACAAGCACAAAGCTGAAACAGATCCAAATAAGAAATTTGAATTATTTGAATATATAAATGGTAAAGAGGAAAATCAGATTGGATTTTCCTCTTTACCAATACTAAGGATTATATTATTTGGATACTATTGAACTAAAACTATTTGGGATTATAAAACTTGGGTTCGGGAAACCTTGAAGGGAAAATAATGGTGTATGCTAAAGGAAGTTAAAGTAGAGGGGTAGAAGAGAAATAGAGCAACAGTGACACCTATTGGCCAGAAAAAACCTATAGAGAAAGTGAAGAAAAGTGTAAATAACTGAGTGTTGGTAGCTTATTGGAAAAACATAGTTACACGACTTAGATAAGCTGCGTGCACCTGGGAACTGTTTACAGAGAGAACTACAGAGAAAGTGTGGAAAAAAGTAAACTTAAACACTGTAGCTCCCTGACTGGATATAGATCTTAACAACTGAGCAATTGAAACTGTGAAATAATAGAGGTTTTTATAAAATAAATGAAGATTTTATACTTCAGCATGGGCTCAGTGGCTAAGACACTGAGCTTGTCGATCAGAAAGGTTAGCAGTTCAAATCCCTAGCACTGTGTAATGGAGTGAGCTCCCGTTACTTGTCCCAGCTTCTGCCAACCTAGTAGTTTGAAAGCATGTAAAAATGCAAGTAGAAAAAATAGGAACCATCTTTGATGGGAAGGTAACAGCGTTCCGTGCACTTTCAACATTTAGTCATGCCAACCACATGACCACGGTGATCGCTTCGGACAGCACTGGCTTTTTGGCTTTGAAACGGAGATGAGCACCGCCCCCTAGAGTCGGGAACGACTAGCACATATTTGTGAGGAAAACCTTTACCTTTATCTATACTTCAACTTTCAGTCCTTCTCCTTGGGGAATTATAATCTGTTGGATATAATTTTGGGGTTTTGGTGAGCCATTGTGGATTACAACTTAGTGAGACTTTGTGGATTATAGCCTACAACTTTAAGGATTATAATGTACAAGTCATTAAAAAGAAAAAAGAAAATAACCTTTGTTGAAGAGAACTTGGACTATGGATATTTTGGTTTTGTGAAATATAACACTCAAAAAAGGGAAGTGGCATTAGGCTTGAAAAGAAGAATTGGAAACATGAAAGGAAATTATTGGACTATATTAGATATATTTTGTAAGTTGGGTATTGTGGACTGCTATTGTATTTGGTCTATTATTGATAGTAAATGGATATACATCAGAGAACTTTGATATCAAGAAAAGCACTAGACAGGGATGTCCACTATCCCAGCTGCTATTTATACTGACTTTGGAAGTGTTAACCAGGAACATTCGGCAAGATGAAAAAATAAAAGAAATGGAAATAAAAAAAAGAGAAATACAAGCTATAGGCATTTGCAGATGACTTGGCCTTTATACTGGAAAATTCCTTAGAAACTGGACCAAAGCTAATTAGAAAAATAGAAGAATATGGGGAAATAGCAGGAGTGAAAATAAGGATAAGACAAAGATTTTAGTTAAGAGTCTTACAGATACACAAAAAAGAGTGTTGATGGAAAGAATGAATGTACAGATAGTTTAAAAAGTACTTAGGAATACAACTAACAGCAAAATGTGCAACAATTAAAGAGGATAATTAAAGAGGATGAAACTGATGAGGCAAATTAAACTAGACCTGGAGAAATGGAAAGATCGGCAACTGTCATTAACAGGAAGAAAAGCTACCATAAAAATGAATATTTTACCAAGATATTCAAAACAATTCCAATAAAACTGGAGAAAAAATATTTTGAAGAATTAAATAAAATAATATCAAGATGCATTTGGTTGGGGTGGGGGGGAAGCAGGAATATGCTAGAAAATGTTGCAGGATGCCAAAAAAAAGAGAGGGCTTTGGGCTACCAGACTGGGAATTGTACTATCAAGCCTAAGTACTCACATGGGTGAAAGAATGGATCAGCTTGAGACATAAAAAATTATTAACTTTAGAAGGCCATGACCTCCAACTAAGTTGGCACCCTTTCTTATGGTATGGGAGAATAAGATACATAGTTATTTTCAAAGACACTAGATCAGGAATGCACTATTAGTTTGGTTTAAAATAAAAGAACAACACTATTTGAAAATACCAGTCTGACTTTCCACTATGGGAGCATTCTATAAGCTTCCTAATGACCATTTTTTGACAACAAAACGGGCCTGTTGTCGCGAACTGGGGAGAGCAGAAATGAGCAAAAAATGGGCCATTTTTTGCTCAATTTGCCCCCCACCCCCACCCCAAGGAACACTCTACAAACCTCCTAAGGGCAATTCATGCCCTTTAAAAAAAAAACGGGCCATTTTTGGGAGGTTTGCAGAGTGCAAAAACTTTTTTTTTTTAAATTTGCCTCTTTAAAACCTTGGGGTGTCTTATACTCCGAAAAATACAGTAAGCATCAATGTTGCTCGTTAATACTATTAATAGTGATATGGAGCTATGATTTTTTCAGCATAAAGCATAAACTAACTACCTGTTTTAAATTCTGCTACTAATTTATGCCATACACACACATACACGCACACACACACTATGCATGCATGGTATAAACCCACTAAATTTCAGTTATAAATATTTGTTTGAATTTAACAAAAGTTATTTTAAAAGTTATATGCAATTTTTGCTTCTCAAGAGATGCATTGTATCCCTTAGGTTATCACTTCTGGGATAATTTCAGGTTTGTAAAACAGTTGAAAAATAAACAAAAGCATAACTATAGTGAATAGTATTAATGATATATGAATTCTACTTACCTCTTCAGGATTGGCATTAAAAGTGAGGCTGCCTTCATCTAGTTGCATATACAGTTTTCTAAAAGAAAATCCAAGAGGTGGATTCTTATTGTATATGGAACAGTGACCCCAAGTGGATTTGCACAGTCTACAATATAAAAAAAGGCTGTTAGCTACAAAAATGTAATGTAAGATTTTAGGATTCAATCCATTTCTTGAATATTACTATCAAGTAACTGCCTTACAAAACACTGTAAAATGCAGTATGTAAAATTATCAAACAATGTAACCAATAGATTTTAATAGTACTTTAAAGGTAGTAATCTGAGGAATGTGTTTGAGTTTTCTTTTCTCTGACAAGCAATGGGATTACAATAATACAATAATGCAATAGTAGAGTTGGAAGGGACCTTGGAGGCCTTCTAGTCCAACCCCCTGCCTAGGCAGGAAACCCTATACCATTTCAGGCAAATGGCTATCCAACATCTTCTTAAAGACTTCCAGTGTTGGGGCATTCACAACTTTTGGAGGCAAGCTGTTCCACTGATTAATTGTTCTAACTGTCAGGAAATTTCTCCTCAGTTCTAAGTTGCTTCTCTCCTTGATTAGTTTCCACCTATTGCTTCTTGTTCTACCCTCAGGTGCCTTGGAAAATAGTTTGACTCCCTCTTCTTTGTGGCAACCCCTGAGATATTGGAACACTGCTATCATGTCTCCCCTAGTCCTCCTTTCTATTAAACTAGACATACCCAGTTCCTGCAACCGTTCCTCATATGTTTTAGTCTCCTGTCCCTTAATCATCTTTGTTGCTCTTCTCTGCACTCTTTCTAGAGTCTCCACATCTTTTTTACATCGTGACGACCAGAACTGAATGCAGTATTCCAAGTGTGGCCTCACCAAGGCATTATAAAGCATTATATATGATGGATTATAAAGGATTATATATGATTCTTTCACGAGCCAAAAGAGGGAGTCTCTACAGTACTTTATATGACACAGAGAGGAATGCTGCTGCACACAAATATTACGATTTACACAAACCAAGACAATTTCAACACCTTATATTTGTACAAGTATAAACTATGATGTTTTATTTCAAGTATCTTTTTCAGATTCCAAATTTACAATTATAGAAAAAAATGAGCAGCTCAATATTTAACAATTCAGAAATGCATTGCAAAATAAAATGCCTGAATGAATAAGGAAGTTGTAACAGTTTCATTATATATGCCAATCTCATCTCATTACTAACATATTCTATAAGGTATTTCTTTTTATTATCAGGGTCTTCAAGTATTCATTAAATTACAAAGAAAAGGACTAGAGTTTAAACTGTGTGGAATGGATGGACAGATATACAGAAACACAAGTGGGGCAATGGAAAAATCAACCACTTCAGGCTTGTCTGCCATAAGTTTTATAAAGTAGCTGAGTTGTGTCTAAGAATCTTCTGCCAAGTCAGGCAAAGAGCTTAATATGGGGTTAAGTGCCCACAGAGTTGTGATTTAATGCAGACCCCTGTTGTAAAGCCTGACCACACAACACAAAGTGGGAACAGAAGCAGAAATAAAACTACAAGCTTTTTCAAAGTTAGTATAATATGTAGAGCTCTAATCAGTGCACATTTTGGCACTTGTATCTGGAAAGTGGGGAGGGGAAAAACAGTGGTATCTTGGTACTCAACTGCTTTGAAACTCATTCAAAGCATTTTGACACGAAAATTTTGTTCAGGTACTCGTTTGTTTAGTATTTGATACACAAACTAGAACTTGTCGGTGTCTGCTGCCTTGTGACTAACTACATCATTCCTTTTGGGAAAAATCTGGTTGGTACCCATTGTTTTTGGTATTCATCACACCTCCAGGAACCAATTAAGATGAGTACTGAGTTACTTGCCTGTTTTGTGAAATCAGCCTCCCCTAAGTCCAACATAGATTCCACAGAGAGCTAGGACTATGCTTCCACCTAAAGATCTCAATAATCAAGAATATGTCATTCTAAAAACAGAGTCCATAGAAGTCCATTATTGATCTCCCTCCTACCAGTCTAAAGGCATGGAAGAGATCTCAGGGAACCCATGTCTACTATTCAGGATGATGTTTTACCCCAATTACTAAGCACTCCATTTTTGCATGTTTTTGAGAAGAGGTTTTATGCATACTTTGTACTACTGGGCAAGATACTATCCTTTCTTGTGACTCTCAGAGAAAGCCAACGTCAACAGTTGTGGGTGGAGACACATAGTTAGGCTTCTTAAGTACTATTAAAAGACTGCATTAGAGGGTCAACCACAGGGGAAAAAAATCTAAACTTGAAACTTATCTTCTTTCAATTTCAATTACTTTGTTTTCATTTAGATTATTAGAATGACCGTTGGCTTACCTGAACGGTTGTTCTCTGGGCGCTGCGGGAGAGTCCAAGCATGGGTTAAACACAGTCTATCTACCCTAGGACTGAGTAGATTTTTCTTTGACCACACCTCCTTTGCCTCAGTGAGGGCAGTTTAAAAACGAAGTCTTGTCTGCTGTACAACGCCCTTCAGATATCTTGATGTGATGCATAATCTTAGACACTGCAATAAGCCCTGGGCGGGTTTGGACTCTCCCGCAGCGCCCAGAGAACGACCGTTCAGGTAAGCCAACGCTGCTTGGAGAATGTTCAGGTAAGCCTGTGCGCTGCTTGGAGAGTCCAAGCATGGGACATACCCAAGCTATTATATGCCAGGGCGGGAAGTGTCCGGATTGTCCGGAACCGAGGCAACTTGCTGTGAAATATGTCTTCCAAAGGAGGCTTCGGCTGAGGCAAAGGTGTCAATTTTGTAATTTCTGATGAACGTGGTGGGAGACGCCCACGTAGCCGCTCTGCAAATGTCAATGATGGACGCATGGGTCGCCCAGGCTGCTGTAGTGGCAGCACTCCTTGTAGAGTGTGTCGTCACTCGACCTGGCATGGTCCTGCCTTGATGTTCATAAACCATTTTTATACAAGCCTGCAGCCAACGTCCAATAGTTGAGGAAGAGACCTTACGGCCCAACAACCCTGGTTGAAACGATACAAAGAATGACTCTGTACGTCTAAAGTCCTTCGTCCTTTTAATATATATACGCACCGCTTGTCGAACGTCTAGCTTGTGCCAGGAACGTTCCTTAGGATGCTGAGGTCTGGGGCAAAAGCACGGGAGTATCACCTCCTGGGCCCTATGAAAGTGAGTGTTCACTTTTGGTATGAAGGAAGGATCAAGTTGCAGGATGACCCGGTCATGATGAATAATACAAAGTTCCTCCCTGACAGAAAGTGCTGCAATCTCTAATACCATTCTAGCAGACATAATTGCTACTAAGAAAGCAGTTTTAAAGCTCAAATGTTGAAGACTCGCAGTTCGAATTGGTTCGAAGGGCACGTTCGTCAGGGCTCGCAGAACATAAGGTAAGTTCCAGGAAGGGTACCTGTGTATAGCCTGAGGGCGGATGTTGGATGCGCCCTTCAGGAAACTCCTGACCTGAGGGTGTTGACTAAGGGACTGATAAGTGTCTCTAGCCAGTATAGTGACAAGGCCGCTACCTGGCAATGGAGAGTGTTGGGCGCCAACCCTTTGTCCAACCCCTCTTGAAGGAAGTCCAGAAGTTGGGGTATGGATGCTGAAACATCTACGATGTCATGCCCCTTACACCAGATGGAAAACACGGCCCAGGTCATGTCATATATGCGTGTTGTGGCTGGTCTTCTGGATGCTTGAATGGTCTGGATGACCTTGTCAGAAAGATTTTGTTTCCTCGGAAGCTCCCCCTCAAGTGCCATACGGCTAGTTGAAGCCACTGGGGGACCAGATGACTGATGACCCCCTGGCTGAGGGAGATCTGCTCCTGAGGAATCCTCCACAGTTTCTGTATGGAAAGATCGACCAGATCCGCATACCAGGACCTCGGTACGCTGAATGCAGGACCTAGTACAATCTCCGCCTCCTCAATCAGGAGCTTGGTGATTACCTGTGGAATGAGCAGTAGGGGCGGAAAAATGTAGAGGAGGCCTGGAGGCCACTTGGACCTCAGCGCATCCGTCCCCTCTGCCTGGGGTGAGTGGTAAAGTGAAAAGAATCTCGGCAGTTGCATGTTGACTTAAGTTGCAAACAGGTCGACTTGTGGTTGACTGGACCGCCACCCTATCTGCTGGAACAGAATTGGATGCAGACGCCACTTGGAATTGTCAATTGTCTGTCGGCTCAGACAGTGTGCCCTTATGTTGCTGGCCCCAGATATGTGATCTGCTCTGATTGATGCCAGGTGACGTTCCGCCCAACGGCCCAGAGATTCTGCTTCTGCCACAAGTCCCTTGGAGTTGGTGCCACCCTGCTGGTTTATGTGGGCATTCGTTGCAATGTTGTCTGTGAGCAACAGTACATGGCGACCCACCAGTTGGGCTGAAAACCATCTTAGGGCAAGCCTGGCTGCTCTCAGCTCTAGCCAATTTATGCTGCGAGCTGCCTCTGTCCATGACCATCTGCCTTGAGTCAGTTGACCCTGGCAATGTGTCCCCAGCCCTAGAGACTGGCATCCGAGGTGACCATGACTCTTTCGGGTTCCTTGAACTGGCAACCTTTCTCTACTGCCATCGACTGCCACCATCTGAGGGAGCAAACAACCTTCAGTGGAAGCCGAACCTTTCTGGGCGAGTTGCTGGTCTTCGGTCCCTGTATCGGCAGTAAGAACCACTGTAGTTCCGTGGCATGCAGCCATGCCCAGGGAACTATTTTTAGGCAAGATATCATGATGCCAAGGATCTGTGAGAGTTGGACAATCGGCAGGAATCTGACCCGGCGACACTGGCGGATCCTGCTCCTTAGATTGCGCAGCCGATCTGGTGACAGACACACCTGGCACGAAACAGTCTATTATGGTGCCAAGATGCTGAATGCAAGTTACCAGTTCGAGATGATTTTTCTGTCGATTCACCGAAAAGCCGTGGTTCTGTAGGGCGCGTATGGTGATTTGCATGTCTCTTATGGCCTGATGACGGCTTGACGACTGAATGATGATGTCATCCAGGTAACATTCCAGGCAAATGGGCCGGGCGCGAAGGTGAGCCGCCACTGCTGCCAGAAGCTTGATGAAAGTCCTGGGCACAGACAAGAGGCCGAAGGGAAGAGCCCTGTACTGATAATGCCTCCCATGATAGTGAAACCACAGGAAACTTCTGTGCGATGCATGGATGTGCACATGCAGGTAAGCTTCTTTCAGATCGATGGACTGAGCAGGTCCCCCTGTCTTATGTAGTCAAAGATGGATTGGAGGGACTGCATCTTGAAGCACTTGTAGGCCAGATGCTGATTCAGGCGCTTCAAATCTAAGATGGCCCTCCACCCACGCACCCCGAGCTCTTTAGGACCAGGAAGAGAATGAAATAGAATCCCTTCCCCTCCTGGTCCGATGGAAATGGCTCTATGGCATTTATTTGCCATAGCTTATTTGCAGATGACGGATCTCTGCCTGCATAAGGGACCTTTTGAGGGTTTTTTTGGGCAGGGGGCAACGAATGAACGTTTGTGGAGGGAACGTCAGAAACTCTAGGACCAGACCTCTCCTGATGCTGTTGAGGATCCACGTGTCCGTGGTAATCTCCTCACATCGGTCTGCATAAAGTTGCAGGTGGCCCCTGATGGGAGGATCGCTCTGGTGGTCATTTGCCACGCCTGAACTGGCGGTTGTTGGAACCGCCACGAAAGGACTTCCGAAAGGAGCCCTGGTGTTGTTGCCTGCCACGGGACCCAAAGGCTTTCCTGTCTTGGCCCCTATAGCTAGGTTGATTGTAGGATCTCTGATAGGAAAAAGAAGTAGAAGCCTGAGCATTATCCTGGCCCCGAAAGCCCTATTTCCTGAAGGAACCAGAGCCCTTCCTCTCATTTTTTTTGTGAGTAGAGGGAAGGATTTTTCGTTTATCCTTTGTCTCTATCAAAAAAATTTCTAAGGAATCTCCGAAGAGATGCCCCCCTTTGAATGGGGCTGAGGCCAGCTTCCATTTAGCTTTCATGTCTGCCTGCCAGTGGCAGAGCCATAGCAGGCGGCGTGAGGTCACATTGGAAGCCAGCGCTCTAGAGGCGAACTTCATCGCATTCAAGGAGGCATCTGAGGAATATTCCACAGCTGTAATGATCTCATTGAGAACATGACGCCATTGAGATCATGACGCCACCGAGATCCCCCTGAGGGAGGCTAACCAGAGTAAGGATGTCCTTGTGAAGAAGGAAGCGGAAGTTGATGCTTTAATGGCCCAGGCGGCCGCCTGATGCGTCTTATGACAGGGTTTTTCTGCCTTTTTGTCTTCTGCTTTAAGACCATCTAAAAGGTCTGCCGGTAGGGCTGAGTTGGAAGTCAAGGAGACCACCGGGGCATCCACCTCTGGCAATTTCAAAATGTCCTCCATTTTAGTTTCTAAGGAGTATAAATTTTTGTCCCCCCACTCTGGGATTGGCCAATGTTCCTGGCTGTGCCTACTGGCACTGCACAACATCCATGAACAGGTCAGGGACCGGAATTAGCTCCGGATCTGGAGCATTCTCCTTTATTAGTCCCTCCTTAGGGTCCTGGGAAGTAGAAGGGGCAGCCTTATCCTTAGGTTTAGCTGGGCCTAGCTCCATGGAAGCCCCGGCCTTATGCAGAATAGCCTTAAACAAAGACAGTTTGAAGAGGCCAGTGAAAACAGGCTTATCAGAGGCATATCCTCATCCTCCGATAATTCAAATTCATCTGCAGCTTCCTCCTCCCAGGCCAACACCTCCGTTGTAACAGAGGTACCAGGAGAATCGGGGTTGCGATCCCTGGACTCAACGCGGTGGTGACCTGTCTTAAGACCAATGCCACCTCTGGCTTCCTTTTTCCACATTGCTTCGACAACGCCGTGGGAGATAGCCTGGGATATCACCTCCCTCATCTCAGCTGACAGAGCAGGGCCTTTGTCTTCTGCAGGCCTGGACCTGGAGGAGACAAGGTGACGGTCACATTTAGCAGGGACTGACTCCTCAGGTAAGAAGCACCGAAAGGGCTCCAACTCCTCCCTCATGGAAGAGCTAGGGAAATCCGGGTACCCCAGGGAAGCTGCAGGAGACCCAATTTGAGATTTCCTACACTTAGGGATGGTGACTGATCCCCTTGATTTGAGGCAACTTTTCCTTCCTCAGATCTGGGAGGAGAGGCCGGGACAGTGTCACATTCCTGAGAGGAGGTTTGGCCCTGGGGCCTATTAGATCTCTCCCTTGGAGCCTCCTGCCTCTTGGCCGCCTGTTTCTTGGGGCCCTTGCTCCCTGAGAAACTATGGGTTGATTTTCCCCCAGTGCCCTTACGCCCCTTCCACCTTTGGTTTGGAGGATCTGGCCTACTGCGCTTTGAAGAGGGCCCTGCCAGCTCCTCCCGTGCCCCCAAACCTTCATCTGCCATGTTTAGTGTTCAGATTCGTGGCTTGCGAGGCGAAGATGCAGTAGTGAAGGGCACCTGATGCTGGCCAGCTGGCTTTGCAGCATTTGCAGATCTGCTCAAGAGCTGGAGGCTGGCTAGAATGCCAGGACACTCCAGTGCGGTCTTCCTACAACAAGGAGTCTTCTGGAGAGGGAGGGAGGCCCTGCCGGCGCCCCGGACAGGACCAAGCATTCCCCCTCGGCGATCTGCACTGAGGTGGTAAGGCGTGATTCCCAGGAGTCTGCTTCTGCCGGAATCGAACAAGGAGGCAATTTGGCGCTTTAAAATGCTGTCCCAGCTTGGCGCAGCCGAAGGGAAGCTTTCGATGGTCCACCCTGCCTCAATTAGCGGCTGTTAGAGAGTAGACCGAGGACGGGCGATTTGGCGCTCTAAATGGCTGCCGCATCCTTGCGCTGCCAAAAGGAGGGTTCTGTTGTTCGTCCCTGCCTCAATGAGTGGTTGTTAAAAAGCATGTGAAAAGGTCACTTCCAAAATGGCCACCACGCTCATAGGAGCCTCAGAGACACTGTCGCGTCACTGAAGGCTCCTGATGCTGTCAAATGGTTGGAAACACAGAAAACCTTTCTACCGTTCCTGCACATGCTGGCAGCCGCCTTGACAAGTTGTCTCTATTATCCCGACCGCTGTGTGCGACCAGCAGAAGGTTGGTTTTCCGACATTCACCTCAGCAAGCTTTTTAAAGAAAATAAACTTCAAGGACGGTTCTAACCCTATTCTAACTGAACAGACTACTCTAAGAAAATAAAAAATCATAAATCTACTGTGAATTGCTTGGAGAGTTCCAGTCTATCTGTCAAAGGACTGAGGAGCTCCCCAAATTTAGTCTTAATGGGCGGACTGAGTTTTTAAACTGCCCTCAATGAGGCAAAGGAGGTGTGGTCAAAGAAAAATCTACTCAGTCCTAGGGCAGATAGACTGTATTTAACCCATGCTTGGACTCTCCAAGCAGCGCACAGGACAACATGCAGGTAGAATGTAAAGTACCGAGGAGCAAACAGCCTCATCTGATTCTGATGCAATAGAAATACAGATACAGAACATTTCAAACAGATTTCCTTATACTACTATACTCAGCCCATATATACAACACAAATATAAAAAGGCAACATTAAAAATAAAAATATGGTTTTCTGCCTGCATGGTCTTCTGTGATGAGCCGAAGGACAGAAAGAGGGAGTAGTGACCTTCCTCCCATATTTAGGCATACCAGGGGTTGTAACACAAATACATACCTATTTCCCTGGCTCAACTGATAAGGAGGCGAGCCTGTGGCTTAGTGGCTAAGACTCCTGCCTAAGATATAATACAGCCCAGGTTCAAATCCCAGTAAGGGTATGGCTAGCTGATGAGAGCTAATTAGCTCGAAATAGATCTATACTAGTCTCCCTTTATTTATTTATCAGTACAAATACATACATACATACATACATACATACATACATACATACATACATATATATATATATGTTGCGTTCAGCACAAACGCAACACAAATAACAAAGGCAACATTAAAAATAATGGCTTTCTGTCTGGATGGTTTCTTGGGATGAGCCGATAGACAGAGAAAGGAAGCAGTATGTTTCCTCCCATATTTGGGCATACCAGGGGTTGTAAACTTAATACATGTGTGTGTGTGTGTGTATACATATACATATATTTGTTTACGTAGATTTTCACGGGTGTAGGTATGCTGGTTTTGTTGTATTCGGGTCTTTTCCCGTGTAAGATTGAGATTGTCTTTGCAACGTTTCGGCAAGATCTCACCTGCCATCTTCGGGCTTGGCTAAAGCCCAAGCCCAAAGATGGCAGGTGAGATCTTGCCGAAACGTTGCAAAGACAAATATATATATATTGCCAAGACAATCTCAATTTTAAACGGGAAAAGACCCGTAGATTTTCACGGGTGTTGGTATCATGGTTTTGTTGCATTCGGGTCTTTTCCCGTGTAAAATTGAGATTGTCTTGGCAACGTTTCAGTGAGGTCTCACTCGCCATCTTCAGGCTGGTGCTTTTGGCTTAAAGTGTGATCGGAGCTGCCGTCTTTATGTAAATCTTGGGGGGGGGGTATGAAGTGCTGGCTTTGTTTCAGTAAGTGGAATGATTGGTTGTGTGGTTGTTATCATGATTGGTAGATTGGTGCTGATTGGTGCTGGCTGTGTGTGCATTGTTGTTTTGTATTGTAATGGCCTGGGTGGTGAGTGGGGTTCGTTTGTTGACTAGGGCTGGTTTCCAGATGTTTGGTAGGCGGGAGGTATGGTCACGTTTATTCATGTTGTGGGGGTGTTTCTCTATTTCGATGGCTTCCATAATTATTCTCTTGTTGAAGTGTTCTGTTTTGGAGATTAACCTGGTTTCTTCAACATGAAATCAATTTATATATAAAAAATGAAATGTGAGTATCACATGGTATACTAGCAATATGTAATTACTATTATATATCTCCCATATCCCCACCTCATAAATATTGTAGCAATATAGCTATCACATTTTGCTGCTTTTCTAAAAATGAAACAAAGCAGTTTAGACATATCTCAGAAGATATAAAACATAAAAAGATAAGAAAAAAAATTAAGAGGATTTTATTATTCCTGTCTTACTTCTTTAGATAAAGAGTTTCCCTAATTTGTAATCCTCCAAAACTGTTCTAAACCTTGGGCAGTGAGCAAGAAATGCAGTATTGGCCAAAAAATGCCTCGCAAATATGCAATAACACTAAATTCACATACAGAAGTCTAAATATGAAGATAGGCATTGGGAAAGTCTGTACTGGATAAAGTCAAATGAATCATACTATCTAGTGCTTGTATTTATATAACAATTGCATTAATATTTCAGATTATCTAAGTAAGTAAATCTAAAGATCAGTTCACCCTAATCCGACTTGTAAAAATAATAAACCTACAGGCATTAGAAAGCAGCTTTTATTTCAGGAAATCAATCATTGCACAGAGAAAGAATATGATCCAGTGTGTGTTTCTGAGCAAGTGTTGTATGGGAGGGAAATACAGGGTTACAAATAAAAGAACCATTTACTCTATAGCCAAATTAGTACAAAGATATGGAATATAATGTTTTAGGGTACAAACATAACATAGAGTTTCCTAGTAATAACAATAAATTAAGTCAATAAATTATAGTGGATATGTGCAGGAATATATTAGTGACTATGATTTTGATTTATTTATTATATTAGGCATTGAGTTCTATATATTTACTCTTTTTTAATAACTACCAGTAAGAGCTTCTTGGCACTAACCTAACTGAATTTAAGAGGCGCTTTACAAGATACATATTTTTATCTGGACCTGTGCTTTTCTTTCAAACATGAGTTTTACAGGTTGATTAATTGTCCAAAGTTTGTTTTTAAAATTATTGTAACATCTTTCATTTTCAGCAAATTCTGATTAGGGAAAACTAAATTTAACATTTGATTAAACTAAGGTGTTTGCCTAGAAACCAGGAAAATGTAAGCTCTAGTTTTGCCTTAGGCATAGAAGCTGGCTGGCTGACTTTTGGCTGCTCTTTTTCAGCCCAACCCACCTGGACAGGGTTGTTGTTGTGAGGGATTATTAAATATGTTTTCTACCTGAAGTTATTTATAAAAACAACAACAGTGGGATAAAATAAATAAATACAAAGTATATTATATACCTGTACTATATATTCAATAGAACAAAAGTATATTATAAGTAGTTCCAACATCATGGTATATAGATTTTAAAAGTACTTTTTAAAACATCTTACACTGAGCAATCCAAAGAAATCTAATTGATTATCAAATTGAAAAATAAGAATTTAGAGAAATTACTATTTCTTCCTATTAATATCAAACAAAACATAAAAATTTCAACGCCCATTGATTTATATAATAAATCAGTGTCATTCTATCAAGAATTAGAATTTTCTTCAATTTCCCCCCGGAAATGCTGAAAGTAAATATTTTTACTATTTTTCAGCAAGATTATTCCCTAGATTTTGTTGAGTAATTGAATGGTATTTGTTACTATTATACTGAACTGGTTTGAAAGAAGTCGCTATTGGATACTAATGAAAACATTAAGGCCTTGAACAAATATCTTTTTGTCATTCGCAAACTACTACGTACATTATTTTAAATGAAACTTTTACTAATGGAAACAAAACTTTCTAATAATGGAAAAGATATGCAAGAAATTGTATTGGGAAAGCCCTACATTATAAGATAATTTGCTTTATGATTCAAGTTCATATTTTTATTAATTATTACTGAATCCCATAATTTTTACTCTTTTTCATTACATTTTGACATTTTTTGACATTTTCAAAGCCAAAATATTGACATAATTAATGAACTACAATCATGTGAAAAACAACTCTTTTGAGTTCTATGGTTTTATATATCAGGACATAGTAAAAATAATCTGATCCTAGCAGTTCTTAAATGTAGGTAAATACTACCTTAGATAAGCAGCAACAAAAGACATATTATGTCATCAGTCATCATTACACAATAGAATTCAAAGAGTCTGTCCTTTCTTTTTCACATGACTATATATATATATATATATATATATATATATATATATATATATATATATATATATATATATACATATATATATATATATATATATATATATATATATATATATATATATATATATATATATATAGTAAATTTTCTGTTTTTTTTTTTTAAAAGCACACACAAGAAATTTTGATTTTCTGTCTTGTTACCTTACCCCTGCCACAGAAGCTCATCATTAGCAAGATCCTGCCACACGCATGAAGCTAGACAGAGATCTGTTGCATTCAGGTATGACAAAATGGTAAAACTAAGTTCAGGAGGTAACATTTCTAGGTTGATGAATCCTTCTTGTTCTTTTGACTTCCGAGCTTTCAACAGGTGATAAATGTCAATTCCTCCTTGGGCATGTTTCCGGTGATTAGTATTTGAAACATTATTAACAGTCATCCTTCTACCATTCTCCCTGGAAAGACAACTTTGTCCTCCGTATTCCTGTTGTTGTAACTGCTGGTTCCTTGCCACTCTCCACAACCCTTGACCCATCTGCAAGCCTGTAGGTTGTAAACAAAAGGGAAAGAAACATACAAATTACTTCATTAAAAAGAACAATAGGATTTCTTAATTATAACTTAAAATAATTTGCAGATATACATTTAATGATACTGAATTCTATTAAACATATAGTATATTAATGGACAGGATTTGTGTGATTCTATGCAAAGTATTATAAAGCTAGAGAAATATGAGGTTAAGAAATTTAATATTTTGTCTATAGCTATGGCCAACTGCAAATATCATTAAAGATAAAGAAAAACAAAACATTTCATAGTATTAATTAAATGTAAACTGGTATTTAGAAACATGATCCATTGCTTCCTAAACAACTTGAAGTGATTGTAAGCTATCATCAAAATCACTAGAAGTGCATTTTGGATTCCATCAATTTCCTCAATAAAACAATTCTTCTATCCATGAACTAGGAGGAAATGTTGCCAGGTTTCTCTCCAGTACAGATATGGCTATAAAAAAATTCAGAGAAATCTTTGGGATATAGATTCATAAAGAATATGAGCTTCTGAGTGAAAAGATCCCATGAAACTAGACAGTGTCTTATGGGAATCTGGATGAGGCAAAACAAAATCAGATAATTTTTATCAAGATGGAATTGTTAATCATTAGTAAATGATTGGGGACTTCAATAATAGCAGTCCCAGTAGTTACTCAATAACTACTGGGCCTCTGTGATTTGTGGATCTTTTGATTATCGGCTCCCATTGTTGTTTTTGCCCAGCTTTAACCAACAGTCAGTTCATGACCCATCTAGACAAGGATGCCCTGATGTCTGTAACCCATGTCCTACTCTCCACCCAAATGGATTAGCTCTATGTGGGGCTTTTGTTTTAAACTATTTAGAAATTAACAGTAGCAAGACTTTTGGAAGAGTAATCTTACCTGGATACAATTACAGCTATGTTAAAATATTATATTGGCTACCAGTAGGTTTATGAGCCCAATTCAACATACTGGTCATTACTGGTAAAGACCTACATAGCACAGCACTGGATATATCAGGCAAACCTTGACAGAGTCAATATTTTTGTTTGAATATCGACAGAAGACCTGCTAAAAGTGGAAGGTAAATAGGGTATGAGCCATATACAGACCTTATTGTGTAGAAAAGTATCCGTCCAAGAAGTACAGGTGGATCTCAATGTCTAATGCTGTGATAGCAAACCTATGGCACACGTGCCACAGGTGGCACGGAAAGTCCTCCCTGTGGGCATATGGGCCGTCACCAGTTGCTCTTCCGGGTTCCATTGCATGCATGTGTGCCGGTCAGCTGGTCCAGCGTGCATGCGCACTGGCCAGCTGCTCTCTTCTGGGTACTGGCGCTCTGGCGCGCACACTCCAGTTTTGGCATTTGGTGCCGAAAAGATTAACCATCACTTGTCTAATGTTTCAAATTTCTTAAAAGTAGTTTTATTCCAATGAACTTTCATCCCTGATTAAAGTTGTGCACACTGATCTTGAATTTTACCTTTGATAAAATTATGTTTGTTATGCTTTTTTGCTGATTTTTTATTTTTCTATAGAAGTCTTTGTATTGGGGCAAACAAATGAAATTACTGAAGTTATTTTACCTACCTTTTTCTTCAATACATCTTGTTTAGTCCTGACATAATTTATAAACCTTATTTCAGAAACAATTATATAACTATAAATCTGCATCTACATAGTCACTTTCCATGAGTTGGGCAGCCACATAGATTTCATTAATAAATACATTATCAACAGATTAAATGTAAAAAATTATCAAACAATTTCATGTTATTTTTTCTTTTAATTTTTAAAAAAGAAAGTCTTAGGCAATTCCTTGTTATAAATATATTATATTGTGCGATCTATAATAGATTAAGAGTATCTGCCAAGAGTATATATTCCTAGCAGGGATATCCAGATGCCCAGCTAAAGCAAACAGGCTCCTGTAGTGGATGGACAGCAGACATATAGGAAGAAGTCAGAGGCAGATTACCACTTTCATCACAATCATAAAAAACATTAATGAAAGAATACAATGTTAAACAGCTCTTATATTTTTACAGAGAAAACATTATGATTAAAAATACAAATTGATTGATGATATAGTGCCGGATGATGGGTCCTTCAGGTAAGATGGCATTCAATTTACTACTGAGGAAAAGCTGAGTTATAATGGTATTTATGACATGGTTAGATTTAAGCCTTAACCAATTTTGTTGTATTTAAGTACAATGACAATAAAGATTATACTTTGGGATGTCTAACAGCTGATGTTGCCATCAGAAAAATCCAAAGCTACAAAGACAGAATTCCAAAAGGAACATAGAACATAAGAAGCATGTCCACACAAAAGCTCAGCACAATGAAAGATGAAATGAAATGACTACAAATTACCATCACAACAATCGGTGAATTGAGATGGTCTGGGATGGGACATTTTCATTCAGAATATCTTACTGTTTTATTATTCAGGACATGAAAAACAAAAAAAAGGGTGTTGCTTTTATAATGGCGTAGCAAGAACAATACTTGGCAAAAATATAATCAATAACCAAAAAATACCAATTAGACATTCAAGATTATGTTGCAAACACTGATGCAGAAAAAGAGAAGGTTAATGGGTTTTATGATAAAGTCCAATTTGAAAATGACAGAACATGAAAACAAGTGCTGCTTGTGATTGAAGACTGGAATGTCAAAGTTAGAAACATGAAAGACTAAAATTTAATTGCATTGTATGGCTTAGAAAACTAAAATGGAGTAGGAAACTGACTTATAAATGTATGCAGTCCAATAATTGATTTTTTTTAAAAAATATTAAAAGTTTTACAAAACACATAAAAACTAATGCAAACAAACAAAAAAGAGCCGTAAAGAAAAAAGAAAAAGCGCAGAAAGAATAAAAAAACAGAAATAAGCTTCTACTTTCCTTTGTAGCAAATATGAATATAAATACAATTACAAAATTCTATTACTCTATGATTACAAAAACATCTCACTCTCCATTTTTTTCTATTCATCAACACCAAAATTCATAAGTGCACTTTTTCTGTTTTAATAAACCAAAACGTTTATAAGGGTTATCCACTCAACCATAAAAATATTGCTTTTCTCTAATCAAAGAGGATATAACTAAAGTCCTATGGATAATGTCGAACAATTCCACTATGGAATATATAATAGTCTTACTAGGGTCATATATAGAAAACAAAGTTCCATGACTTATTTTCTAGTTGCTTGTTCATTAATCCCAAAAGAAAAGTATATAGTTTGAGTTGTACTCTTACCTTTAAAATCTTCTGAAATAATGCATGTATTTGTATTCAAAATGTTTTGGCTTTTTTTTACATGTCCATCAAAATCATAAAAAAAGTTCATTCATGTTGTTCACATTTCCAGCTAAGATTCTAAGTACCTAAGTACTAAGTACCTAAGTATTCTGAGACAATTTCTCTGGATACAAAAGCAACGACAGTGGTCGTGGTCAAGCTTCACAAGACTATTGCAACTATCATCACTTTTTAGCTTGCCAATGAATTATGAGGGGCAGGGAAAGGTAGAACTCAAGCTCCAGACATCAAGATGCCAGCCATGAGAACCAAGGTTGGTTTGGGAGCTGTTTACCAGAGTCAAAAAACTTTCTCACAACAATACCAGAAGTCTCCATTGGACAATGTGACCTAGTCTAATAGGGGAAAGGGAAGATCTGGAATTTAATTATATGGGTTTGCGCAGGAAATGGTTAGATCTGGTTTTTCCCTCATCTTTGCCAATATGATGTACTCAATAAGGTTTTGGATAGAGAGATTGGACCGTCTCAGCCGTGCTTGCTTTGGTTGAGTTCATCTGTCAGAATGTTGACAGCTAGAACATAATAAAAATTTAAATCCTTTTCCATTTCTACATTTTCCCATTAGTCCCTCTGTATATTATATGCAAAGTTTTTAGTCCATTTCATCATACTTTCACCTATTCTTCTGACTCATTTTTCTAATATATTCAAACAACTAAAGTGGTATCGCTATATCGCTCATAGTTGGGGCATACAAAAATCAAATTGACTACTATATTTTTGCTAAAGGAGGTACAGAAGTTCAATTATAGTATCAAAAACATGGCCAGGTGCTGACTGTGGAACCAATCACAAACTGCTTGTGAACAACCTTCAAGTTAAGCTCAAGAATAAAAAGAAGAGCAGTCAGTTTCATGATATCATCTTGATATATACTATCTAGCAGTGGTTCTCAACCTTCCTAATGCCACGATCCTTTAATACAGTTCATGTTGTGGTGACCCCCAACCATAAAATTATTTTTGTTGCTACTCTATAACTGCAATTTTGCTACTGTTATGAATCATAATGTAAATATTTGATATGCAGGATATATTTTATTGTTATAAATTGAACATAATTAAAGCATGGTGATTAATCACAAAAATATGTAATTATATATTGTGAAATATTTCTTAATATATCTATATATTAAGAGAATATATCTTTCTCTTTCTCTCTCTGTTTCTGTCTGTCTGTGTGTGTGTGCTCTTTGTCTCTCTCCCCCTCCCTCCCCTTCTGTCTCTCTCTGTATCTGTCTCTCTTCTCCCTCCCCATCTCTGTCACTGTGTGTGTGTGCGCGTGTGTCTGTCTGTCTGTCACTCACTCACTTAATCACTCACTCTGTCTGTGTGTTTCTCTGTCTCTGTCTGTTTCTCTCTCCCTTCCTCCCCATCTCTGCCATTCTGTGTGTGTGTCTTTCTCTCTGTATGTCTATGTCTGTCTCTCACTCACTCACTTAATCACTCACTCTGTGTGTGTCTCTCTCTGTTTCTCCCTCCCTCCCTGCCCATCTCTGTCACTCTGTATGTGTGTGTGTCTCTCTCTGTGCCTATCTGTCTCTCTTTCTGTATTTCTCTCTCTCTCCCCTCCCTCCCCCATCTGTCACTTTGTGTGTGTGTGTCTCTCTGTCTCTTACTCACTCACTCACTTGATCACTCACTGTCTGTCTGTCTGTGCGTGTGTGTCTGTCTGTCTCTCCCTCCTCCCTGCCCTATCTCTGTCACTCTGTGTGTGTGCGTGTGTCCTTCTCATACTCTCTCTCTCTGTGTGTCTCCCTCTGTCTCTCTGTGTGCCTCTCTGTCTGTCTGTCTGTCTGTCTGTGTCTCCTCTCCCTCCCCCATCTCTGTCACTCTGTGTGTGTGTGTGTGTGCGTGTGTCTTTCTCTCTCTCACACACACATAGGCACACATACTGTGGTCACCTTTAATCACAGGTTAAAAGTACCTGGCAGCAGCGTTTTTCCCTGGGGGAAAGTCTCCGAGTCTGTAATTTAGGGGGTGTGCGCATGCCAAGCACCTATGTATTCAATGGCGTGGAGCCACAGCAAGGCTCTGCGCGGCTGGGGATGACTTTGGAGCCCATCCGGAAAGACGAGGAACGTGAGGGGGACCCCTCCCCCCATGGATGGGCTCCGGACGCCACACATCTTTCACAACCGCCTTGTTTCCAATTGGGGGGGGGAATCCAGGCAGAGGATTTCTTCTCCCCCAATTGGAAACGATGTGGCTGTGAAAGACAAGGCAACACTTTTCCGCCATTACGAAGGCTCCGAGGCTGTAATTGTATGGGGTGTGCACGCGCACCTATGTTTTCTATGGCGTCGAGCTGGGGCGACGCTCTGCATGGCTGGCGGTGACTCCAAAGCCTATCCGCAGGGGGGTTCAAGGAACGCGAAGTGGCGTTTAAAGTTCAGAGTTCCGATGGTCTTAGCGAACCCTGTGAAAAGGTCGTTCAACCCCCAAAGGGGTCGCGACCCACAGGTTGAGAACCGCTGCTATATAGCAACTGGTTTCAAAGAAAACATCAGAAATCACTTGGAAATCCTGAACTTTGTTGAGAGAAGAAACACGGAACTATGGAATGGATTTAAAGAAGGATAGAGGTGAAAAGTTTGCCAAAAATGAAAAGAGAGAAGAGGAGGAAGAAGAGGAAGAACGAAGAAGAGGAGGAGGAAGAGGAGGAGGAGGAGTTAGACAAAGACAAAGCAAACTATAAACAGCAAAGAGCAGAAAAGCCAAGGCCAAGAAAGGCAAAACCCTGAAAAAGGAACTTAGCAAATTGTTTTAGTGGCTATCAGAAGAGACAAGAAACAGTATTACAAAAATATCTGTGAAGAAATTGAATGTGAAAACAGACATGGAAAAACAAGGAACATCTTTCAAACAATTTTTGAATTCAGAAAGAGGTTTAATCTTGAACTGATATGCTAAAGTAACCATTACACAGATAGTAATCAACTCAAAGGAGATAAAAGGAAATGCAAAACTGTAACACTATGAATGTCAGCCTCCAGGATAATTTATAAGTTATTCTTTACTTACAAGCACTTCTAGTACCAGAAGATGAAGTTAGAACAGCAGTCCAGTCATTACCAACATAACTGAGAAACCGCATGAGGAATCTGACTTCAACAGCTAAAAATACAATGCATTCATGGAACAGAAAATAAGCCTTTGCCTTTAATATTTTTCATGTTTCACAGTTTCTGAATTCTACATCTAATATTCTCATGCAGAGTGTATAGTGCTGAAGTAATCTTTGTTCAGGAAAGAGTGGAGCCATATATTAATGAAATTTCTCGATTGATAATATACTTTGCACGTATCTCAAGTGCTAAGTGAACTAAGAAGTAGGTTTTCACTAATGTCATAGAGAACATTTTGAATGGAAAATGGCCCTTTTTAAAGTATGAAATGTTATGTTTTATTTAAAATGTTTTAATCGTTTTGGAAAGGTTTTGAAGCTTGAAACATTCCAAAATAGTTCAAATAGGAAATTTCAAACATGAAACAATTGTTTTATATTTGAAACAGTATACATTGCAGCTATGACAACTTCTCCATACATTAAAATAAAGAGAATACTGCTGTAGAACAACACATTTCTGCCTATAATAACTGTAGGTCTACATCAGGGGTGTCAAACTTGATTTCATTAAGGGCCACATCAGGGTTGTGTTTGACCTCAGGTAGGTGTGACCAGCTCGACATCACTCTGGTGGCTGGAGCACTCTGCCAACGAGAATGGAGCTCAGGCGGGCCCACGCGGCCCTCCTGAGCTCCATTTTCATTGGCAGAGGCACCATGGGCCACACTTTCACTGTTTCCAGGGCAGCCCCATGGGCCAGAGCTAACCACCCTATGGGTTGGATCCAGCCTGTGGGCCTTGAGTTTGACACCCCCGATCTACACTATAGATGTAACATTTACAAGTACTTTAAAGCATTATAAATAGAAAATAATAGTTATTTTATAACTAAAATAAAAAACAAAGCAAATTATCAGCATGAAATAAAAGGAAACTTAACTAAACGTTGCTTATACCAACTTCTCTATTGCCATTGCTTTCTATCCTTGCAAGCCAGCCTTGCTTTGAACATATTCGTACACTGGTTCATGAATTTGATTTTTTTTTTTTTATCACCGTTTCCAAACATGCATCTCTTTTTCTTTTACTCCCTCCATTTTACTTCCCATCCTTTATTGCCTCTTACATTCCAAGCTGCAATTGCCACGGTCCACCTAGTTGAATGACATACATGGTAGGTGAAAAACGGTAATGTGGAAACTACTTTAAAAAGCCAACAGCATCTCAAGATTAAGAAAACACCCTGCCAGAGTACTGACACATTCATACTAGCGCTGAGGAGCATCTTGCACCTGTTCCCAAATGCTCTTTAATTCCCTACAGGAGTGAAGAAAAAAGAACAAACGGTGCCACCTGTAGTTGAGGGCTGGTCTCAAAATACTATCTAGCCGAGGTCGGCGGTTACAAAAAGCCCCCAGAGCTACTTCTCGCCTGGATGTTGACCCACATTACCTGTACGAGCTGAGGTCCCAACCGCCGCCGCGACGACTCAGTTTCCAATCGGGTGCGAGCCTTCGAAGCGAGGGAGCGAGGCGTCATGCAGCTTCTGGCAGCCGTTGGAGCAAACCAGCTTCCCAGCGGGCTTCCGGTGCCATGCGCACAAACATGAGCCGTCACCTCCTCCACGCACGCTCGCTCGCTCGCTCGCTCCCTCCCGCAGACTCACTTTCGATCTCCTGGCGGCTACTAGAGCAACGGCCGCCGCATCTGTTTTTCCCGGAAGTGACGCATCGGATCTTGCGGCGCGGGAAAGCTGTTTGCACATCCGCCTCGACACTTTCGGTCGGCGGGGCTGAAGCAATCACGAAGGCGACGCTGTTTTTCCCTTTTGAGACGCCCCTGGAGGCGCCTCAGCTGGGGCGAGATTTCTTTTTTAAAGGGGCCGGAATAAAGGAGTAAGGAGTCTGCGGACCTGAAACAAAAGCTAGTTTTGGCTGCCCGCGGGAGCGCTTAAACTGCCGCTCAGCGTGGAGGACAAAGCGCAGCCCGTCGCGCCAGGGCAAGTCGGGTCAAAGCCACCTTTAGATCGAAGCGGCCGGACTGAGTGCCAACGGGGAAAATCTACCCTGCCTGGGCCCTTTCCAACGCTCTCCTTGGCCAGTCCTTCAGAAGTTCGCCAGCTTCGCATTCCAAGTATAAATGTAAGTGCCGATCCTTGGTGCTGTTTTCTTGCATTACCCAAACTAGGTTACATCATTGTTAATATGGAGTTGGGTTTCATTACCCAAACCCTAGTTTGGGTAATGTAACCTCTGCAAGAAAACAATCGAGTTCAGGGAGCACCAGAGACCCAGCAAATTAAAGTGTTGGAAGAAAAGTGGTTGGTTGCTTTCCCCAGGCAAATAAATGGAAAGAAGTGGAAACACTGCAGGAGTTCCCAAACTTAGCAACTTTAAGGCTTGTGGACTTCAACTCCTAGAATTCTTCAGCCAGCATAGCTGGGAATTGTGGGGAGTTGAAGTCCACAAGTCTTAAAGTTGCCAAGTTTGGGGACCCCTGGGATACAGTCTTAACTTCTTTCCTCTTTTTGGGTTGACACTGTCCGTACTCTGATTGGACTGAGTCTG
The DNA here is from genome assembly GCF_964273705.1 of Natrix helvetica. Taxonomy (NCBI): domain Eukaryota; kingdom Metazoa; phylum Chordata; class Lepidosauria; order Squamata; family Natricidae; genus Natrix; species Natrix helvetica. The sequence goes on along the minus strand of NC_138558.1, from coordinate 49,813,293 downwards.
AATATTAATTAGCCAATGTACTATATAACCCACTTCTGTGACTGTTACCACCCAGTTTCTGACTCAGTCCACTCTGGGACAGCCATGTTATCCCTTGTAGGACCAAAGGCTCCTCTTCCTCCAGTAAGGCCTCAAAAAATAAGGCCTCCAAGCAAGAGCTGAGAGGACCCGGGATCTTCCTGCCAATGGTCCGAAAAGATTCCAGCAGTGCCGGCCAGGCCCAGCCTACTACCACCACTGCCTGGAAGTGATACATGGGCCATTTAGCCCTATGCTCACAATTGATACGTCTGGCCTTTGGGGCATCACAATCTCACGGCCATCGAGCAGGCCCGCGGAGGCCATCTTCACTCCCACCATGGTGGGCTCCGCCAGGAGGGTCAGTTCCCTGTCTTGCCCACCGCCTTGCCACTACAGTCTATAGCTACTGGATTCCAGGACATAATAACCGAGGCCATTAAACAAGGCATTGCAGCAGGGCTCCAGGAGAAGAACCAAGGCGCGACATCAGGGGTCTCTCGTTCCACTCCATGACCTGGGTCAACCCCAGAGCCGATGGAACGCCTGTCTCTAGCGAACCTGTGAGCAGACGCTCTCCCGCTTCAGAGGAAGGGAAGATCAGGGACGCCGACGTCTCTGAGGAGGAAGGCACCGTACCGGACAAGCCTGCCTGCGTGGGTCTTTTCCCTCTAACATTGTTCAAACCACTGCTGGCTAAGGCCAAGGCCGCCTCAGACCTCGAGGGCCAGGCCGAGGCCCCGATGGCCCCAATACAGGTCCTATCGGCAAGTGCGCTGTTCAAGGAGCTCAAGGTGGAAGCAGACATCATACCCACTTATCAGCTCTTCGTGACACAGTGGGACACCAGTGGACCATGCCAACATCAGGCCCAGCACCCTCGGCCAACGACAGATGGTTCTACAATGTTGCGGAACAACTGGATAAGAACCTCACCTGGCTGACCATCGACGCTCCTGTAGCGGTGCTGCATACTAACACCACGCTCCCGGGCGCCCAGGAAGACATCCTCAAACCTGAGGATAGGCGCGCCGATCAGGTCCTCCAGCGGGGGCATCCGGCATCAGCGGGGGCTGTGCGTGCCTTGGCAGTGGCCACCTTTTTCTCACGCTCAAGCCTTTTCTGGCAGCAGCAACTGCAGGAACGTATCCCCACAGGGAATTCTAGGGCCCACCAGGACCTTAATAAAATTATTGGTGCAGTACAGTTTTCAGCTGATGCCACGCTGAGCACAACCCGGTTTGCTTCCAGGGCCGTGGCCTCGTCAGTGGCCTTATGCAGACTCCTGTGGCTCCGACAATGGCAATCTGACTTGAGATACAAGTGGCGCATAGCATTGGAGCTGTACCAAGGGGGGGCACTCTTCGGGGATTCTTTGACACGCCTATTGATCGAGGGAAAGGACAAGCGTAAGATCCTGCCCTCTAACCCTAAAAAAGGGTTCGCCTGAGCTGCCCCATACCCCAGGAGACAACAGGAGTACGGGTTTTTTTTTTTTAGGAATAATGATTATTCCCTATCAGGGTTCCACCAGCAGGGTGGCTTCTCCCAGTGCCCTAGACAACAGCAGTATCAGCACCAACGGGGAGGGGGACAGCCTAAACGTCCCTTTCGTGGAGTCAGTAACCGATACTACTGCAAATCCTAACCAGTAACAGGATTGGGCTCGCATTGGGGGGCAGCTACAGCACTTTGCCGACTAGTGGGAGGCCACGACCTCTGATGCCTGGGTGTTAGCCATGGTCAGGTTTGGTCTGACCCTGGAGTTTTTCTCCCACCCTCCCAGGTCCTTCCTCCAGTGCCCTATTTCTGCTAACCCCCAAAGACAGTTATTGATGGCGGAGGCTATTCAACACCTCCTTGATATTGTAGCCATCCAGAGGGTACCCGCCGACCAGGTCCGCCAGGGGTTTTATTCCTTGTTATTTGTCATTCCCAAGGCCTCTTGAGGGTGGAGAGCCATCCTTGACTTGAAGCGATTGAATAGGTTTATTGCATATAAATGTTTTAAGATGCATTCCTTGCAGACCATCTTGGAGGGGTGAGGGAGGATGATTACCTTACTTCTATTGACCTCACGGAGGCATACTTAGACATACCCATCCTGCAGGAGCATCGCCAGTTTTTGCTAGAGGCTAATGTCCTAGGGGCGTGGGTAGAGAATAATCTCCTTTCCCTCATGGCCAAGCACATTTCAGGGGAGGCTAATGTGCAGGCGAACTGGCTCAGTAGAGCTACAGTAGACCAGGCCGAATGGCAATTGCATCCTTCTCTTTTTCAGGAAATCACACACCGGTTCGGAGTCCCGATGGCGGATTTGTTCACCAGCCCCTCCAATGCTCAGCTCCCCAGGTTTTTCATGAGATTTTGAACACTGGGAGCAGAGGGAACAGACGCTCTTCGCTGTCTGTGGCCCAGGGGTCTACTCTATGCTTTCCCCCCCAGTGCCTCTCCTCCCCAGGGTTGTCTGCAGGATCATCGAGAACAGAGCAGAGGTCATACTCTTGGCCCCGCACTGGCCAAGGCGTCCTTGGTTTGCCGACCTTCAGATGTCGGTGGAGAGGCTCTGGAGGATTCCAGCAGACAGAATTGTCCTCCGCCAAGGAGCTCTACAACACCCGGAGCCCCAATGGCTCCAGCTAGCCGCCTGGTTGTCGAGCGGCTCACGTTAAGGGGAGATCAGTTCTCGGCCAGAGTTATTGATACTATACAGGCCTCCAGGAGGCCCTCGACTGTGTGCATTTACGACGCCACCTGGAAAATCTTTTGTAAGTGGTGCCTGCTTAAACAGATTAATTCAGAGGGCTCCTCCATCCCTCAGATCCTGGAATTTTTACAGGATGGCCTTGATAAAGGGTTATCTCCCAACACCATCAGATGGTAGGTGGCGGCCTTGGGCACCGTTCTCACCTGGGGGGGGCAAGCTATTTCACAGCACCCCATGGTAAAAAGGTTCTTAAGAGTGGCTACCAACCTGCGGCCACTGGCTGTACAGCGTTACCTAACCTGGGATCTTACCAGGGTCCTTGGGGCCCTTACCAAGCCGCCATTCAAGCATTTAAGATAAATTTCCATGGAATTACTTGGAAAGTTGCCTTCCTGGTGGCGATAACTTCCGCCAGGAGGATTTTGGAACTATACGCGCTCTCTGTTAGGGAGGACCTGTGCAAGTTTCACGATGATATGGTGGTCCTTCGGCTTGACCCTTCTTTTGTGCCGAAGGTGGGGTCATGGTTTCATAGGTCCCAGGAAGTGGTGCTCCCTAATTTCTTCCCCACCCAGACTCACCAGCTCGAGAAGCAATGGCACAATCTTGATGTCTGTCGGGCACTGAAAATTTACATCGCACGCACGTCTGAGATTAGATGGTCAGAGGCGCTTTTTGTATCTTTTCAGTCTTCATCCTTGGGTAAAAAGCTCTCCATGACAGTGATTGGCATATGAGTGAGGCGTTGTATTGCAACAGCCTACACAGCCCAGGAGCTGGATGTTCCAGGGGGTATTACCGCTCACTCTACGCGGAGTGCTGCCACCACCGCAGCGTGGGGCACTCAGGCTTCTCTGGACGAGATCTGTAGGGTGGCAGCTTCTCTGGATGAGATCTGTAGGGTCCCTGTCACCGTTTATCAGAAACTAAGTTGGACAAGTTTGCATCGGCAGAGGCCACTTTCGGACGCAGTGTGTTGCAGGCGGTAAGATCTGAGGCTCAACTGCCAGAACGGTCGCTTTCCCTCCCTAGCTTGGATATGTCCCATGCATGGATGGTATCTCCACCCTTATTGAGAAAGAGTGTTGGTACCTACCTGATAGATACGCTTCTAATAGGGTGGAGATAGCATCCAGCCCCATCCCTTACCTTTTTGGGAGGCTACCGCTTTTACCTGCCGTTGGAGTATTTTTGTGGTTGATGATTGCATAAGGTTTTGTTCTGTTTACCTGTATCACTAAATATGTTTTTTTTGGGGATAACACGTGGAGTCTGTGTCTTCATTTACTTCGCCGGAAACTGGGTGGTAACACTCACAAAGGCGGGTTACATAAGTACCTTGGCTAATTAATATTCAGGCTCAGTCCAATCAGAGCACGGACAGTGTCAACCGATGCATGGATGCTATCTCCACCCTGTTAGAAGAAGCGTATCAGGTAGGTACCAACACACTTTCTCTGTCGTCCCTTTCTTCTTTGGCCCTCAATCTTTCCCTGCATTAGGCTCTTCTCCAGTGAGTCCTTCCTTCTAATTATGTGGCCAAAGTATTTGAGTTACATCTTCAGGATCAGGCCTTCTAAAGAGCAGTCAGGGTTGATCTCCTCTAAGACTGACCAGTTTGATCGCTTTGCAGTCCAAGGGACTTGCAGAAGTTTTCTCCCGCACCATAGTTCAAAGGCCTCAATTCTTTGGCGCTCAGCCTTTCTTATGGTCCAACCTTCACAGCCATACATTGCAACTGGAAAAACCATAGCCTTGACTATACGCACTTTTGTTGGCAGGGTGATGTCTTTGCTTTTTAGTATGCTATCTAGATTTGCCATAGCTTTCCTTCCCAGGAGCAAGTGTCAAATTTACCAAACTTGTTAACATCATCAATGTCAGAAGGGAATGGGATTTCCACTATTTATTTGCCTTGTCAGTTACTGGGAGTATTCACTTTACAAGGAGATGCCTTTGAAGACAACTCAAAGCCCATTTAATGCCCTATTAAATAGCCTTCACACTGGAAGTGAGAACAGCTAAAATTATTCAATTCCAGTGTTGGAGACACTGAAGTGATTCTCAGTAGACTTCTGGGTGAAATTAAAAGTGATGCTTTTAATTTTTAAACCCCTACATTGCTTGACTTCAGAACTACCTTCTCTAGATAGAACTATCCTGTCTGATTTGATTATCCCTTATGTGAAAATTCGTGAAGTAAAGTTGTGAAATGAAAGACATGGGAATCTTTCATTTTTAATGTCCCACATGTCATGGAAAAGTGTTTTCCAGAATTCTGTACTGTATTGTTATTTTAATTATGTTGATTTTATGAATGTCTTGTACTTAGAGTTAGTTGAACCTGATAGATGAATGAATGAGTAAATAAACTTTGTAAAACAAAATTATTCTGCTTTCTAGGCAACATGTGTTATAATTAAAAGAATAATTATACCATGGCTACAGGAGACCTGAAAGGAAACTTGCATAAGATAGAACAAAAACTTCGAGTTATAAATTATCCTAGCGATGTGGATTATATGGGGTAAGTGGAAGCATATTAGCCAATTTTTTGTATACACGTGGCTTGTTGGTGAATTGCCTATTGCTCAGCAAACAACTATTCTATTCTTTGTTTTTAAATAATGTACAGTATTCTCTGAATGTAGCAAAGCAGTCTTCTGATCAAAACAAACTAGAATGGGAACATGATTTGTTTAAGATTTTCCTCTGGAATTTTCTGGATGAAAGAAGTAACATTATTTATGTGATATTGATCTAAAACTAAATGATGGAAAGATGTTTTGCTGCATCATTCTATGGACAGGAAAATGGGTTTTTGGATACATTCCTTGTTAAATGATAAATTATTATATCATCTGTATTGCTCTTTGTTTTAATTGGTTTCTAGAGAATCTGATTTAATGGAAACTTTGTGCAAGAAAAATTGCCCGCCCTGCCCATTACCACCACCCCAAACTTCCTAAACACCATCACCACCGCTGCCAAATGTTTCACAGTGGTAACAGGGATGTGAAAACGGGATGGATCCAGTCTGCCACCTCCCTGCTGCCCCTCAATAGGCCAAACTCTGAACAGCTTGGAGCTTGGTGCAGCAGTGGTAGGAGTGTATGAAAAATGGAAGCCCCCAGCCGCTGCTGCTCTGCACTCTGCCCACCTGCTTGTTCACTCGCCTGGTGTGTCTGCCCTGGTTGAGTTGCCCCCGCATGAATTGGCCATGTTGAGTTATCCAACAATGAATTAGAGGCAATGAATTGGCAGAAGAGACTTGGTGGCGAGCTGGCTATGCCAAGTTGGCCGCACCGAGTTGTCCCATTCCGGCACAGAAGAGAGTCTGTATTCTTTTAACAAAAATAATTTTACCATTACCAATTTTTCTGTCTGCTCTAGTGGCTTATAATTAGAAAATTCAATAAGAAATGAACAATAATTGAGAAATAAAAGCAGTATGTTAAAATTGATAGAGTCTAAGGAGAATTGGACTTTGTTCCTTTGATCTCTGTGTTGTTGTAAAGTGGAAAAAATGTTCTAACAGATTTGTCATCCTATTCACTTATAAATGAATCATAATAAATAATTTGTTTCCATGCCATAGCATTTATTTTTCAATAAGTATTTAGCTAAGATTACATTAACTGTTAGATGATTTTAAACTGGTAATTATTTTTGTTGTTTAAACAGATTCCCACAATTTTATTAAATACTAAACTTCAATGAAATTCAGAATACAGTATTTAAAATAGATGACAGCACATCTCAAGTGCAAAGTGATTTGTTGTTGCAACATCTCTCCATGTAAAAATTACTTTTTGTATCCTTTTAATAAAACTTAGTATTTTTACATAGGCAGTGAATGTTTTGTCTAAAGTTAAAAATAAATCCAGTCCTCTTTTGGGAAAGACTTAAGAGCCTACTCTGTTTCAATTTTTGTTATTTTTACATGTTAAAACGTAATGATGCACTCATTCCCAAAAATACAGATTAATTATTCTGAAAACAGAATGTAAAATAGTCTTAATTAAATGTAGCCATGGTCTCCTGATAGTGTTTCAGAAATATAGAAATAAAACTACTGTGATAAAGGGCGATATAAAGGTTTTGAATTATCAGTTATCAATTATTTAATTTTCCCCACCATTACAGGTTGGCAAAGGGTGATCCATCTGTATTTTTACCAATCATTAGCTACTGTTTCACATCATTCTCAACAAATATTGCAGAACTTGTAATGGAATCGGGGCTGGAACTTACAGCAAAGAATGATTCACGTTTTGTTGATGCTATGTATAAGGTATATATTTTAAATAGGCTAATGTGGCAATGTTACCATTTATAGAGATGAAGAAGTAAAAGTGTCATTATACCTTGAAATTTAAACATTGTTTAAATTTTACTGCATTATGGCATAGTGTTATAAGATCACTAACTTTGAATTTCTATATGCTGTCCTAGCTAACATCTCTATGCAGAGGATATTTTAGTAGTGTGTCCTAGAGTATTTGGTTATTTATTCTTTATGCTCAAAGGAAAGTTTTTTTTGTTCAGAAAAAGTTAGAGTTAGAGCAATTCCTCTGTACCAAAAGAAAGGGTCATAGAAAGAAGCAGGCCTCTGAAATTTTATGAAAAGGCGCTTCCTTATACCTTCTGCAGCTGAGCAGATATATAAGTACCGGTATTATGAAAATAAATTCCTTTTTTTTAATCTATTCTCTGCAGCTTCTTCGTGATCAATTTCAGTACAAACCAGTCCTGTCAAAACAGCAGTTCCTTCAATATGGTTTTGCAGAAAGAAAAATACAGATTGTTTGTGATATTATTAGTTACATTTATAAAAGGCACAAAGAATTCAGTAACATGAATAAGGTATTGAAAATTAATTTTATTAGCATTTTAAAGAAAAAAATGAGTTAATATAAAAAAATTGTTAGCATTTTAAAGAAAAATCTAGTTAATAAAGTATTGTTTAATAACTCATATTTTCATTTATTAATGTTTTTATTAATTAAATCATTGCCTATCTTTTAATTTATATGCCACTTACTAAACACAGAGTTTTTCCTTTCTGATATTTGGAACATTACAATTTTATTTATTTCATTCTTTCATTTAAATTCTTTCTTTTCCTACATCTGTCTTGCAGTTAAAATTGAAATAGTTTTAATAATTACTGAATTATTTGTAATTTTATTCAAATGTATGAGAAAGGTTTATTGCACTAATAGCTTGGTGTGTGAAAGTTTCCACGTGTATATTATAGTTTCCTAAAAAATTCCCTATCCCCAAATTGTCAGAATATCTCATTTTTCTCAGAACAGTTTTTGGAGAGATAGCTGTCCTTCTTCCCATATTATCTGCTGACCAGTGCTATCCCACTGGTATATTGATATGATTGATATGAATTATGTATCTTCCATCGTGTACTTTTAAGATCCTGAATTTCAGTAGACTGATGTAATAAACATACTCTGTTTTACATAAAATGCAGTTCTTAGCATAACTTTGGATATTTCTATATCTTATAGATAAAAACCCAAACAGAAAAGAGAACCCATTTGATTAAATCTCTATCCCACACAAGTTTTTCTAATCAGTCTGTTACTGTAGCTATCAGTACTGCGGATTTGCAGCAGGTAGGAATATTCAATATTCTTTAGTATAAGAGTTAAGTATTTTTCATTTCATTTTTAAATACTTATCCTAATGGATATTTTGGTGTTCCCATATACTATTTTTATATGCTTTATCTGTTTTCAGCATAAGTAGCTTTGTTGTTAATAATAATATTCAGGGTGTATGTTAACTGCTTTATGCTATCTTACTGAACTGATTATATAATTTCTTTGTTTAATTTTCCATCCTCGTACTGTAAGATGACTCAAATGTTCATAATATAATCAATCAATTTTTATTACAGTCACAGGCCAGCATTACAAATAAAAGCATTAAAAACAATAATGATAATAGCAATAGCACTTAGACTTTTATACTATTTTACAGTGCTTTATAGCCCTTTTAAGCAGTTTACAGAATCAGCATATTGCCCTAACAATTTGGGTGCTCATTTTACCCAGAAGAATGGAAGGCTGAATCAACCTTGAGCCTGATGAGATTTGAACTGCCAAATTGCTGGTAGCTGACAGTCAGCAGAAGTAGCCTGCAATAATGCACTCTAACCACTGCTCCACCATGGCTCAAAAACAGACAAAATAATATATTATGATTAGTTGTGGATTATTAGTGGCTGCTCATAATTTAGATCTGTTCTACCTTGCATCTTAATCAATTTAAGAAGTCTGTGAAAAAACTTTATATCAATCAATGATTGAGGTGATAGAACGAAGATCTATTGATCTATTCCCTCCCCCCAAACCAATAATTCTGACTATTCTGTCATCTCTTATCTTAAATTAACAATCTGCTAATGGATTATTTTTCACTAAATGAGGACACTCATACAAAGAATGCTGCCTAGGAGAATTGACATTTCTTTTCCACTCTACTCTGATTAATATACAACAGAGAGAGATATTAAAAAAAAAAAAACCTACAATTTATATTTTAAAAATGGACTCTATTTTATTAGCTTATTGTTTGTTGGCTGTTTTTCAATCCCTAATATGAGCAGGATAAGATATTTGGTTGTAGTGGATTTCTCAATTATAAATGAGTTTTTTAAAATAAAAATAAATTTTCTTAAGAAAACATATTAAGAAATCATACCCATAACCACATACTCTGTGAAATAATGAACCACATATTCTGTAAAATTTATGAATTTATGAACTTGAAACTTAAACTGATTCTCACAATCATACAAATGGGACTGACGTTCAATCAATAAGAGGAAATGGCCTATCTTGCCCTTGAGGCATGAGATTACCTGTCTATGTAATATTAAGGAAAGCGAGTATTTGTAGTGAATATCAGTGCAAATATATTCCACAGATACATTAAATCAAAATGCTTTTTAATTGAATCAATTTTGTTTAATGCATACTTTACTATTACTTTGGGTTGGGTCTTTTACATGCACAGAAACCTCAAGTAGAACGTCATAAAAGTGTGACTAACAAGCATATCCCTGAAGATTTCATCAGTGGAACACTGCAGGAAGTGAAAGATTATGTTGCAAATAAGGTTGAAGTTTTGGACAGTGACACAGATGTCTTGGATAATATGGATGTACAGGTAAGACCATTCTTATTTTCTTAGGCCAATTCTTCTTGTTAAAATGACATTTGATAACCAATGTTTGTAGTAGTACTAGGAGACAAATCATAATTGAATAAACATTAATTTGAATAAATCTATTTAGATAAAAAGGTTTTGCATTACAATATAGAACTGAACAAATTGATTATGTCCAATGAATAAATATAAAGAATTGGTTCTATAGTTCTATAAGCAAACTTATGGTGCAGGAAAGCATCAAATATGACAAAAATAATCCCCTTTTCTCCCTCGCTCCACTTTTGTCTTGTGGAAGTCCAGCTGCACTCAAATGTAACTCAGCCATGGGATCAATAAAAAGATAATATTTATGTCTTTCAGGCAATGCATGTAAGTACTAAATGTTTTGCTAACTATCCTTCTTCTACAGAGCAGATCTACAATCAAATCTGAATTGGTAACAGGTTATACGTGAATTATTAGAACTTTCACCAGTTTTCTTGTTACTTATAGGTTTTGTGGTGTGAGTGCTTTTGCACAGGGTTCTAGTGAATGAACCAGCACTGTGGTTATGCTTTCTGATTTCATGTGGAGGTCTTTACATGTTTCATGTAATTAATAAACATCTAAACTTGTGCTACGACTATACTGAATGAAAATTATGTTATTTTCAGGTTGTAAAGAAGGACAATGAGTTAGAAGACTTGAAAAGTCAACTTGCTGAACTGCAGCAAAAGTTTCATTCATTGAGCAGTGTGGATGAAAAATTACAGACTTTAGAGAAGAAACTGCAAGGGAAAATTGTTATAGAAGAGAATGAGTGGAATAATCTTTTGAGCCGCATCCTCCTCCTTGAAACACAATTGTTGCTTCATTCCAAAACAGTATGTAAAAATGTAACAGTATGTGTTAAAAATTAGAAATACAGTAATCTACTATTTAATATTACATTTTTATTTTTAAGGGTTATCTGCCTTAGCTATTAATTAATATAGCACAAACTCTCCCTATTTTATACTGCACGAGGTTATCGAAATTAAAGAATGTTCTTTCTTTTTCAAAGACAACTTTCTAAAATTTTATTTTTTCCAATTATAATGGAAAGCCTATAGAAACTAATGAAAATGGTAACTCTATTCCAACTGCTGCTCTTATTTGTACATTTATTATTACTTCATATTAATGAACATAATTGTTAATATTTGGAATACTGCTGTCTTGGCTATTATCCCTTTTCGGTATTGTTTGAAATTTCTCTATTTTAAGTAATGTATTTGATTTTTAATACATTTCTAATGCTATGCTAAAATGACATAAAGGTTTCTGCTTCTCAAAGCATTATTTTAAAATAGTAAATTTGAACCAGAGAAGATATAACAAGAGGCATTATTTTTGTGTTCAAGATAGGATCATTGTTGCTTTTCTTAGTATTTGCCCTGCATGGTTTCAGGAAGTGATTGGTTTTGCAAGAGATAGTTTGTTTATCAGTTGGTTGGTCACAGAGTCTGATACCATTAAAAGAGAGTGACCCTCAGATGGGTTCTGTGCCTAAGGGAGAATTAGAAACTGTGTCTCCTGGCTCATAGTCTACCACTTTAACCATTCTGGCTCTCTTAGTGTTTGAAAGTACATTGTAGATTTAATTACTTTGTTTTTTAATGCAAGGCTTTTGAATTCATACCAAAATTATCCCAATGGCTCTTTTGTACCATAGGAAAAAAAAGTAGTAGATCTAATCCATGAATATTATGCGATCAAATGTCAATAGTATAGTACTGAATTTTTGATGAGATAAGCAGTAAGCAATGCAGTTGTTATTATTTTAATATACTCCGATTTGAAACATGATCTTCAAAAATATCACTTTTTCTCACGTTAGATAGTGTTTCAATTCAGGATTTGAAGGTTATGTTAATCACATAATGCCAATTCACGTATTGTGATGCTGAAACTGCAGTAAAATAGGAAGCTTTGATTTATGTACCTAAAATTTGATTCCTGAATTAATGATAATAGTTAAGGCTATTGGGTATGCTACTACTACGTTATAAAATGATTTAAATATAACTTAGTTATTCCACAAAGAGGACTGCACATTTCAAAATAACTAGTTGTTTTACAGAATAATTCATGAGTTATTAATAGTAAAATATTTTTTCAATTGCAGGCTGATTTATCTACAGAATTAAACAATGTGAGTGAAGAATATTATTCTAGCAGAAACACAACATCTTCTTCTGGTAAGTACTTCTTGCAACTTTCCTCAGTCTGGTTCGTGTTCGTTCTCTCTCTCTCTCTCTCTCTCTCTCTCTCTCTCTCTCTCTCTCTCTCTCTCTCTCTCTCTAAAATGCTATCTATTTAAATATGTTATATTGCATGGAAATTTAGTCAAACTGAATGTTAGTTATTATGGAATATGGTGTAGTAACTTTTTAAATACTGTCTTATTGTTATTTACCAAGTTAACTTGCTATTTAGATTTTAGTTATTTCAATGTTCTTAATAAGATTTTCAGAGAAGAAAAATTAAAATTTCTGACAAATATGTTCTGTTGCATTCTTTCAGATAAAGAGTCTGAATCAGGAACAAATTTAATCTGGTTTCAACTGTATTGTTTAGTATTTTTATTGAACATTGAATTTTCCTTTTCTCTAAAGCATTATATTTTGATAGTAAGCTACAGTACTTCTGTAGAAGTATCAACCTATAAATTAATGTTAGTGTGTGGCAGTTGAGAAAGTTTTGAAGTATAATAAAATACAGATGCTGTTTCTGAGCTCTGAGGTCAGTCAGAAAGTTTCATATGCTTTCTCCCTTTACACAGAATTAACTATTATTTTCTCAATATAAAATAAAAAGATTGGCATTTCCATATAGGATTTTGTTGTTTTTTAAAAACAACTTGTAGCTACTTCAAAAACTTTCTTAACATAGGCAGACAAATTACAGATTCAAATCTTTGAACTCTGTAGAAAAGGTTTATGTTGGGAGTAAAGTAATTTATCATGTTGCATTGATACTATAATAATTTACATTATAATACTCACCTCTGAATTCATTTGAGAATATTGCTTTACAATTTCTTATCAGTTTCTTTTATGAATATATTTGGTAAATCAGACTGTATGATTAAAATGTGTAAAGGCAAAGCTGAACTTTAAAAATGAGTTTATTCACAGATAAAGAGAAAGTAGAATTGCCAGACAGTCCTCAACAGTCGTCTGGATATAGTTCATCTGTATCGGCAGATCCGTCTCCCAAAGCCCTGGCTGTTGATGATGATGTTGTGTCAGAGGTTTCAAAGGTAAGTTAAAACTGACACATACATATATATTCTGGCAGAGCTATAGAAAGTTTGTGATTTTATTTGTCTTTGGTAATGCAAGTATACAAAGTTAAAACTCTTGCTTTTAAATTGTAGGAAACAACAATTCAAAAAATGGAAAGAATAAGCAAAATGTAAGTAAGATGATACAGTATTATTTTTTAGCAAATAAGATTTCAAATGTGGATACAGAATACAGAAAACAATTTAATGGACCTTAAATAACAGTGTCACATTCCGGCGTTTATCAGACGAGAAATGTAGACGACAGTTAATTGAGCACTTTTTATCTTGCAAGCTGGAAATCCAGACAAATAATGAAGAAAACAAAGTCAGTGCTACTGTGATTTAACCTTCCACCCCTTAAATGCTCTGTACTCCACCCCACATTTCCACCCCCTAGGCTCCTCTCCATATACTTCCCACGCCTCATGTGCCACCAATTTGCCACATCTTTGCAGCGTCTGAGCTTTTCATCGGACACGTCATGCTCTTTTCTGGCATGCCAGGCTCCCTCGCCTGTGCATGCTCTACTGCCCATTTGTTCTGCTGCGCATCATCTGTTTGCGAAGCCCACAGCTCAGCTGGCCATCTGAGGGCTCTGTAGATGTGGCAGGCTGCTCATGGATGTGCCTTCCCTCTCCGCAGCTCAGCAGGGGGCCCAAGGCATGTATGTCCTCTGCGCGGCTCAGCTAGATGGTATGCCGGTGTTCGGCGGGTATGGTCGTCATCAGGCTTGTACAGAGCATGCCAGGCTCTCCTTCCCCGCCCAAATGGCAGCCCCAGGCTGGCTAGGAACCCAGGGTCTGACAATCAGATGATGTGAACAGAATATTTCATTATGTGCATGAAAAAACTTCTATTTCCTATTTTACAAATGCATAAATGTATAAAAATGCTCAAAGAAAATCTCATTTCAATTTCAATTATGCACACCACTCAGACTTAGTGGACATTCCACTTTAACTGAAACTCCTTCCTCATCAAATTATGAATGTACTGTACCTACATTTCCCATACTTCCATGATGTAGTATTTTGTTAAAATTGTATTAGGCAATAAATCAAACTAAAGTTCTTTATTATTAAAGTAATGAGACATATTATTTTTGGGAGATAATATAAGATGCTTTAATAATAATGTTTAAAGTATTTATTTGCAAAACTTTTTTTATTAGTAGTGCTTTACTGAAAAAAGTAATCTTGGATTAAGTAGTAATCTGGTTTGAAAAAGCAGTGATATTTTGTTGGCGAGTCTATTTTAAAAAACTTATAATTTTTAACTTTCTACTGAGAAATATTTAAAGTGTTATTGATGTGGAAAATTAAAAACTCATTTAACATAATAGAATGTCTGTTCAATCATATTTCTATAAATTTACCAATTTTTAACATAAATACAAAATTGCTACTGTTTTTACATTTTGGAAGTCATTTAACTTTGTTTATGTATTTTATATCTTAAGGGTTCAGGAAACTTCAGAATTGTTGAAGATTTCACGTAACACCTCTTCAGAGTATTCTACTCAACCAGAAAACTGAAACTGATTATGTGTGTCCATGAACTTTTTTAGAACTCTTTGGATCTTTTTTGTTCTGTTTTGGATTGAAATTATTTAAACTGTTTCTTTTTTTTTAATATAGATTTTATGTATATATGTGCCATTGATATGTATCATTTTATTACAAATAACTTAATATGTGACAACATTAATGTACCCACAGTCTATTTTTGTAATAAACTTTGCTGACATTAGGTTAAATGATATATAATTTTAAAAGAACTGGTTCAGTGATTATATTTTATATTTTGTTGGAAATATTTTAGCTGGAAATTGCATATTATACCTAAGAAAAATATGTATATGCCATCAGTAAAGTGTGCAAGCCTTTTTACACACACACACTGTCTTTAACATATCTTAAATACATGCAGATATATTTTAATATTTATATGTGATAAGAGCAGCAATAGTATTTCAGCTTTCATCGTACGTGATAAAGTAAAAGATATGATAAAAAGTTATTCAAATAAATAAATAAGATTTTGAGATTTTGACTAGCAAATGTGTTGAATAGTTTAGTGCTAGATAACCTGACACATTTTAAGATCAGCAAAACAGATGGAGACCATTGAGTTGGTATATAAAAACACACATTTTTATGATTTGAAGCTATATAACTGATGCTTTGAAGATTAAAGTTGATGTAAAACAGTCGTAAATGTGATTTATTAGGGGGAGAAATATCCAAGGAATTGGGGAAAGGAATAAATGTCTTTAAATTGTTTCATACTCATATGTTACATTGGGAAGTTTTTAATTTTATTAATCATACTTCCATATGTTCATATGGAAAGATCTTTAAATATCACATTTATCATTGATTGTTTTTTAATGGTGGGATCTGAAAATGTGAGAAAACAGGTTTTGTACAGTAAATTGGCAGAGAGGGGATGAAGGCACATATCCCCTGTGTTAAACCAACTTAAACATATTAATTTATCTCTTTACGCTAGTTTATACTGTGTCTTAGCTGTTTCTTAAAAGGAAGTTTCTCAAAAGTTAATCATATTCCCAGTTTGTAAAAGTAAACCGGAAGCATAATCTTTCTAAGTAAATATATTTCTATTTAGCTAATCACACTATATTAATAATATATTCTACTATATTAAGTAATACTTTCACTAATTATTTGAAATACTGTTTTAAGTAATTCAAATTGCTTTTCATAATACTGGGATATTATTGACCAACTCAGGAATTACATCATTATTTATATTTATTCAACTGTGTGTAATAGAATTGCTAATATTCTTTTTATTTCTGTTGGAAGTAAGAACAAACTGGGAAGATACATTTATTACATGAAATATATTTTTCCCGAACCAAATTTTCAATGGTAAGAATTATGGCAGTAATTGACCCTGAAATTATGGTCCTAAGTCATAGGTCATTAAATGGGTCATCGAGTGATTGTGTTTGATTTATATTTTTTGCAGAAGTCATTAATGAATGATATAGTCATTAAGTTAACCTGTGAATACTAATTGTTCAAATGGGTATTTTTTTTCTGGAAATAAATGCCAGAAACCAGCAAAAAATACACTGAAAATAAGTCATGTAACCACATGATACAGGTGGGTGGCTCTCAGAATTCTATGTCGGGCATGCCTCATTCAACATCTAAGAAAGAAAACCCCCAACTCCATTTAATTAGAGAAATGGTACTTTTACTGGATATGAAATGAAAACAGCAAAGGTGAAGCAAGATCTGAAGCAAAAAAGCGCAAACATACATATCAAAAGTTTACCCAAATCCCTCCCCCTAGTTACCCCGATCAAATGTCCAATCTCCAACTCCAAAAGGTGTCATATGGGGCGTATCTTCAGGTGGCCTCATTCAGCTGGTATCCAGAGACAGTTGGCCTTGACCAAACCCAAACATGAGCCATCAGCATGCGCAAAAGATGTTGAAAACAAAACTCCCTTTTCTGAGACGTCTCCACCAGCATATTTCCCCTCCCAAATACCATGAGCCCCCACCATCCTTGTTGCATTCAATGATCCAAAATTCACACCCTACACTTGTGGGAACATGCTACAAAAAGGAAGAAACTGCCTAGAATTGCCTTGGTGAGGTGGGGAGGGGGCATAGAAGTTTAATAAAAGCATTGAATGGACAATAAACAATTGGCTGTTAAATGAGATCTATAGAATTAAATCATTTTACTTGCAACAAGAAAAGAGGAAAGCATGCATATAAAACTATAGAATTTCCAGTTTTTGAATAGTCCTCTAAATGTTAGTGATAGCTCATTCAAAAATAAAAAGTGAGGAATATTCTTCAGATCATTGTCTAATTAAAATTAGAACAGACACTACACTTGATCTTAGCCAAAACCTATGGAATAATTGTACAATTTACAGCAGTAAATTATTCAGGGATCAATCCAATAACTACATAAAATATAATTTCCATTTCTAATAAATTTGTTCAAAATTCTGATTAAAAATAATAAGCATTACAAAATGTAGAAAAATTTAATGATCCCAAGATATTGTTTAAAAGCACTTTTATAACAGGAATTAGTTCTGCATTTTGAGAATACCATTTCCAATTAAAAAAATCCATTTCATGGAAAGAAGTACATGAAAGTAGTTTTATTATTTAGCATTTTATGAGAACATGACAGAAGAGAAGTAGGTATATATACACAGTCCACGTAATTATAAGTAAAACTATGTGGGTATAGCAGTTGCCTCGTATCCAATTCAGCTATCCAGGAAATCACTTGTGGCATTGCTTCATGCAGATCTTTTAGGGAACCAGAGAAAGAACATTGTGGGCAGTCTTGCACAATATGTTTAATACCAATAGCACTTAGACTTAGATACCACTTCACAGTGCTTTACAGCCTCTCTAAGCAGTTATAAGTGCATATCAATATTTCTCCCCCAAAAATCTCTGCCTAGGATATGACATGGTCTGGAATGTTACTGTTTTTATTTCTCTACATGTTCATAAATCTTATATCTCTTAGATGTATAAATCATTCCCTCTGCATAATGATGTTAAAGATCATCAGCAAACAGCTTTATGAGGCAGACTATGTACAGGTGAAATTCAAAAATTACAATATCGTGCAAAAGTTCATTTATTTCAGTAATGCAACTTAAAAGGTGAAACTAATATATGAGATAAGACTCATTACATGCAAAGCAAGATAGTTCAAGCCGTGATTTGTCATAATTGTGATGATTATGGCTTACAGCTCATGAAAACCCCAAATCCACAATCTCAGAAAATTAGAATATTGTGAAAAGGTGCAATATTCTAGGCTCAAAGTGTCCCACTCTAATCAGCTAATTAAGCCATAACACCTACAAAGGGTTCCTGAGCCTTTAAATGGTCTCTCAGTCTGGTTCAGTAGGAATCACAATCATAGGAAAGACTGCTGACCTGACAGTTGTGCAGAAAACCATCATTGACACCATCCATAAGGAGGGAAAGCCTCGAAAGGTAATTGCAAAAGAAGTTGGATGTTCCCAAAGCACACTAATAGAAAGTTATGTGGAAAGGAAAAGTGTGGAAGAAAAAGGTGCACAAGCAGCAGGGATGACTGCAGCCTGGAGAGGATTGTCCGGAAATGGCCATTCAAAAGTGTTAGGGACTTTCACAAGGAGTGGACTGAGGCTTGAGTCAGTGCATCAAGAGCCACCGAACACAGACAGATCCTGGACATGGGCTTCAAATGTCGTATTCCTCTTGTCAAGCCACTCCTGAACAACAAACAACATGAGAAGCGTCTTACCTGGGCTAAAGAAAAACAGACCTGGTCTGTTGCTCAGTGGTCCAAAGTCCTCTTTTCTGATGAGAGCAACTTTTGCATCTCATTTGGAAACCAAAAACCCAGAGTGTGGAGGAAGAATGGAGAGGCACACATTGCACGATGCTTGAAGTCCAATGTGAAGTTTCCACAGTCTGTTGATTTGGGGATCTATGTCATCTGCTGGTGTTGGTCCGCTGTGCTTCATTAAGTCCTGATTCAACGCAGCCGTCTACCAGGAGATTTTGGAGCACTTCATACTTCTTTCCACAGACGAGCTTTATGGGGATGCTGACTTCATTTTCCAGCAGGACTTGGTACCTGCCAAAAGCACCAAAACCTGGTTCAATGACCGTGGGATTACTGTGCTTGATTGGCCAGCAAACTCGCCTGACCTGAACCCCATAGAGAATCTATGGGGCATTGCCAAGAGAGAGATGAGAGACATGAGACCGAACAATGCAGAAGAGCTGAAGGCCGCTATTGAAGCATCCTGGTCTTCCATAACACCTCAGCAGTGCCACAGGCTGATAGCTTCCATGCCACGCTGCATTGAGGCAATAATTGCTGCAAAAGGGACCCAAATCAAGTACTGAGTACATATGCATGCTTATACTTTTCAGAGGTCCAATATTGTTCTATGTACAATCCTTGTTTTATTGATTGCATGTAATGTTCTAATTTTTGAAATTTGGATTTGGGGTTTTCATGAACTGTAAGCCATAATCATCACAATTATGACAAATCACGGCTTAAACTATCTTGCTTTGCAAGTAATGAGTCTATCTCATATATTAGTTTCACCTTTTAAGTTGCATTACTGAAATAAATGAACTTTTGCACGATATTCTAATTTTTTGAGTTTCACCTGTATATCATTTCTGTAAGACAAATAAGATTTGAATTGTAAGGCAAAACTACTTTTATATTTTATTTCAGCAGTTGAAACTTAGCTTATTTAAATCACATTTCAGTCTGAGTCACAATTTTATCATAACAATAGAACTGAACTTGCACAACTTGTTATCATAGTTTTCAAAAGTCATAATATCTGACTCAATCAATATCCTTAAATCTAAATGAAACAACCAATACTATGCTTCAATATGTTGCATGATGCAAGCCAATGAGTGAAAGACTTCCTATTGTTACATCACAGTTTCCTTCTCCATAGTTTGGAAATCAATTCTTCTAAAATAATTTAATCTTGCATATGTTGTTTCACATCACCAGATCATATTCACAAAAATCAAGCTTGCTATATTATGGGTTTAAAGAAATAGAAGAGATCAGTTATAAAGACGTGTCCAGAGACTGAATATTGGAGCAGATTATGAACTGCCATCCAAGTTCCAAGTCAATCTATTTCTATACTATGATCTTGAGCTCATCCCCACAATTTTCCAAAACAATAACAGGAATTGTTTTGAAGTGCTGAATCTCATTGATAGAGGAATTGTGAAACAAAATCTGGAGAAATATAACAAACAATAGAAGAAGAATCACTAGATTCCAATAAATTACTCTATGCTAGAAAACCTGTTGAATAATATAGAGACCAAAAGACTGGAAGAGGTCGATCCAAATATTAAATAAAGGATAGTTAATGGGATGTGCAAAGTATTGTACAATATCCTTAATTCCTAATATTTTGCAGGGAAATGATTAACATAGATTAGAACTCTACATGCTGAGGAACAGCAAATATTGCTGAAGTGCACTTGATAATTGATGAACCTAAAGAAAATCAAAAGGTCAATATGTGCTTTATTGATAATAGAAAAGCCTTTGCTTGTGTTCATTATATCTGTGAATTTCTTCTTAATTAACTGATTAGTATTGTTGGATACGTGACTTTCCTGGGACATAATTTATCAAGGTAGTTATGTAATAATATGATAATTGAAGTCAGCATAATGAATGTGAACAGTTCAATGTTGCAACTTTTACATTGTAGCTTACTTTTCAGAGGCAGTGCTCAAAATATTCTTCTTTACTTTTCAATATTGGAGAGTTGAGAACATTTGAAATCAAGAAGAGAAATTAAAACATGGATTATCAAAATTGACAGATTTTGAAGACTTCTGACAGTCACAAATTTCTATTTGAAGAAGCAGTTCTGACTAGGGTTTGTGTGTGTGTGTGTGTGTGTGTGTGTGTGTGTGTGTGTGTGGTAGGTCATTTGTGAATAGGATGGGTCTTTTTGGATTTCATTTTATCATTCTTCCATACTGTTCCTTTTTATATCTGTTTTTCCATTTTGATTCTTCAAGTCATTTGAAATGCGTTCCCTAATGTAAATACGTTTATCTTATCTTATTTACATTTTCATTCATTTATTATAAATGTGCAATACTCATTTTTTTGGGCTAGGATTGGAAAAAGCTAGCATCATTTACAAACTAAAAAAAATAGTAATTTAGAAGCATCTGGTTTCAAGATTTATACCAGGGCTTAAATCCTGAAAGTACTGGAGTTTTATAGCTCTTTGGAGAGAAGGCAGGATCTATATTAGCACTTGTTAGTGTGACAGTTAATGCATTGCTGAACAAAATGGACACTAAAAGACTAACATAAATTTAAAAACTGAGCGTAAAAATATTTGTGATTTACTAAGAAAGGGAAAGAAATTGAATGATTTTATGTTTGTATTTTAAAACAAATAAAGATTAAATTGGTTTCGGAGATATTTTGGTCATGATCTTTACTTTAATCAAGTCAAATCAAATCTTTATTGTCAATGCACAACATGTGAAATGGAATGATCCTCCCTTGGTGCAGTCCCACCCCCAAACATAAAATACATCTCCATAACTCAATAAACTAAAGAAACAGAATCACTAAACCCAAATAAGTAATAGCTAACACACATTCCCATACACCTACATGTATGTAACATTATATTATATTATACCAGTATGAACATGTTGCACGTTGCACTGGCCCTGCAAGTCTATCATATTAAACCTAATTGTGGTATTATGCTGTGTTCTGATACTATCCTATGTGGTGGACATGCCCAAAAGCAAAAAAAAAAAAAAAAAATACTGGACAAAAATACATACATGGCTGGAAAAAATGGTAAAATAACAAAATATTTTTGTTGGGCATTTTACTGGATAAGTACAATAAAGGGGATGCATATCTGATTTTACATGTATTGACTGCAGCTAGAATTGTATTTGCACAATAATGGAAAAGTGAAGAGATCCCAACAGATCAAAATGTGATTAAAATATTAGAATGTGCAGAAATGGATAGGCTAACACTTAAACTTACAATTAAGCAAAAGAAAGGAAAGAAGCTGAATACTTTTTGATCTGGGATTTATTTTATGATAAAACAGGAGTTAGAAACGGAAATATAAGGAAAGGATCAATGAAATAAGGGATATATGGTAAAATGGTTAAGTAGTTATTAGTATTATTAAATCAATACTAATGTAATTAACACTGTTGCAAATATTTTGATTACTATTTCCTAAAAACAGTAATATTTGTACCCCAAAAACCCACATTGAAAATGAAATTGTTATCTGTTATAAAATAAAAAATTTGATGGAAAAAAATAATATTATTAGGCACCACTCTTCCCTACTATATGTACTGTTTATATATACCTATATATCACCCTCTGTTTATGACGCTGTATGAAATACTGATAAATTTATTTTCCAAATGGTTTTTGTCATAAAATAGTATAGAAATATATAATATAAGGAGGAAGTGGGCTGATGAGTAAACCACATAGTGTGTGTGTGTGTGTGTGTGTGTGTGTGTGTGTGTGTGTATTACTTAACATGTCACATATATAGATATGCGTAGAAAGAATTTGGGGGGAGGAAGAAATAATTGTTTCGATCTGTGTGAACTAATTGTAATTGAAACTGTTCCAATGTTAGTTCTGTGCAGATGTAATCAAAATATCTTTTTCGATTTTGTGATTCCAGCTATTAATAGCCATGGTGCTATTTATCTTTATTATGATTTCTTTTAAATTTAGAAGAAATATTTAAGCTCTAGATTTTAATATTGATTCCATGTTACCTCAACTCCCTAACATACATTTTATAGTTTTTTTAAATTTTCTTATCAATACTAATTTTTCTCCCCGCCCCCCTATGTAATATTGTTGTTGTCCCAGTAATCGTAACAAAAAACTGATTGAGTGAATGAATAATATCTATGCACTAGAGGCATATATCATTGGAATTGTAGAATTGTAGACATTTCAAAATTAGGAGAGATATAAAATTATTTGGGGATATCTGTTTTAGTGGGAACAACCCATAGCAGGTCAATAAAAATGGATAAATCCAGTCAATATAGAATGCTGGGATGGCATAAAAATAAAATTATGACCTTTAATAGAATGATCAAATTCTGTGATGTGTGTATATCTACAAAGATCAAAGCCACAGTATTTCCTGTGGAAGTGAAAGTTGGACTTTAAAGAAGCAGGATAGGAAGAATATCAACACTTTTGAACTTTGGTATTAGAGGAAGATACTGTGGACAGCCAAGAAAACAAATTGGATGATGAATGGATGGATGGAGGGAAGGAGGTATCATTAAACAAATAAACCAAGCATTCTCACTTGAGATACAAATGAGCAGGATCAAATTGTTCTGATTCAAACACATTATGCAAACTCCCAACTCTCTAGAAAAGGTTCTAATGCTGGAAAAGGTGGAAGGAAAGAGAAGATGACCAGCAGCAACATGGTTAAGAGTGAATTATTGGGAAACCTTAAAAGAACAGGCTGTGATCTACTTATGGGGTTGGTAGGAGTTGGAGATGATTTGAAGGAAATAGAATGGTCAATAGAATGGTTTCCTGTTTGAACAGCAATCCAGTTTACAACATTTTTGTGGTGGACATACGTTTGCTTTTACTATTGTAATAAAAAGAATAATGCTGACTGCACATATTAAACCTTCCGCTAGGTGGCAATGAAGTAAAGTCAACAACAGCTAAAAGTATTAGACTCTAGAGGACAAGATAAGTGAAACCGACATCATTTAAATACAAAGCTCTTTCTTGCTCAATTTATTCCTTGGCAGTAAGTTAAAGGTGAACTTTTTCTTTTCTGCACTTAGCAAATTCAGTAGTTTGAGTAGCTCCTAAGATCAAACTGAAATCAATGCGCTGTAATGGCAAGATGGAAAGGCACTTGATTTCAGGAAGAAATCTTGCTAGAAAAGCCTGGAAAGCAAGATAAACCTAGCATTTTTGCCCATACAAAATTACCTGCATTTTTGCCCATACAAAATTACCTGCAATTTTGCCCATACAAAATTACCTGTAGCACCAGAAGAAATACTGAAAATGTTCTCTCCCCCCCCACCCCAGCAGTATCTGAGATAATTAACAGCTTTGTTAGTAAAGAGTGACACATGCTCCATAGCACAGGGGTGTCCAAACTTTTTGCAAGGAGGGCCAGATTTGGTGAGGCGAAAATGTGTGGGGCCGATCATTCAGCCTGACATTCTTTGAACCCTTAACATTAAATGCGAATTAACTACCGTATTTTTCGGAGTATAAGACGAACCAAGATTTTGAAGAGGCAAATTAAAAAAAAAAGTTTTTGCACTCTCCCCAAAACGGCCCATTTTTCATGAAAATGGGCCTTTTTTTAAAAGGGCATGAATAGCCCTTAAGAGGCTTCTAGAGTGCTCCTGGGGGTTGGGGCCTGTTTTTTGCTTATTTATGCCCTCCACAGCCCTCAGGAGCACTCTGAAAACCTCCTAAAGGCTATGCACAGCCATTTTGGTGAAGGGGGCAGAGAGGAGGCAAAAAATACTGTATTCAGTGTATAAGATGCACCCAGATTTTTAGCCTCTTTTTTGAGGGGAAAAAGATGCATCTTTATACTCTGAAAAATACGGTATTTTATGAAAGACTAAACAAATAACTCCGGTGGGGAGAAGAGGCTGCGGGCCGCTTGCAATTTGAAAAAGGGCCGCATTTGGCCCCCGGGCTGCACTTTGGACATGCCTGCCATAGCAGTATAGGAGATGGAACAATGTCACAGATTGTGGATTGTAGTGCAAGATTCCAAGGGTCCCAAGTTAATCTTTGGTGGCATTTCGCTTTAAGCAAGAGTGAATTTAAGAGTATACAGTATCTGTCACAGGTGATATTTTTTTCCTAACAATTTCCCATAATTTACATTGGAACTTTTTATTTGCATAATTTGTGCACTTTGATATTGACCTTAGTTCAGTGTTATACTTCTTACGTATATAAATAATGCAGGCATAATTAGTGACAGTTTTTTCTGAAATATGGAGAACTTTTGTAATTAGCATAGATAGACCTGAGCAATATATATTCATGTTTTATATAAGAAAGCTTCTAATATTAATAGCACAAAGACGAGTTCAATTAACAGGAGAAAACAATACTCATATAGGCTTTGAGAGAGCCAGTTTAGTGTAATGGTTAAGGCATCAGGCTAGAAACTGGGTGTTAGATATTAACATATATCGGGGAAAGTCTTCCCTCTGGTCCGCTCCTACAGCGGGAAACAGGTATCCCTCTGATTGGTCGAGGGGCGTACCCAATCCCTATAAAAGGGGGACCCTCCGACTACCGAACAAGCTGGATCACTACTATTACTAATAAAGAGCTGTTAAGTCACTTCGTGTCCGCAGTCTGTCTCTCGTTGCCCAGATCTAACATTGGCGACGAGGGTGGGATTGAGAGACAGATAGGACGAAGAACGCTACTCCAGAATCTCCGGATTTGATCCAGCCCAGGAATTCGGCAGCAATTCCGACAGCCATCTCAGATCACCGCAGCGCGGCAAATTCAAACTGAGAAGATGGCGATGCATGCTCCCCCCGCTCCTTTCGACCCAGAAAACGACGAATGGGAAGCTTTCATGATTCGTTTCGAGTGTTTCCTCGAAGCAAACGAATACACGGGGATCACCGATGCGAGGAAGAAAAACATCTTCCTCGGCTACTGCGGAAAGGAAGTCTTCAATACGGCCAGAGACCTCACTGCGCCTACTCCAATACAGGCAGTATCGTGGACGACGTTGCAACAAACTCTGCAAACTCATTACGCGCCAAAACCTTCCCGCCATGTCTGCCGCAAGGAATTCAACATGAGGACTCAGAAGGCGGGAGAATCAATCAATCAATATGTTGCAGCCCTACGAAAAGCAGCAGCTCACTGCGAATACAGAGATTTGGAAGAGCACATCTTAGAGCGGCTCATCTGTGGGGTAAGAGACATTTCGTTGCAAAAGAAGATGTTGGCAAACCCGAATTTAACCCTACAGGCAGCGTTAAACGAAGCAAGAGCGTCAGAATCAGCGGAGAAATCAGCGGTGACCATACAACGAGGGGCCAGCGCATACCAGCCAGCACCGAGACAAACCAGAGTTCACTATGAGGACACAAGCCCCGACTACGAGAATCCCGAGTTCGAGGACAGTCACCTGATGCAGAGCAGTCACTTGAGGCCTGGGGGGAGACCCGGATCCCGTTTGCCGCCCTGCGCAAGCTGCGGAGGGAATCACCCCAGGTCTACTTGCAGGTTCAGGAACGTTGTTTGTTCGCACTGCAACAAACTTGGGCACATCGCACGAGTGTGCCGGAGCGGAGTCCCTGCCTCACGGCAGCCACCCATGTACCGCCAACAGAAGCCCAACCCAGGGGCTTGGCGAAACCAAAAAGGGCGCCCAGAGAGAAATCCACAAGTGTTTACCCAGAGAGAAAATTTCCAAAGAGCTGAACGAGCGTATTCCCAGAGAGATTACTCACAAGAAAGTGAGCGAGCGTATCCCCAGAGAGAATACACACAAAGAGCTGAAAGAGCGTTCTATCAAGACGCTCAACGAGAGTATTTTCAGGATGTTGACGGTGAGATAGAGTTGACCCAGAGAGAGGAGTTGCGAACGTATCTCACCACAATACATCAGGTCCGCCCTAAGCGGCCAAAAAGGCTGAGAGTCACAGTCCTCTTGGAGGGCTCACCCTGCGAGCTAGAAGTTGACACAGGATCAACCCTGACGATCATTTCATGGGCATCCATGAAGCAGGCTATCCCTAGCCTCAGAAAGAGCCAACTACACGCCCCAGACGTCCTGCTACGAGACTACCAGGGGAACCAAGTCCCCATCGTGGGCCAAGGCACATTCCACATCCGTTTCAAGGACATCGAAGCCCAGCTGCCCGTGACCATCGCCAGCGCGCCATTGCAGAACCTTCTGGGGCTTGATTGGTTTGAAGCCCTGGGGTTAGAAGTCACCGGGATCAACGCCATAAGAAACAGCAGCGCTGAACAGATTTTTAAGGAATTCGAGGACGTGTTCAGCCCCGGTCTTGGTAAGTATGTGGGTAAACCAATATCATTCAATTTAGACCCCAAAGTGGCGCCAATCCGACTTAAACCAAGACGAGTGCCTTTTGCACTCCGCCCTAAAATAGACAAAGAGATAGATAAGTTAGTGGAGCAAGGAATCCTTGAGCCGGTAGATCACGCGCGCTGGGAAACGCCCATAGTGACCCCAGTCAAGCCAGACGGATCAGTCCGCATCTGCGCGGACTATAAGTGTACAATTAATGTCGCGCTACAACAGAGCGCATATCCTGTGCCAGTAGTACAACACTTATTGCACTCGTTGGGACCAGGAAAGGTATTTGCAAAGTTAGACATGGCACAAGCTTACCAGCAACTGCCAGTTGATAGCGCCACAGCGGAGGCCCAAACTATAGTGACGCATAGAGGAGCATTCAAATGCAACCGGCTACAATTTGGCGTAAGCATTGCCCCAGGACTGTTCCAGAGCGTCATGGAACGACTGTTGCAAGGGATACCAGGAGTCGTCCCCTATTTTGACGACATCTTGGTGTCAGCTGCAAACGAGGAGCAATTAAACAAAAGAGTCAGATCTGTTTTGGCCAGAATCAGAGAAAAGGGTCTCCGCCTTAAAAAAGAAAAATGCCAAATTAACGTGCCTAGCGTAGAATTCCTGGGTTATAGAATCGATGGTCAGGGAATACACCCCACTTCAAAGAAAATTAAGGCGATCCAGGACGCCCCCACACCACGAAATCAGACCGAGTTGCAGGCCTTCCTCGGATTACTTAACTTCTACAGCGTTTTTCTGAGGCAGAAAGCGACCGTTGCTGAGCCACTACACCGTCTACTCCAGAGGAACGCACCATGGAAATGGGGACGATCAGAAGCTGCAGCTTTCGCCGGGGTAAAGCGCCTGCTCACCACTGACTCACTGCTTGTTCAATACAGCCAGACCCTACCGCTGGTATTGACCTGCGACGCATCACCTTTCGGAGTTGGAGCAGTCCTCAGCCACAGGATGCCCGACGGAAAAGAAGCACCCATCGCGTTCTACTCCAGGACTCTTTCATCGGCCGAAAGGAATTACAGCCAAATGGACAGGGAAGCGCTGGCTGCCGTCGCGGGAGTAAAGCGTTTCCACGAATACCTCTATGGACGTGATTTTGAACTGATCACAGATCACAAACCGCTGTTGGGACTTTTGGCGGGAAACCGCCCCACTCCGGTCTCCCTTTCTCCTCGCATGACCAGGTGGACTGTTTTCCTGGCTGCGTATTCATACAAATTGATACATCGACCGGGTTCCACTCTTGGACACGCAGACGCACTCAGCCGTTGCCCATTACCTGACATTCTGCCAGACCCCACTCCAGAAGTACCGGTATTGCTCATTGACTGTTTGGATTCAGGACCGGTTTCTTCCTACGATGTTGCAAGATTCTCCTCTAAAGACAATTTAATAAAGCAAGTTCAAACTTGGGTTTGGAGGGGGTGGCCAAAGGGAAATGTGGGCCCGGAATTCAAAATGTTTTGGTCAAAACGGGACGAACTCTCAGTATTACAAGGATGTTTGTTGTGGGGGGATCGAGTTGTTATTCCGTATGCTTTACGTAAAAACGTACTAGATGCTTTACATATGGGTCATCCGGGGATTGTTAGAATGAAGGCGTTAGCAAGAAGTTACGTGTGGTGGCCAAACATGGACAAAGAAATAGAGGAGTGGGTGGCCACTTGTGACCCATGCCAGGAATCGAGACCAGCACCCCCGGAAGCGCCCGCCACAGAATGGGAGAAACCCAAAGCACCCTGGTCGCGAATACACATCGACTTCGCAGGGCCATTCCAAGGTCAGACTTTCTTTATAGTGGTAGATGCATACTCAAAATGGCTAGATGTAGTCCTAATGACTTCAACCACGGCAGAGGCAGTCGTAAAGGTTCTACGGCGACTCTTCGCCACCCATGGCCTGCCAGATCTCCTCGTATCCGACAACGGGCCCCAATTCACGGCCATGCACTTTGAAACATTTTTAGCAGGGTTGGGAATCCGGCATGCCCTCATCGCGCCATTCCATCCAGCATCAAACGGACAGGCGGAGAGAATGGTGCGATTCGCAAAAGAGGCCCTCGCCAGGATGGGTCCAGGTGATTGGCAAACACGCATTGACCATTACCTCCTCATTCAACACATTACCCCGAGCGCATCGACGGGTAGGAGCCCCGCTGAACTACTCATGGGTCGTCGACTACGGTCTCACCTAGACCGGCTCCACCCGAATTACTCTGCCACGGCTCCCCCAGACTCTACAAGTAAGATCCGATCTTTCAGGGTAGGGGATTCAGTATACGCTCACAACTACACGGGGGGAACATTGTGGATGCCGGCAAAGGTCATTGGCATCACGGGTCCACGATCGTATTTGCTAGAGCTAGAAGATGGGCGGAATTGGAAAAGGCACATCGATCAACTACGGGGTCGCCTAGCACACTCCAACCTTCGAAATGAAGACGAAAGTTTCCTGTCTACGGAAAGTCAGCCACAAGAAAACCCCATCATAGGAAACAACGACGCCGGCGAGCCAAGCGTAGAACAAGACTACACGCACGTAGCAGAGCAAACCCCAGACAACGCAGCCGAACAAACTCCTGAACGCCCGAGCAACAAAGGCACAAGACCTCCAGAACGGGAAATAGAAAAAGCACCCGATCCTGCAACTACTTCGAACCAACCCACAACCAGTCCTGCAACCACTTCAAGCCAACCCGAACTACGACGTTCCTCCCGAGCAAGACAAACACCTACCTACTTAAAGGATTATGTTACCTACCGCAACGTCCCATCTAGGAGGGGAGGGATGTTAGATATTAACATATATCGGGGAAAGTCTTCCCTCTGGTCCGCTCCTACAGCGGGAAACAGGTATCCCTCTGATTGGTCGAGGGGCGTACCCAATCCCTATAAAAGGGGGACCCTCCGACTACCGAACAAGCTGGATCACTACTATTACTAATAAAGAGCTGTTAAGTCACTTTGTGTCCGCAGTCTGTCTCTCGTTGCCCAGATCTAACACTGGGAGTCCATAAGTTTAGTCTCCTTCTTAGGCAAAAAGCCAGCTGGATGATCTTGGGCTACTCACATTCTCTCAGCTCTAAGAAGGCAGCAATGGTAAAGCACTTCTGAAAAATCTTTCCAAAAAACCCTGCCAGAACTTGTTCAGACAATCTCTGAGAAATGGACACAATTGAACAGGAAAAATAAAAATCTTTAGAGTGCTCTACCTTTTTGTTAGATTTGTGGGAGGTGGATCCAGGGTGTTATATTATTTTATTCAGGAAAACCGATTGTGCAAACTTTAGTCCAGGGGTGTCCAAACTTGGGAACTTTAAGACTTGTGGACTTCAACTCCCAGAATTCCCCAGCCAGCATGGCTGGCTGGGGAATTCTGGGAGTTGAAGTCCACAAGTCTTAAAGTTCCCAAGTTTGGACACCCCTGCTTTAGTCCAACATATCATGTAAGTCTTGCATATTATCTACACCACTTTAAGAAAAAGACAAAAAGCATTTTACTGAATGAATGCAGTTGTGAATTTTATGCAGATTTGCTGGTGAAATTATTTATAATAGTCATTAAATATAAAGTAAAAAAGTAAAAAAAAATGGAATCAATCATGTCAGGCTTGTTAAAACCTTTGCTGTTAAAAAAAGTTTAAAAACCGTATTTATGAAACTCAATGAGTCAGTGAAACCTAGCTTTGTGTCCTATGATAAGCCAGAGCTATAAAATGTATAGCTCCCACATTGGCACATTTTCAACTGTGAAGCAACAATCATACTACGCTTGTTTCAAAGTATCATTGCTACGTAACATGTTATATGACTCATATTGCAAGAGGTTTAATTGGTTCTAATGGAATAATTGCCTGGCAGCAAAAGGGCACAGATAGTTACTTTCAAAATGTATTCCTTAGTTAAGTATGATAAATTAAAAGAGATGACAAAATGTTTATTCATACTCAAACTAGTCTTGAGAAATATTTCAAAATCTTGAGAACCTATGATTTCTAGCTAGCTATAGATCATCCCATCTCCTTATAAAAAAGTATGTTACTCAAATCACAGTGCAGTCATGCATACATCTTTAAAAACTGTAGGAGGAAGAAGGAATATTAGGTGTGTTTCTGCCTTGAATTATTTATAAAAACAATAAAGGTAGCATAAAAATATTTAATAAATAAAACCAATCAGTCAATAAACAAATGTTCATGAATTCTCTTTCCTTTCTTGCTTAAATACGGTTATGCACACCCACTCACAGACCTTGATTATTTGGTTACTGGATTATATCTTGCCATAATTAGAATGATGTATAATAAAACATCCGCAGAATAAAAATAAGCAGTAAAATGAGCAAACCAATGTGTAGTATACACCAAACCTGTGCTAGAACATTATGTTACTGTTTGTTTGCTCTTATTTGATTAGTATATTCATTTACAGATACCTCCCACAATAAAACTCTTTATAGTAGAGGTTATCATCTAGCCAGTTCAATCCAGTTCTTGTGTGGGGGGGGGGGAATTCACTAATTTTATTTTTTCTTGTAAGTACTAATTGGACAAGGACAATGATCTGGCATCCTCCTTAGTCTGTGACTGGGAATCAGCTGGCCACAAAGGACTCTGGGAATCACTCTGGTCTTTAACAGGATGTAGCAGGAATTATGCTTAAAAAGGAAAATGGGTATTGGCATTAGATACTGACATATATTTGCTATAGTTTACTTTTCATGCAACATACTTTTCATGTATGTTATTTACTTTAACGGTGCACATTTTGATATTTTGGTCGTAATATTTGCTAATATTTGCAGATAAATTGTATCTGCTAAAGCTTACTCTTATGTAGGAGGTCAATCAACAGAGCTCAGTTGGTGCAGTTGATGGGTTTAATTCCAACTAAATAGCCCTAATGTATTTTTAAATGGCACGAGACTTAAAGAAAGTTTGTTGCAACTCATTGAAATAACTATCCCTCTGGAATTCATTTAATCTGCATGTCCAGCTGACATTTACACCCAAATACTCAGGAGATTCAATTAAGATAAGTAAGCTTCCTGTTTGTGAAATACAAGTTACTTCATTTTCCTGAGTGATTTTAGAGAGAGAAAAGCTGTCTCCCTTCAGTATTCTGTGCTTGGAAGATAAACACAGAGCAGGAAAGAACAAAGTTCAGCTTTTTGTAATAAGCAGTGGCCAGCATGTGATTTCGTCTTATGTATTAAATTGTTGATGAATAGACTTAACAGAAAGTTAAATCAGTAGGAAATGTGGGCCACGATCCAATTAATTCAGAAGCAGTTCCATGACGCCAAGCTAGATTAACCCTTCCTCTTTCTCAAACAAACAAAAACAAAATTACCACTGTTAATGTTGCATGGTAATTATTTTTAAATGAGATATTTTAATCTGAATTGCAAAGTGAATATTTATAATGGTCAAAATATGCATGTAAAAAGTCAGTTTGGGAAATGTACAAGAGATTATTAAAAATCAAATTTTAGTAGACTACAATAAGGCTGGGTGAGCCCATGTTGGTGAGCTCATGTTGCTTATTTGAACTTTGTGGAAACTGAGAAAAAATGCTGTTCATTGTTGCA
The DNA here is from genome assembly GCF_964273705.1 of Natrix helvetica. Lineage (NCBI taxonomy): Eukaryota > Metazoa > Chordata > Lepidosauria > Squamata > Natricidae > Natrix > Natrix helvetica. The sequence goes on along the minus strand of NC_138558.1, from coordinate 49,780,770 downwards.
GCCATGTGTCTAGGTTTAGTAGATATGGGTACACACAAACTGAAGTTTAATTTCAGGATCAAGTTAATCTTCCGGCAAAGGGTCAATTGACCTTAAACAGATTTCCATGGAATTACAAAACTTCTATTGCACTTCAAAATTATGAATGGCAGCTGGGAAAAGATGCTTGGCTCTCTCCCATCAGATTTACATTATGATTGGCTCTTGAAATACTCAAATAGTTCTTAGAATGTCATGTGACTTTCTGGACTCATTCAACTCATTCAACATAAGAATCAAATTCAATACTTGTAGGATTATTTTTCCCCCCCTTAAAAATGACTGCTTTGAAAACAATTTTCTACCACGCCATTTTCCACAGTACTGCAAAATTAAAATGAAAACAATGACAAGTTGACTGGAAAATTGTGCATCTTTTGCAGTTTGACCAAGTTGTCTACATCAGGTGGTTCATAAGCCTGATATGAGCTCCAGGATTATGCTAGAAAGTTTTTAATTCATTAAAAATCACTGCATTGTATGCAGGATACTACTGTTGCACAAAATGAAGGACTTGTAAATATAGTTTCCAAATAAAACTAGATAGCAACATTAGTTGGTAGCAGAAAGAAATTCTAAACTTGCTTTGCAGATATAGAGCAGCCTCTGCTCTGAGTAATTCATGACCTTTTGAAGTAATTCAATGATGGTACAAATGTCAAATAGATGGATAAAAATGATAGGTATGATTGGAAAGAAAACTGTGAGTCTAAGGTTCCACATTATTTTAAATGTGGTCTAAATAAGATTATGAAAAAGAGAACCACAAGAAGAGAATCTGCAAGAAAAAAATGAAAAGAGCACCCATATGAATCTCTCAGAATTAAAATTGAATAAATGTCTGTTTCAATAGTTTTTGATTTTGAAAAAGTTATTGATAAATGGACAAGTTGTAGAAGAAACATTTGGTGTAAAAGAGATCAAAAGTACCTTTATCTCATTTTAAAATAATTAAACATTAAACATTAAACACTGATAATTTGAAGTGTCATATTTTCTGGGTACTTCAGAGACTAGTTGGAGTTTGGCATGAAAGGTAGAAAAAAAACATTAAGATCTGCTATAATTCATGAGCTGATTTAAACCCAATTTCAAACTAATGTAAAGTTGTGGTTGAAAGCACAGTGCTGCAGCTTAGAATAGATACCTGGTTTCCACATCCTACTCTGGGTCTAAATGATCTTCTAAACCAAGGGTGTCAAAGTGGCGGCCCTTGGGCTGGATGCATCAGGCACAGGCCATGCCTACCCCAGCTCTGCAAATGGGCAATTCATTGCAAAACATCATGTGAAACAAATGATATTTTGCAATGTGACACCATGACGTGACACAATGAGTTTGACAACCGTGTTCTAAACCAATGTTTCTCAACCTTGGCAACTTTAAGACGTGTGGACTTCAACTCCTAGAATTCCCCAGCCAGCCATGAATTGCCCATGTTGGATGGTGAATTCTGGAAATTGAAGTCCACACATCTTAAAGTTGTCAAAGTTGAGAAATGCTGTTCTATAGTGTGACAGGTGATGGAGGATTGGATGGACTGACTTGGGCATACTAAATTTTCATAGAACTTATAATGCCCATTGCAACCTTTTTTTAAAAAGGTTTTCCCTTTTAAATAGAGTGTGCCATGGAAGAAAAAGGAGAGATCCAAACATTGGTAACTGAGCATTAATATAACTATTAATAATCATGTTATTTTTATTATTTTAGAAATCAACATTCTTCTCCACAAAAAAATGGAGTCAATTCCATAACTAACATGTGTGATTACTGAATGATAGTGGTGACACTGGAGAAATATAAATGTCAGGCCTGGAAGCCATTTTTTGCATTGGGCCTTCCGGCCTGCTACATTTACTGCTGTGGAAGGTGGGATTATATGGAGTAAGGGAGGTATAAAATTCCTTTCTCAGATAGTCAAGGACATCTTGCCCTGCACCTGGAAGGGTGTGACTAGAAGGCATCTCCAGTTGGGATGGTGACTGATTGGTCTATAAGATGGACATGTACATGCTGGGCAGGGACATGGACTTTCATTTGGGTGGGGAAAACCTGAAAGCTTTCAGATTCGGATTTTCCCAGATGTGCCAACATGACATCTCTAATAAAATGGAACTTTGAGGAACTTCAAGCCTCAGAGTGTTCTTTTGTTGGGGGTATTACCTGGAACCCTGACATTAAAGCCATTATGCCCGACAACAATATTATGTACCTGCACTATGTTTAGTGAAATATTGGTTTTCTTTTAAGAACTGTGTATTGATACCGTCCCTTTGACATTGTTGTCTTCTGCTTCTGTCTGTAATTATCTCCCTGTATTGTTGTTTTCAAAGAATGTAGCACTACAACTCAACAGAGTATTTTGTCTATAGTGTTTTAGGCAGCATTTGAATTTTAGGGAAAGTTCAAGGCTTCATTATGTGATATGTTAAATATATACTTAATTTGAGATACTATCAGATCGTTCTGTAAGTGACACCCCAAACTCAATTTCTTTTCATTTTGTTATCTGGATGCATGCCAGCCTATTTAGTTTGCAGAATACTTGCTACTTAGGAATCCCAGAAAGCATTTCTTTTCATTAGTGTATTGTAAAGGAATGAATTGTTAAGGAACGGTAATCTATTCTATTTACAGAAGGCTACAAGGTTTAAAACTCATTCCACATCTTTGGTATACAGTAACATCCTATAGACATTATGAATACATAATAATGCTGTTAATTAAATTGTTTTCCCATTTTGGGATGAGTTGTAAAGAAAGCAGTTATGATTATAGATTACTCTGTGACATCTGAATACACAATATATACACAAATATAAATGAGACAGAGAAAAACAACACAGGAGACAGAAAGGGAAAAAAGCAGCTCACAAATTAGCTATTGGGATAGTTTCTGTTACTAAGGCATTTGAGCAAGAATTCTGACTGGCCAGATACTAATAGAAGAGCATCATTCAATTTGCCTATTAAGTATTGGGAGTAGATGCAATTATCACTAATGGTTTGAATCATTCTGGTGTTTCAATATTTCATTCCAGGATGGAATTATACTGGTGTCTCCTATGCAATCTTTTAAGGTTCTTTTTTTTAATGACGCAGTATGTTACTTACTGTATCTAATCCTACTAGTAGTATAATCATTACAATTTTCTTGCTAATGAGATCAACAAAAGTATGCAGATAGAGAGAAGTAATTTTCATGTATGTCCTCTAATTTTATTGATTTTTAGGTTAAGTTTTTCCATTCCTTGCCTGATCTGTGATAAAGCTGATTTAAAGTTGCTGTATTTTTCTCATGGGTGGGAAAATCAAGAAATAGCAAGTTTGTTCATTTTCTCTAGTATTTGGCTTTTACTTTGTTTCCCAGGTCTTTATCTATTTCTAGTACAAATTTCCACCATGGGAGGGGTAGAGCTAGAGATGAGATATAATTAGATACTGTGTAGTATGCTATAGTATCACCTGATTTCCATTTAGGAACCAATCTGATGCCTAAAATTGAAACGGTGATTATGGGCATTAATTTATAATGCGAAAAGGAGTACATCACAAACATGTTTTAAATAGTAGTAAATATGAGTTGGTATGAGATTATCTTATAATTTTGCAGGAAAAATTAAGGATTGCTCAAATAAAGTGCTGCTGACTAATAGACCTGTTCCTAATCATTTATTGAGATGAACCAATCCAGTGATCAGATGATACTGTAGCTATCATACATTCCAAACTTTATTTGATTCCATCTGTCAGATGGAAAATGATTTCAATGGAGAGTTGCTAGCTTTTGAATCAAGAACATAGTGCTCTGTTGCCTCACATTATCAGCCAACACAAATGTAAGAATCTCAGCCTACCTATAACTTTAAGAGACCAGAGGTTTGTCCCCTGGCAGCACAGAAGCCTTCATTCTTTCCTTGTATTAGCATGTGTTTGTATGTCTGGGAAGACAACTAAAGGTAATTATTCACCAGTATTTTCAGTGATTGGTAGTTTCTTATGTTTACGAATAGACTAAAAGTAAGGTGACCAACTTTTTTACAATGAAAAGGAGGACAAAACACGTTCTATTGTCCAAAATGCTAAGGTGACCAACTTTTTTACAATGAAAAGGAGGACAAATAAATTGGAAAAAATATATCGTAAATAAAAGAAATATTTCATTCATTGCAACAATAATACACTAAAATATGATATATGCATAATAAAAACATTTGCAACATTTTATATTGTAATTATGCTTACATGCCTGTTAATTATTATTTAAATGAGTACTTTTCCATTGAATTAATATTTTTTGTCAATGTATCATCTTCTAAGAATATATTGGAAATATCTGAACAAGAAATATCCTTCATATTGAATTTTACGGCAAGTGCTGCAGCTAGAGTATCAACATTCAATCTCGATTTCTCACTTGTCGAAAAATCATTGGCAATTGAAAAAAACTCTTTCAACTGCTGCATTAGTTCCAGGGCAGAACAACGTAAATTGAACAAGTATAAATAAATGTTCACATGGAATATGTTCGTTTTTGAAATGGCTGAAAATATCCACCCATCTTTTATCAATTTCAACGTGTTGATTTTCCCATTGTATTAATTTTTCAGAATTTAAATATACATTCAGTCTTCTAATTTCTTCAAAGAGACAATTGTTGTCTATTTTAATGTCTAGTATTTCTTTAGATAAAAATTCAACACAAGATTCAATATCTGTTCAATATACTTGGGATGAAGTAAAAAAAACACCATTAAAAACTGTTTAATAAAATACGTCACATAACGCGCAACAGATTAGCCTTCAAATATCAAAAAGGAGGACATGTAGGAGGACACTTTTCGAGGGAGGACAGAACTTACAAAAGAAGGACTGTCCTCCCTAAAGGAGGACGGTTGGTCACCTTACTAAAAGAGACAGAACACTGATGGCAGAAATAGAATGCGTCTGCCCTCATAACATTATAGTATTTGCAAAGATCAGCATAAACATCTTGTTTTAACCTTGGATGAGTTTTGGATTCAGAAAGATTGGATGATGGACAGCACCAAGCCCACTTCATATAACTCTAAATGCATAATTATCTCAATACAATTATATAATATACAATGACACCCATTTCTTAAGATAGTTATAAAGTGATAATTGATATAAACAATTATCTGACAGTTGCACAAACAAAGTACAAACTAATAACAATAATAGAATCGATTCTAGTGTATAGAAGCCAAATGGAAAAACGCTTTAAAGCTTGCGAGGCAAATAAATATGAGAGAAATAAACTAATTATCCATGACTGTATTATTGAACCAAGGAAACGAAGTATAATTTACTTTTTTAAGAAACTCAGACAGTGAACGCCTGAGATTTAAACTGCTAATATTCCTGAACACCAAACCAATGTGATGAGCTGTTCAATTGTATTTGCTTCTAGACAATTCTATAGACCAGTTCTATTCATATTTTTCAATCTAGTATAGCTTCTTTCACTTGTTTTATGCTCTGGCTAGTGTCACCTTTGCTGATGTCTAGCTGCTGTGGTTTTTGGCAGCCTCATTTCCTTTTGTTGCTGACCATTCCAAGGATAAGTGCCTTTTCCAGTGAATTTGATCACATGACATGGCTCAAATAAGTAATGTAGAATGTTGTGCTTTCGTCTTCCAGTGATATTCTGGCTTTATGCACTCTAGTGCTTTCTTGTCAACTGCTGTGCAGGAAATGGAGTTTTTCTAACATCACAGCTCCAATGAATCAATTTTCCTTTCTTTCAACTTTTGCAGCTGAGGTTATCTGTTCCTGCAGTACATGATAGTGCAGAATGTAGAAATTCATAAAAGAAGAATGGGGATATATTAAAAACAATGTAAGAATATACAAGCTGTACTAGTTTGAACATAAACCTAATGATGCAATGTACTAAATAAACAATCAGGGACTTAAATCTAAACTAAAAGCATGTTCACAGATAACTGGAAGGACTAAGAGGAGACATTTTCACTTTAGCAAAAAATGTAAAATCTGAGAAAAGGCATGGTGTCTAATGAACCTGGATAAGATAACAGGGTGCCAAGTATCACAAATCAGAAGCTCTAAAATCAATAATTGGGGATTTGTTTTAGCCAGCAGCAAATCATTAGCCACAGTCAATTAAGTAAAATTACCCACATGAAACTCTGATTGAAATGGATTAATAAAATCCTTTTCTGAAAAAGATATATTTTGAGCGCACCACCTTTTATTTTTATATGATAATGCAATATTGTTTGTGAATATTTAAGCTATACATTGGCTAAAAGGCAAATAGTACCTCAAGAGTTAATAGGTAAAGTAGGCAATCTATGCATTTTATAAATAGATAATAAATGAATTTCCACTTCAAAATAGCACCCAATATGGTTGAAAATAATTGTCCCAGGCACCCAATCTCTATTACTAGGGGGAAAAAATAATTTTCATCTATTAGTCTTAACTATTTATAATACCTTTTCCAAATAGAGAACTTAGAACACAGTGGAAGTTAATCTGTAGATTCTGTAATCATAAAATTATGGAAGGGGTCCAGTTTTCATAAATTAAACTTAATCATATCTTAGAGTAATTCACTATGATTTATTAGTTTTTCAGAAAGAGCTATTCTCTTTTGATAAGCCAACTACACCAGTATTCAATTTCCAGTATCCTATTAATGCACTTTAGAACTCAGGTCTAAATTGTGTTATATTATGTAAATAAAGATAAAGCTAATGCTGGAGTACTTTCTACTGATTCATGCCTTTTTTTAAATAAGTTACGTTTTAAAGTTATAGTCCACACAAGAAAAACATTCATATTCACTGAATGTTCAGTAGGGATAAAGTTGTTATTTTAATACTGTTACCATGTGTCACCGACTAGGAGAATATTCCTTTAATTAAATTCCACTGTTTGTATTACCCAGGATTACAAGTATCAGTGCTGCAAGCTTGTATTTGCAACAACACAGAGTAGTGCTAATATATCTTCCAGAGGATCAAACAATACCATTGGATATTGTTAATCTCAGTAATGGTCTGGATGACAGAAAACAAGCTAAAGCTAAATCCAGGTGCAGCAGAAATATTTTATAGAAGGCAAGCTTCTGCTATGAGGCTTTCTCTGCATGTGCTATACTAATCCAGAAAGAGTACATTGCTGGTTTGGGAGTGCTCCTTAATCTCTATATACAATTAGATTTGCAAATGGCAGTAAACTAGCCAGATTTAGCAAATCTATCCACAACTTGGTTACAGCCTGTGTTACACGTGTTAAGCACTGTATCCAATAATACTATCTTCTTTATTATATTTCAATTTTGGATCTCTTAGTTGTTTTGTAGTTCTGAGTCAATTTTCAATGAAGCACTGGAAAACATTGATGCTGGCCTCCAAGAAAATGATACTCAGATGAACAATTTAAGATATGCTGATGATACAGTTCTGCTTGCCAATAAGCATGAAGACCTTCAGCTCCTCATCAACAGAGTCTCAGAAATATCTGAAAAATACGGATTGAAGCTCAACACCTCAAAAACCAAGATCATGGTTGTTCTGTATGGCAGTTTCCTGGTTCCACTAGGGGGTGCCATACTCGATTCTGATTGGTTCCTGCTTGACAGCCAGCATATATAAAGAGCTGTCAATCAGGGTCTCAGTGTTGCCATTATCTGAGACACGCGAGTAGTGAAATGCCACATTGGCAACCTGTTAGCAATAAACCGTTAGCATTAAGAGATCTGGCTTGCCTCAGTCCTTCCCTCCACCCGAGTTCTCCCAGATAGAACAATGGTCATCAGCAAACAGCCCATTAATCTTTTACCACTGATAAATTCGGAAGGAATACCGCTAGAAAAAGTTGAAAGGATCACATACCTTGGTTTTACATGAAATCTGGGACATGATCAGTGAAGTAAAGACGGCTGGAACAGCATTCTTCAAAATGAAAAAGATCTTCTGCAGTCACGAACATAGGTGGCATTCTGCCGCTTGGCACTGGTTCAGCCAAATTGGCAGTGGCGGTGGTGCAGATGTCATCACTGGTTCGGCCGAACCAGTAGTGGCGGCCAAGCTGATGTCATCACACATGTGAAGAAGGTCCTGCTATCAAAGGTCCTGCTACTGCTACCGAAGTGGTAGCGAAGAAAATAGGATTTCATGCCTGGTCACGACATATGCCTAAGACTGAAAATGAGGCTTGTCAGATATTACATCTTTTCTATCCTGCTCTACGGAGTAGAGAGTTGGTCTCTGACAGAAAACCAGATTGAAGAATCAAGAAGCATTTGAAATGTGGAATTACAGATGGCTATTACATATAAGCTGGGTTGACAAAATCACAAATGAGGAGATGCTAAACTGCCTGAGAAAGCAAAAGGAAATCATCAAAGCCATTAAAAAGCAAAAGTTAGAATATCTTGTACATGTGATGCGATACCCAAAGAAATATGGCATGCTTCACCTAATCCTCAAGGGAAAAAATGGAAGGCAAACGAGGTCCAGGCAGAAGAACAACATCGTGGCTTCAAAAACTAAGGGATAGGTCTGGACTAAACTCATCAGCACTATTTCATGCGGCTGTTGACAAAAGTAGGATTTCCAATATGATCGCCAATGTCCGATGACAGATATGGCCCAAGAAGTTGTTATTTCTACAAACATTGGATATTTCAAATATGCTTGAATGTCCAGTATCTGTTTCTGTCAGTTTCTTTTCCTAACCTTTTGGATGTCGTACATCAGGGATGTCAAACTCAATTTCCTTCAGGGCCGGATCAACATTGTGATTGTCCTCAGGTGGGCTGGCGGGTGAGGGTCATGGCTGGGGTGGTTGCAACCAACTGGGCATACCGTGTGTATCACCAACTTGACATCGCTCATGTGGCGGGTACTTGTGGGGTTGGGCGGGGTTGGGGAAGGAATTCCTCACTTCCAAATAGTTTCATATAATGAGAATGTTACTTCTAGCAGAAATCTGTAGCCAAAGGACCGATTCAGCTCACAATCTTGTACAATTTCTTAGTTGCCACAGCCATTTTATATCTTCATTTTAGACTTTGATGCATTTTTCCTTTTCCTATTTCAGTTCTTGAGACCTCTTTAAATTCCAAGCTGGTGCTGGAAGATTTATTTTTGGCACCATGGCTATATTCACACATTAACGTGAAGCTAGATTTTTGTTAAACTGTAGTAATCTAATCTTAAAACATGAAAACTAGATTAATACATCATACAAAGACAGAAAGGGTGGTGCGATGGCTCAGCGGTTCAGATGCTGGCCATGTCGGCTGAAAAGCCAGGAGCCTAGGTTCCAGACCTGAGCACCACGTGATGGGATGAGCTCCCGTCTTCTCACCAGTTCCTCTAACCTAGCAATTTGAAAGCATGCAAATATGAGTAGATAAGTAGGTACCACTTTGGTGAGAAGGTAGTGGCTGTGATATCATGCTGGCCACCTTACTGAAGAAATGTCTTCAGACAGCACTGGCTCAATGATCTTGAAATGGAGATGAGCACCACCACCTATAACTGCAATGACTAGTGGAGTAAAGGGATTCCTTTACCTTTTTTATAAAGACAGTAATAGGTTCTGTCACGTGCATGCCGGAGCCAAAGGCCAGCTGGCTGGCATGCATATGCGCTCCAGAACCTGAAAGAGAGCAGCGGTCCGGTCGCATGTGTGCAACAGAACCTGGAAGAGCAGCTGGATGCTGTGCACATGTGCACCAGTCAGCTGCTCTCTTCTGGATTTCGGCACTCCGGCGCGCATGCTCACTTTGGCACTTGGTGGCAAAAAGTTTAAACATGTAATCCATGATTATCCAAACTTTTGGCTGTGCATTGCTGCATTGAATAAGAGGAACTGCCCTGGGCCACATATAAAATATATATTTAATGTATATAAACAATAAACCATTTTTTATGTTTATTAATTTGTTGGGTCATATTACTAGCTGTCTGGGCCACATGACACCCATGGACCATATGTGGACACTATGCCCAAACAGTTTCTTATCAGTTAAATAAAATAATCAGAAATCAGGGATTTTATCTAAACTAGACTCTTAGTTTGGATGTATTCTTGATTCAGACATGAATATGGATGATGAATTTTCCTGCTGGTTTATGGTATATTTGGTCTCTCTTCTGTGCCAAATATTCCATTCTTAAAGATACCAGTAATTGCTGTCTGAATAAATTACCCTCAAAGTTTAGCAGTTTAGGTGATAGTTTGGCTATCAGGCAGGCATTTTTGTAGTTCTATGGAAGGAATGCCCTTAATCAATGAAATAAATATATAAACAATTAGTCTCTCACACCTCTATGGCCACCAATGTTTCTCATACTTGACAGTCTTCCAGTCTTCCTGGAAAACTTCTGGGTGTTTGCCTATGTTGTCTTCCGTTCGATTTTTCAGCCAAGGTGTTAAAATAAGAAACATGTAACACAGCAGTATATGTATAAGAGAGAAAGAGATAATCTGCAAGTTTTTTAAAGGACTTATTTACAAACAAATGGCACACCATATCTCAGCAGCTCCCAAACTTTCTGGCTCTGCAGATTGGCGACTGCAGCGGTGGGTGAGATGGATGGTTTCACATTGTATATGTGTCTGATTCTGATGAGTATTATTAAGGTGACCAACTTTTTTACAATGAAAAGGAGGACAAAACACGTTCTATTGTCCAAAATGCTAAGGTGACCAACTTTTTTACAATGAAAAGGAGGACAAATAAATTGGAAAAAATATATCGTAAATAAAAAATATTTTATTCATTGCAACAATAATACATTAAAATATGATATATGCATAATAAAAACATTTGCAACATTTTATATTGTAATTATGCTTACATGCCTGTTAATTATTATTTAAATGAGTACTTTTCCATTGAATTAATATTTTTTGTCAATGTATCATCTTCTAACAATATATTGGAAATATCTGAACAAGAAATATCCTTCATATTGAATTTTACGGCAAGTGCTGCAGCTAGAGTATCAACATTTAATCTCGATTTCTCACTTGTCGAAAAATCATTGGCAATTGAAAAAAACTCTTTCAACTGCTGCATTAGTTCCAGGGCAGCACAACATAAATTGAACAAGTATAAATAAATGTTCACATGGAATATGTTCATTTTTGAAATGGCTGAAAATATCCACCCATCTTTTATCAATTTCAACATGTTGATTTTCCCATTGTATTAATTTTTCAGAATTTAAATATACATTCAGTCTTCTAATTTCTTCAAAGAGACAATTGTCGCCTATTTTAATGTCTAGCATTTCTTTAGATAAAAATTCAACACAAGATTCAATATCTGTTCAATATACTTGCAATGAAGTAAAAAAAACATTAAAAACTGTTTAATAAAATACATCACATAACGCACAACAGATTAGCCTTCAAATATAAAAAAGGAGGACATGTAGGAGGACACTTTTCGAGGGAGGACAGAACTTACAAAAGAAGGACTGTCCTCCCTAAAGGAGGACGGTTGGTCACCTTAGTATTATTGTAATGCATATAGCAATAAAATGCCACTTCTGAATATTAGGCTGAGAATGATTTCTTTATGCATTATGAATTAAGGTAAATGTGCTCTGTTAAAAACATAATTTTCAAAATATTTTCCAAACTGCTATTGGACCTTATTTCACAGTTCTTTAGATTTTGTTCAGTATTAATCTGGAATTAGTAATGTAAATGTAACAGCCAGTTTGGTGTAGTGATTAAGGCATCAGACTACAAACTGGGACACGATGGATTCTAGCCACACCTCCACACACACACACCTTTTAGGCACGAAACCAGCAGAGTAACCTTGAGTCACCTCAAAAAATCTTGCCAAGAAAAGTGAAGGGGCTAGTCTACTGATCAGGAGTACAAACTAACTTGAAGCCACAAAAATAAGTAAAAATATTTGCAATTTAACATTGTATTCCAAATGATTAAAATTTTGTGTTGAGTCGTGATATTGTACCTAAAGGTACAACATTCTTCCAGAGGAAAACATTCACTCTCACAGAAAAAGCTTTTCTTTGTTTATTTTTCTAGTGCAAGTATATTTTGTGACAAAGGTGAACTAAATTATGAGTTCTATTTTAATGTAACCAGATAATAACCTTACATTTAGCATAACGATTCAGCAAATATTATTTGGGCAGTTCAAACTAAATAATTACAATATATACTGTTAAATTGTCTGTACAAGTGGGGAAAAAGACTTGGAAAAATTAATTACAAAGATAACATTATTTAATTTGAATGAAATCTTAAATATGCAATCCTGTACTATGAAAATCAGATCCTGAAATTCTGTCATGTTGCTTGGATTAATGTATGAATAACAGATGTTATTTCTCTTAAATCTATAAAAACTCTAAATTGATTAAGCCATCACTTGCTAAGCATCACATTTATAACTGTACTTTTCACAATTAAAATTATATAATATATTTTTACAGCATTTGAAATATTAATTGATGAAAATATAAGCAATTTCTAATATCAAAAATCCTTCACATATTGGCAGACGTTTTCATATTGAAATGAAGTGTTAACATTACCAAAATTTTCTTGTAACAATTTAGTATTTGTGATTTTATGGAAGGAAATATTTTGAACTATTCCAGGAAAAAATAGTAAGGTTTATTTTTATGGCGTTGTACAATATTCATGAAGATTAATTCCTTGTTTTGTAATCTTCATAATTTCTCCATTTAATGAATCATCTTCAAGGATTTTTATCAGTCCTTCAGCAATTAATGATGGGCTACAAATAAATTCATATGACACAAATTAGACTAGGCTGACTATAAATATTAGAAATCACTTCATAAACTATTCCTAAACTTTCCTAAAGTATTAAAAGTGAAAAGAAACTAATTTCTGTTTTTGCAAGGGTTAATATACTTGAGGACTAGTCAATTAAATAACGGTGTAATCCAAATTATTTCTATTCATTTTCCAATCATAATGATAAAAAAGCAGGTATTTTATATGATAAATAATACTTTTAATACTGGATAAAATATTCTGATATTTGTCTTTGAGATCTTGCAAGAGTCGAAATAAAAGTCAGTTATTAAGTTTATACATACCTCACTCATTCATCTGAAACAATTACAGGTAGTACTCAACTTGCAACCATTTGTTTAGTGACCAAAGTTACAAGAGCACTGAAAAATGTGAATAATGTCCATTTTTCTCACTTAACAACCATTGTAGCATCCCATGAGCATGGGATCAAAATGTGCATGTTTGGTAACTGGTTCATATTTATGATGGTTGCATTGCTCTGGGGTCACACGATCACCTTTTGCAACCTTCTGATAAGCAAAGTTAATGGGGAAGCCAGATTCACTTAACAACTGTGGCAGCAAAAGTCGTAAAGTTTGGGGCAAAACTCACTTAACAAATGTCTTGCTTAGCAACAGAAATTTTGCGCTCAATTTGGGTTGTAAGTGAAGGACTACCTGTATATAACATCCTATTGAAGGTATTGTAGAGACTAGATGATATTGGATGTACTAGAAAACTTGTGACTATTTTAAGCTTACACATTTTCCCATCTGAATTTTTATTTACTAGGTAGATACTCATGCTCTGCTATGAAACTATATGATCAGCCTTGATAAATCAACACTTATAGCTGGAAAATTAATGAGTAGTTATGATCTGCCTCTCTTTTTCCCTTCTCTCCTTCAGGCTTGCCCCACAGAGGCCTCTCCTCTCCTTGCCTCACAGATGCATCTGCTATCTTATCACCTTCTCTCCCTGAGGCTGGTCCCATTGATCCTCTCCTATCTCCTACCCTCCCTCAGACTTGCCCCACAGAGACCTCTCCTATCTTATCCCCTTCTTTCCCTCAGTCTAACTACTTAGCATCAGAACATTTTTCTTAAACCTAACCCTAACCCTAACGCCCAAGTGGCAATTGGAACAGAGTTCTTTTCAGGTGGGGAGGGAGAATATAATGTCTAGCTCCATAGCATCAGAGTGTGATGATGATGATGATGATGATGATGATGATGATGATGATGATGGTGATAAAAGCAAGACCTAAAGGGCTTCCTTGCTATTTAGAAATTCTAAATTTATCGGACTTGAACATTCTGACTCTACAAAAAACCACCCTACTCGGAACAGCTTATATCCTCCGATGCTACCTTAATAGTTCCTAGGTCCTTGGTTAGGACTTGAGCTGTTGAGCTACCAACCAGCCCCAAAGGCTGTGAATCTCACCAAAGATTAACCACATAATTACAACAACAACAACTTGCAAAGAAAGGACTGAAAATTTCACACTTGGTGTACATGGATGATTTGAAGCTGTTTGGTAAAACAAAAGATGAACTGAATTTATTAATTGAAAGCACAAAATAATTTGGCCAAGACATTGGTATGCAGTTTTGAATTGACTAATGTGCAACAATGGCAACCAAGGCAGGCAAGGTCATAGAAGATGATGGAATAGAACTTGAGAATGAAGAAATGATAAAGGCAGTAAAACCAGAAGAAGGCTACAAATACTTGGGGATTTTAGAGGCCTCTGACTTAATGCATAATAAAGTCAAGGAATTAACCTCAGCCAAGTACATTTGACGAATTCGCAAGATATTAAAGTCCAAACTGAGTGGAGGAAACATCATAAAAGCCATAAATACCTGGGCTATACCTGTAATTAGATACTCTGCAGGAATAATTGACTGGACCCAGATGGAGTTGGACAATTTGGACAGAAAAACAAGGAAGCTTATGACAATGTAGGTAGCCTGCAACCATATGGACATGTCTACATAGTCTTCTTGGCAGCACTGTGGAAGTATATACTTCTCATTGAACTACAGACATTAAGGAGAACTACATAATTTCTACTCACTCCAAAATGCCATAGAAATCCATCTTATCTTTGATTTCTTCTTTGAATGAATAATATATACCCATACATTCTTCCTGGAAAGCGGTACGAAGAATTGGTGTGTTGACAAAACCGGGACAGATAGCATTTATTCGTACACCATAATTTTTTGCTGTAGCAGCCAGCTGCAAAACAGGAAACTATATTATGTACTATTGTTGAGACATGGTAAGAAAACATTCTTTGTATGGTAAAAAACAAAACAGGTTCTGTATCTGGCATCTTTAATTCAAAGGAACATTAAACTATGCTGTAGTAGGAAATATAAAAAGAATAAATAATGTTACATAAAATACAAAACAGTTTCTAAATTTATATTGTCTACTGAATTTACAAATACTGTTTCATTCAACCAACAATAACATAATATTTTTTTATCATTTATATTTTTGTGCTATTACTGTGTGGTGTTTTAGTCACTCCTGATTCTTTAGATCCAAAGGACTTCATTTCTCCAGGAGTTTCTATTAGTAACTGTTTCTAAGCTCATATTTCTGTCTTCAATGATTAGTACATAGAACCATATAAACTTCTGTGGCCCTTTCCCAATTTTCCTCAATTTGTACAAGTATAACGTGAATGTAATGCAATTTCCATTGAGCCATGCCTTTACTTTATGCATATACAATAGGTAAAACTTACCTTCATTATTCCAGTATGCAGTCTAGTTTTACATCATCACATACTGAAGATTTGTTTTCTTTGTGATCCAGGATAATGCCAAAAATTCAAAGGCATCAGCTTTTCTTTTTTCATTCTTTCTAAGGATCCATCTTTCACAACCACATATTACAACTAGGAAACCATGACCTTTGTTGTCAGCATGATGTCCTTACACTTTAATATTTTGTCCAGTACTTTCATTACCTTTCCTCTAGGCAATACACATCTCTTTATTTCATAGGTACTGTAATTGTACTTGTAAATGTTTACCATAGCAAAATAAACACTGTTAGTTTTAATCTTTTTTACCTATTTGCAATGGGCTATTGCACCAGCACTGACTGTTGACATACTATAATCCTACACTTGGTGGGATTCTACTGATCCTTATGGTTTTGCACTCTTTTTTTATCTACAGTATATGCTGTCACACACACAAACATACAAAACTATCATTTGTGAATTATGTTCCTGCCAAAGGAAAAGCTTTTCTTGACATTGATTTTATTTTAACGAGAATGTCAGAAAACTTCAATTAATCAAATCTGAATTGTGTGTGTGTGTGCATGTATGTGTGAAGGAAATGGAAATGTGGGGTTTATCAAGAAGAGAAGAAGACTTTTTCCGCACTAGTTATACTCACAGCCACTGAACGTGTAAATCCAATTACTCCATGCTTTGAAGCAGAATACACTGGTTGGTATGCAACCGGCCACAGCCCTTTAATGGTAAAAAGTAAATCAGAAATTTAAAAAGAACTTTAATGTAACTACCTGGAAAAAAAATGAAGAAAACTATAAAACTACCGTATATGGTTTCTTTATATTATTCCATGAATTGACAATAATTAGGGGTTAAAAGAATAGGATTAAAAATGGTTCATTTTTGTTAAAGCTAGCATTCTTTGGATTAAATCTCCAAAAAGTGTTGGAACATGAATGTGACACCTATTTGCAATATTTTAAAATAGACAGATCTTTTCCAATGCCTTTTGGAAACTAAATCTGAATCTTAAGCTCTACAGCCATTTTGACTACCACTCAAAAGAGCCATTATGAAGAATGTTTCAAAAATGTATCATTCATGTGAGAAGAAGTAGAGTAATGTAGCTCTAATGCTATGATTGTACTTTTATTTCACAAGAGTTATTTTTCCAAAATCTCATTTATAGATACTTAACACATAACAGTGTTTTCTTCAAATTGTGTATAGATATCTAACTTTAACTGATTAATTGGTAAAAAAAAACAGTCCTAAAAGTCAATGAGTAGAAGAATAGTATTACAATATAAAAGTAATCACATTAATGTTAACTTTGTAGGATGTGAAATAACAGATGTAGAAAGAAAAGAATAGAAAGAAGGGGAAGTAATGAAAAAGAAAAATACTTTCTATGTAGATTTTCCCCACTGTAGCAATTAACAATGTAAATTTACACAGCTGAGAAGCGGGTTTTGCTGCCTTGATGTAGAAGTATGGACAATTTTAAATCAGTAGCTGTTAGATAAGAGCTTCCTGCCTTTCCTTGTAAAATATGTCCTGAATTAGTTTGATTCCAGCTACATCTGTACAAAACACACTTTATAAGCTTTGGTCCTGATAGATTCCCAATGGTCCATCATTAAATAGGAAATCATTGGTTCATTGAAAATAAAATGAAGACCATTTCAAATTACAATAAGGTAAATTTTCATTAATTAAACAAAATTAGAGAAACATTTTTATTTCTAATGATGGTTTTGTAATATATGCACTGGATATAATGAGGAATATTGTCATTTCTCTGTGTGTGTCCGATCTGCCTCTTTGATACATGCAATATAGAAGAGAGCTATCACTTCATACCTTTTTCTAATTGTATCTTGCTCTTCAGCACATTCTATTACACTATGGAAAGCCCTACTCTGAATATTATCTCAAATGGGACTTTGGCCTTGATGGGAAATATGCCTAAATTAAATTTGCTATGCTACAGTATACTATGCCATGCCATGCTAATTTCTATGCTAGCTTTACTATTGTCCATCTTCTCACAATGGCCAAATCAAAAAGGTTTACATAAAGAAAGGAAGGTCTAACAAAAATGTTTAAAAACAATACTGATCAGATTGTCAAACCATTCAAGTACAGAAACTCAGAGTATTAACTCGGGAATACTGGTGGTATTTGGTAGCAGAAATATTAAACAGAAATAGATTATTCAAGTTTGACTTCCCTGAAGTTTCTAGATTTTACTTTCTGTAAGTCTTTATCCTAGAAGACACACATTTGGAAATGGTTAGTGAACAGTGAATCAACTTAAAAATTATCCTTAAAGAAAGGAAAATTGGAAAAAATAATTCCAGTACTTTTTCAGGCCAATATTTATTTTTCTTGACTTGTTGATTGTTATTCTCATCTATTATTGCTTGACTAAACCATATCCTGTTCACTTCTCTGTGGCTAGTATTATTAGTTTTTTTGGTATTTATGTAAGCTTTTCCTTTCATAGTATAACTTCCCTTGTTTACTTAAACTGGAAATAATAATGTTTAATGGTCCCACATTTTAAAGCTTTAAATAATACCTCATTCAAAAGTCAGGAAACATAATAATAAAAAATAAGGTTTTTCAGCCCTCTTTGCACTTCATATCTTAATGTGGAATGTTATTTATGTATACTCAAAATAATACCATTGACCTCAACAGAATTTATTGCAGGTGTATGGGTATTCGTTTGCAGGTGTCTAACAGTATGCCAGGAAGACCAGACAGGAAACATAACTAAGTAAGCTAATTCTACTTTATTGTAAAGCTACTGTACATCAATAGAATCATGCAAATCTGAAAGTACAATTTTCTCGCTGGCTTATTTACAGGAGTTCCTTCGGATCACATTTTCCTGCCCATTTTACAGCTGTGGGTTATTGCTATTTCTTATCTGGCTGTTCCATATCCAGCATATCTTACAACCCATGTTTCACATTGCCATGTTCCTCTGTTCCTTTGTTGTAATTTTTTGAGTAAGCTAAACTAGGCAGGCAAGTGAATCAGTATAATGATGATATGTGCTGTTGTCTTAGCCCTCCTCAATTTTAATTCTGAAATTTTGTTGGGCCTTCACCTTGACCAGGTTTATGGACTACTCTCCAGAATTCCACATTCCTTTTCAGTAGTGATTATGCCCATTGGAGATGGCTGTAGAAACCCTCCGGTCTTATGTTCCTTTGTTACTTTTTCTACAGGGGAACATATAGATCTTATTTTGAAGAAACATCCTGGTAGAGAGCAAAAGACTTAACTTTCACTGCTTCTGTCCAACCAGGACCCTGACATGTATTTCCCACTTTTGCCTGAGTTTGTGCTATCATTTCAGTCTATGAGTGAAGTTTCAAAAGAATGCTTCGCTTAAAGCCTTATAAACAAATATTGTTTCCTTTGAAGCTCTGCATAAACCTAGTAATCATAAAACTATATTTTCCCACTAAAATCTTTTAATGCTTTGAAATGTTCTACTGTGTCATATCTTTAATCTCATAATTAATGCTGTAATTTCTTCTTTACAAGCATATTTTCCATAACAATTATCTTTGGATACGCATAAGTAAGCTCTAACAGAAGTCAAGATTCAGAGAAACAAAGTAAGACTAATAAATCAGAAAGAAATGCTTGGGCCAAGAGCAAAAAAATGTTCATATTAACTGCTGCAGGAGAAGATAAGAGAATAAGATATACGCTATCTGAGAAACCATCTCACTCCAATGGGATTGGTTCACCCTACCATGCTGGCACAAAGGGCATGCTGTGGGTGTTGGTCAGGGAATTTTGGTTGATATGGTCCAAGGCAGGAGGTTCTGCCACGTCTCCTGCCTTTTGGAACAGTATACATCCTCCCACCCCCAAGGTGAGAACTACCCATCTATTGTAAGGGTCTGAAGACCTGGTTCTACCAGTTGATCTTAGGCCCAAACAGGGATGTAACATTCTGGAAATGCCTATTGAGTTAAGAAAAGACTCCCATCTCTTCCAGAGTACTTGATACTGTCTTCCCATCCCCATCTTTCAACTATAAATTATCATTATTATTACTTATTGTTTTCTCGTTTTAATACTTATTTTTTAATGCTTGTAAGTTTCCCATAGCTGAGATGACCAACACACAAATAAAATAAAATCAATGAATGCAAAATCACGCAGTCTGAAATTCTGGGTATGTAGACCAAATAATATTGTTTTTCTGTGTTTCATAATTTCACAAATAAGGGCCAGCTATAATGGCTGGTGATGAAACATACCAGCCTGCCTAGACAATATTAGAAAAAGCATCAGAAAAGAGGCTGAAATAGAGCTCCCCCATTCCAAATCTTAATTATTGCTGGTTTTAATGCTGCTGTAGATGATGACAATGGTTTGGATGTAGGTTTTGCGTTGTGTTTAGAAATGAAATGTTATGGAAAAACTCATGCCCTTGAAAATAAGGTATAAAGTATATTTTACCTGCTAATGAGGCTGTATTAATAATAACCCCTCCTCTTCCACCATTTTCAATTTTCATGTACTCTAGTCCAATGTATGTTCCTCTAATCACTGAAATCTGATATAGAAAATACAAATGAGTTATCAGGTATATTTCATTCTTATAGCTGCTTTTAAAAATAAAGGCTTCGCTGTGCATCTTGAATAATTTTAAGAACGGTTTTCCAATGCTTCTTTTTTGTCTTTTGTGATACGTTTAACATCATTTCTCATTCTATGGGGAATCTTTCTTTTGATCTGCTTCCAATCTTGTAATATATTTTTGTTTTTAATATATATGTATGATTCTGAGTGTTCTTTGATTGCTTCATTGATGCCAGAGTCATTTTCTATATCTGCCAGCTAGCTAAAGATGAGCTTCACACCTTTCAAAATGCTTGTAGCTATCATGTAGAAGTTTCAACTTTTTTATCTGTTTCCCCCATGTCTCCGCATTATCTGTTACCACATGTTGTTCTTTCATTTAAAGCAATAGTTCCTTGCGATGAGTAACTAAAATAGTCTTGAGGACTATTATCACTGTTATGCCATAATATTTGTTTCAGTCAAAACTGAATGGTTTCATGATTGGCGAGATCGCACAATAAAAAAAAAAAATCCACAGATGGAGAGGCAGCTAAAACCAAGCATCTTTTGAAGAAGTTGTTTTGAAAGTGTCAGTGAGTCAATGTATCACATCTTGTATATTATTCTATTAATTAATTATTTTAATTCATCATACTTTTTATTCCCTCTGCTGACATTCCTTAGCCAGTAGCATAATGACTACTTCTGGGACAGTTTGTTCTTAACAATAGATATGGAAGAACTCTTTGTAGTTAGTCATCAAACAGTATAATACGCTCTCTCACCAATCATTTTGGATGGATTGGATAATCCTTCTGATGCAATTATAACTTGTCATAACAATAGCAATAATAGGCAAGCAAAAGCAAGTATGTATTGGGAGGAGCACACACATATAAGTCAACTGTTAGCACTGTAAATAATTAACCTGACAATGAATATCTTTTAAAAATGAAATTGTCTTAGTGGGACAACAGATTAATAGAGTTGGAAGGCACCTTATAGGTCATCTAGTCCAATCCCCACCCAACCAGGAGAGCCTACACCATCTCTGACAGATCGTAGTCAAGTCTCTTCTTGAAAGCTTCCAGTGATGAAGCTCCCACAACTTCTGAATGTTCCGTTGATTGATTGCGCTCAATCTCAGAAAATTTCTCCTTAGTTTGCATCCATTATTCCTTGTCTGCCTTCAGGTGCTTTAGAAAATAGCTTGATCCGCTCCTCTCTGTGGCATCCATCAAATATTTGAACACTGCTATCATGTCTCCCTTCATCCTTCTCTTCACTAGACTAGCCATGCAAAGTATTTGCAACCTTTCATCATATGATTTAGCCTCCAGTCCGTTAATCATTCGGTTGTTCTTCTCTGCATTCTTTCTAGATTCTCAACATCTTTTTTATAGTGTGACCACTATAACCAAAACTGAATGCAGTATTCTAGGTGTGGTCTTACTAAGGCTTTGTGGAGCGGTATTAGTAACTCATTTGATCTTAATTGTATCCCTCTGTTAATGCAATTTAGAATTGCATTGGCTTTTTTGGCTGCCGCTGCACACTGTTGGCTCATATTTAATTGGTTGTCCACTAAGACTCCAAGATCCCTCTCACAGTTACTGCTATTAAGCCAATCTATATATGTACTTTTGGTTTTTCTTGCCCTAGTGCAAAACTTTACTTTTCTCTACATTGAATTTCACTTTGTTAGATAGGGTCCAGTTTTTAACGGTGTCAAGATCCATCTGGATCTTGAACCTATCATGTAGGTACCTATCATGTACCACAGGCCAGATGCATCATACATTGGTGACATCCACACCTGATTTAGCAAAGGGGGGAATATATATATTGTGCTGATAAACAAATAAAGGGAGACTGGTATAGATCTATTTCAAGCTCTTTAGCTCTCATCAGCTAGCCATACCCTTACTGGCATTCGAACCTGGGCATACCAGGGGTTGTAACACAAATACATATATATGTGTGTTTGTGTGTGTGTGTGTGTGTATACGTATATGTATATATACACACACACACACACACCTACATAACCATAAACCTAAATATGTGTCTGTATATGCATTTTTATAACTACTCAGGAGAGAAATAATAAATAGTTAATTATTAATACTAATAATTATTAAGTTTGATTACAGTTTAGTATAATCTCTCTCTCTCTTTCTCTCTCTTTCTCTCCCTCTCCCTCTCCCTCTCTCTCTCTCTCCACACACACACATACACATATACACACAGACTTCATTAAAATTACATTCAGCATGGCATGATTCAGAAATATGGATTTAGGACAATTGCAAACTTATCCTGGTCAGGTTCAGAAATGAGAAGAAAAAGGAAACTTGGCTTTACTCATTCAGAAATCCAATCTTTTCTAGTTGTAACAAAAAAGGACAAAAGAAAAAAATAGAAAATACACAGGACCTAGGTGAGCTTGTTGGTTTAGAGTCAGAAGCCAAGATGACCTGAGTAAATTTCTTAAATTGTTTTTTCCTAGTGAAATAAGGTCAAATTGATATACCAGCACCTTAATTTCATATTAATAAAAAGTGATCAGATTTGTTCATCCAACTCTAGAATAGTTTTCAATAGGTTTCTACATGAAAACTAAGAATTCAGGAAGCTTGGCTAATATAATCATATTCACAGACATTCAAATTCAAAAGTTGTTTAAGAAACATATGCTTGCAGAAAAATTAATCTAATTATTATTAGTTTTATTTATACTTGGAAGTAAAAAAATTAACTCACAAAAACGTAACATTTTTCCCTAGATTTTTAATTACACTTCTTTTTTAAAATATATAGTATGTATTAGACTTACCAAGTTGATTTGAACTGTATTTTCCCAGTTCATTTCATCATTCACTCCAGCATTATTGACCAGAATATCCAGATTTCCAAAATGTTGAATTGTTCTCTTAAATGCATCTGTAAGGAAATTTGATATTTATTTCCATAGAATAATATGTAACGATTGATTACAATACCATCAGAACTACGATTGTGCTTTAACAAAGTGAATCCATAGTGATATAGTTATAAGTATGACTTTTCAAATCATTCATCATATACATTGATTTAACTTTTATCAATGAAATGCAGACCCTAATATATAGACTTTTTATTTATCCACATTGGTGAGTGGACAAAGCAAAAATGGTTTGCAAAGATAGAAAGTTATGAAAAAACTGTAGCGAATGATATTTGGATATAAAGTAAGGAATAGAGTTCGTTTTCTTTTCTCATATCACTTACTTTTAGTTACCTTAAGGTACTACTTCCCTCTCTTTTTCTATAGTTCTGTTGATTAGCCCCAAAAGAAATAGAATGATGGGAATGTGTCATGTGTGTGTGTATCTCTACATATGTCCCAGTACATACAATTGAGCTAAACCCAAATTACTTCTGTGTGGCAAAGTTATGTCCTAGAGAGCCTAAAAGGATTTGAGTGAAAAACGAATACATCCAGAACTAGTGGAAAGTATAAAAAATGAAACTTGGAAAAAAGAAGTGAAAGAAGCTGTAGGAACTGAAATGAGGGAATGCTAGCAAGATTTAAGAAATACTAGTTAGATATTTGGTGAATGAAATAGAAGATGTTATAAATATTAGTATCCAAGAAAGATGTCAGTGAGAAATGTGTCATAAATAGGAAAATGTTGAAAAATACTAATGCTGCATGTCTAACAATGCAGCTGAAGAAATGACATAATGTAGAAGGTGGTTTGCTTAAGGAGCAAACTGAAGGTTTGCTTAAGGATCTCAAACTTGTGCAAACTCCTTAAGTGTGAAGATTGCCTCTACATCTGATGACAGAAGATTGCTGTCTGTTATAGTAGCAAAAAGCAAAATGCAAGAATGAATGCAGGGATTACAAGGGATTAGTTGAAGAGTGTTTGGAAAGTGTGGCAGGATTAAAATGCTATCTATTAGATATTAGGAAGTTTGATCTAATACTTAACACACCATGCTAGAAAGTAAGAGACCATGAATTCTAGCCTTAGCTACGACTTTGGGCCAATCACTCTCTCAGCCCTACTCACTTCACAGGGTTGTTGTTGGGAAAATAGGTGGAGAAAGATATGCTGCATATGTTCAGCATCTTGAGTTATTTGTAAAAATAATAAATTCCAGATATAAATATTGTACTATTTAATATAATAAATATTAAATGTTACCTTGCTGAATTCAGTTGGGGAAAAAACGTGTGTCTTTTATAATAATGGAAGAGAAGTATTTTATTTATGCCATAGGCTTGGTTTAAAGGTTGAAAAGGAAGAAGTAAAAGAAGTTCATATATATATATATATATATATATATATATATATATATATATATATATATATATATATATATATATATATATATATATATATATATATATTCAGAAAGGATATTGAAATAACATTGTAGACTTTCAGGGAGAAAGTCTAATGTTCATGGATTAACTGTTTGTGTCTAACCAGAAGAGGGAGTTGGGACAGTAGTAAAAGCTCAGTGAAAATATTGGTTCATTGTGTAACTACTGGGGAAGAGAAATCCTAGAGAGGAAATCATGAAAAAAAAGGTTAACAAACATCACTACCAAAATGTTTTCACTCAAATGCATGAATGAATATTCTTGGAATATTGCTAGCAATTTTGAGTCTTCTTAAGGTATCGCAGAATGGTTTGAAATAAGTTATAATTCAGTGATAGAAAATATCCACAAGAGTCCACTGCTTTTTTTAAAAAAAAATGCATAAACATCTAGTTATTAGAGGAAGTATGAAAAAAGCATCATTTTAGCACATGTTTCTTCTCTGTCCTAAGTAGGCAGTCCAGTCAGTAGTGATAGTGGTGGGAAGGAGTTGGGCCTTTGCTCTAATTGTTATGGGGTTTCATTGAGCTTCATCCTTTTTCTTTTTCACTTGGTAAGGTCATTTATTAGGTTCAGAGTGGTGTATTGTCAGCTTCACTTGGTAAACTAGACTAGGAATCAACCTCAACTTTAACCTATGAACTAGATTTCTTGAGAGTGGCTTTAATAAGAGAATCCTGCAAGTCTCATTAGCCTGTACATCCTTCTCTTCCACTTCCTCTAAATATAAACTTCCTTCTGGGTTGATAGATCCTGAATAGGTAGGAGCCATGGCCAGAGGCTTTGCTTTAGTGTTTTTGTCTGTTATAGTCAAATCTGGATCAGGAGGCACTTAAAACAAACCTGTCATATTAGCAAAGATTACTGCCATTTGCAGTATAAGGGTTTGCCTTTCAGAATCATCCATAAGCTTTAACTGATCTAAAACCACTGCGTTTTTGAATGCAATTCAGATGCTGATCATCATGTTTAAAACTACATGGCTCAATATCTGCTATCTAAAGGACCATCTTTCCCAGATAACTCTGTCTAACTAATCAGACCACCAGATCATGGGTAGACCTCCCACATACCAAATATGTACATGTAAGACTCTGTAAAGTCTAACATTTTGTACAACAACATATCCATGGAATGAAGATGATCCCAATTTTTGTAGCCTTCTGGAAAGTTGCAAAGACTTGAGTTTTCCACAGAGCCTTTTGGAACCAATTCTAAAGCCATTGATCCTGGAAACAGCTCTACAATACTGTTCTCTATTATTTTATACCATTTACTGTATTAGTGTATTACACTTTAGTACATGTACTTTAAATTTCCTAAATTTAATAGATTATAGACATCATAAAAAAATTCTCTCATGAATCTCTGCCTAAGATCAGAAAAAAATACTCCTACTTGACTGTGAGCCTCATATCATTTGAATAGAAATATTTCTAATTCATTTTTAATTACTTTATTCAGTGTGGTATTAGCCACTAAATCATTGATAGCGAACCTTTTGGGCTCAGCATATCAAAAATTTTAAAAAATCCTGATTCTGCTGACATGAAAGCAGAAGAAAGCAGCCATAGAAAGCTTGAATGACTATAGACCCATTGCACTGACATCTATAGTGATGAAGTGCTTTGAGAGACTGATCCTACAACACCTCAGGTCCTGTCTTCCACCAAATTTTGATCAACACCAGTTTGCTTATAGAAGCAACAGGTCGACAGGGGATGCCATCGCCACTGCTCTACATATTGCACTGAGCCACCTTGAGAAATCTGGGAATTATGTCAGAATGCTTTTTATAGACTATAACTTGGCCTTTAACACCATCTTACCAGGAATTCTCATTGAAAAGTTGACTGACCTGAATTTCCCTCCCCTCACTTGTGAATGGATCAAAGACTTCCTGACGGATCGTCCACAAACAGTAAGGGTTGGGTCCTTTACATCTTCCACGCGGAAGCTCAGCACAAGCTCCCCCCAGGGCTGTGTGCTCAGCCCATACCTGTACTCGCTGTATACATATGACTGCATATCCTCTGATCCATCCAACATCATAATAAAGTTTGCAGATGACACAACAGTGCTGGGTCTCATAACTGGAGGGGATGAATCAGCATACAGGGAAGAAGTCCAGAAGGTATCCGCATGGTGCTCAAGAAACAACTTACATCTAAATACTAGTAAGACAAAGGAGACGGTGCTAGATTTTCAGAAGCACAGAGAGGAACCTGCCCCACTGTATATCGAGGGGTGCTGTGTGGAGAGGGTTTCCTCTTTTAAATTCTTGGGAGTGCTTATTAGTTAAGATCTCACCTGAAAAACAATACGTCTCTGGTGATCGGAAAGGCCCAACAGAGACTTCATTTCCTTAGAGTCCTGCGAAAAAATCAGGTGGAACAACGGCTGATGACCTCTTTCTATCGGTCCACCATAGAAAGTGTCCTCCCATATTGTATTACAGTATGGTATGCTAGTTTAATAGCTGCGGACAAGAAGGCCCTACAGAGAGTGATCAATTCGGCACAAGAAACCATTGGTTGCCCTCTGACACCACTGGATGACATCGCCAGATCTCGCTGCTTTAGCAAAGTAAGGAAGATACTCAGAGATGATTCACACCCTGGTCAGTGTCTCTTTGCACTTCTACCATCGGGTAGAAGACATCAAAGTATACCCAGCCGAACAAACAGGTTTAAAGATAGTTTCTATATCCTTGGGCTGTGAGACTTTTAAATACAACCACAATCACTCCATGCACACGCTAGTTTTTTTTTTCTTTCTTTTTTCGTTTCGGTTATAATTTTGCACCAGTGAGGTTAAAACCAATTTCGTTGTATTTAAGTACAATGACAATAAAGATTATGCTATACTACTATACTATACTATACATGTCACTCTCCCCCCTCTCCCAGACAAAAGCAAAACAATTCATAACAAAGAGTTGCTTTGGATAATGAAATTAAATAAATGAATACATACATAATTGTAAATATTTTTTTTATTTGTCTTCGTCTCTGAGACTAAAATGCATATCCAAGCCAGCTCTGGGTCTCATGAGGCCAGGAACTTTGGAACATGGTCTTGCTTTTTGGATGCTTCAGAGAGCACAATATAGAGTAGCCTCTGGAGACTCCAAATATTGTGTGAGAATTTAACATGCTTTTTTGAGCCTGCAGAGCTTTTTCAAGAATGTAATGTGCTCTCTGTGGCCTCCAAAGCCACTGGAAATCACACAAGAAGGCACTGTTCCCACACACCTCTAAAATTTGCACAGCTTCTAGCCATATCATCAAAAATAACATGGCATGTCACTTGTGATGTGAGTCAAAGATAAGTAAAACCATACCAGTGGAGTTCGCTCCATTAGTTTGTTCCAGAAAAATTAGTAATTATCACAAAACATTGTACGAGGAGAGTATAAGCACTACTATCAAACAGTAATTTTAGTCATCCATTTCAATAACGGAGTATTGGGTTTCACTTCTTCTGTTTCCTGGTTCATTTTGGTGGTTCTTTTTTTAAGAAATGCATTTGCATTGGGAATATCCTTAAAATATTGTTTAGAATTTAGATTGCACTCATTATAATAGTTTGAAATTCTAACACCTCAGCGCCAGTCCTTATCTCTTTCTCCTCTCCCCTCATTTTGTTCTTTTTTGTAGAATATATTTAAGGCTGCAAATCTATATGATTTTCTTATTGTACAGAATTTTAATGCTGCTATGGCGCAACTTCTTACTATCCCTGTAACATGGTCTAATGTCACCTCCATGTATACTGGACATAAAACCATACTGCTAACTATTTCAAAGTCCTAATCTGTTCAATTTGATTATCATCCATCAGCTGTGTATAAATTTTGGATCTTTTAGCAAAAATTATTTATCATAAATAGGTTTTCCATATAATAAATGGCAGGAGATTTCAGCATTTTCCCCAGGCTTATTAAGGTAGCAGACTGTACTTGCATACTGAAATAACAACACATATCTAAATGGAGATAGACTTGTTATTATTTCAGCTGCATGGCATTTAAAATAGGGCATTTAAAAACTTCTAACCTTTAAGTTTTTCTTCATTTGAAACATCACAAGGAATGAAGATAGTTCTCTGTGGATCATACTGCTTATCAAAGGTGTCTTTGCTGACTTTGCCTGCGTCTGCATTCAGATCCACAAGTGCCACCTAGGAAAAAGGAAACAGTGTTCCACACAGATCTATGAAATTAGGTTCATATCCTGATATAGAAGACATAAAAATTAGTTATATCTTTCATGGAAAGAAAGAAAGAAAGAAAGAAAGAAAGAAAGAAAGAAAGAAAGAAAGAAAGAAAGAAAGAAAGAAAGAAAGAAAGAAAAAGAAAGAAAGAAAGAAAGAAAGAAAGAAAGAAAGAAAGAAAGAAAGAAAGAAAGAAAGACGGGCTGTTTTAGAGAGCAGTGATTAGCTGATGTAATATCTACATTTGTACAAATATGTAGCTTTACATGAAACAAATGTGGTAGAAATTGGAAGTGTATTACCTAACCCTTTTGCATTGTATAACTTGAGGACATAGATCCTAGGCATTTCAAAAGGAGGCTAAGTACGTTTCAACTGTTTGAAATGTGTCACTCCCTAGAAGTCCTAGATTTTACAACATTAAAAAATGAAGGAATATAAAATTTCCTGAAAGCAAGCCAGTTGAATTTCGCATGACATTAAGTGCACAGAGAATACATTATCAGCCTATCTATATGGAACAGTAGTGTTTTCCGAGATGTGGACAAAACAGGCACGCCTATGTTTAATCAGTGCATGTTATAATAACTTTAAAATTAGAAACTGTGAATACAAACACCAAATCCTATTTCAAATGACCCAGGAAAGTACGGTGATGTGTTTTCTATTGACCGATCTTGAAAGAGAATGAAAGGAAGACGTTACCATTATCCGTACATATCAACAAGTGTGTTGCACTTTGAAACTAGTACCATCCATTCTGTCGTTTCTAACCCGCTCCACCTCCCTCCCTCCCCTCGCTCTCGCCCCCCCCCCAAAGACAGCAGCTGCGGAGCTCGCAATGCTGGAGAGACAAAGCCAATAGCTCCGAGGTACTTGCATGTTCAAGAAAAAGGAGGAGCCAGTTTGATCCTACGCGGGCGAGAAGGCAAGCAACGCAGGAGTGGACTGTCTGCCAGTGATAGCGAAGCTTTCCTGCCTCCCCCCCCGTCACCCCCCCCACCCCCGGTGCTCGAGCAGCGCGCAGTTGGCGCCCTTACCTTACAACCCTTTGCCAGCAGAGCTTCGACGAAGGCTTTGCCTATGCCCTGAGCTGCCCCAGTGACCAGGGCCACTTTGTCCTTCAGGTGCATTTTGCTTCCTTTTGCACTTTCGTCCGCGAGGATCGTCACCGGCTCCTTGTCGCTTAGAGCTGCGCGGCGGCTCCGGCGATTTCCTTCGGCTGCTGGTATTAACCTCCCCACGGCCTCCAGGCTCAGAGGTCTGAAGGAAAACTGAATCCGACCCGCGCAAGCCGAAGTTGGTGTCACCTGCACTGAAGTTGCCTCCCTTTGTCCCTCCCTTCCTCCACCTCCACTCGCGGCTTCCCCTTCTGGTGACCGTCCGGCTGTCTGTCCCCAGGCTGAATTTCGAGTCTCAGGCTCGGCGTTTTGTTTCTTTCCGGAGATAAAGACGCAGCCTATCTTGGTCGTCCCTGTCCCCGTTCCCATTTCATCTCGCTCTTCCTACGCCTCATTTTGATGAGCCAACAAATGCCTCCGGCTATTCCTGCCCTCCAGTAAGGAATGATCCGTCTGGTTAGGACAAAGCTTCGAAAGAAGGCATTTGTATAAGATGAAGAGCCCTAAAAATGAGAGAGCACAGGGAAGGGTCCTTGACCTGTCTGGGGCCATCTCCAATTGTTATAAAAATGTATGGTAAATAAAAGCAAGGGATAGATTATGTGAAAAAAAATTAAATAGTCCTGAAGAAAATCAGAGCCAGCTCTTTGGAGTTTAAAATTCATGCTGAGATCAGTCCATTAGGAATTATGTGGCTGACCATGGAAAGTGACATGTGAATCAAATTCTGGCCACTAAAAGTAAAGTTATGCCACTGATTTATAGCGGTAGTATAGTTCTGCAACAGCATTATGGCCACTAGCAAAACATATATATCTAGGATGCCACTTTTCAGGAATCTTATTTTGATCCTAAAAGAAGAGAAGGCTGCTTGGATCATTCAAATGAAAATGTCAGATTTCCTTATTTGATAATTTTGCCTCCTTTCTCTGTTCATTTTTAAACCTTGACCTAGGAAGGAAACAGGCCTATCTGTCATCATGTTCCACTGTTAGTATGAAGTGATGTTCTTCTGGTAACTCAAGTTAAAGCTTAATTTCTCAAATTTTATTTTAACTGAGGCCACTGATAGATGTCCACCAAGGGTCTTAAAAGTCCCAGTGTTACTTCTAGGTAACAGCAGGCCTCCAAGTAGCGTTGGACACAACACACGTAATTAGCATTCTAAGAATGCTAAGCTAAGATGGGCCTTAGCCTTAAGCAGGGCTGTTTTTAGATTCACATTCCCATATGCATACTTTTTCAAAAGAGCTGATCTCTTTGATCTCTTTCTGATTTCTTGAAAGAAAAAAAGAGATTTGGGGAAAAAGAGCTGCTCACTAAGTCTCCCATATTCAGTTTCAAACAGAATATTTTAAAGGTGCCAAATGCCCAATTTTGGAATATTTCCTGTAGAAATTATAAAGTAACACAACTGTCTTAAAATAGAAATAAAAACAATGAAATGGAATAAAATGGAAAATGCCTTGATTTAAAGTCTCTCATCTCTACTGGAAACACTAGAAGAGTCAAGTTTAGTGTCATCAAAAGGAACCTGGAGAAAAATGATAACTTCACAGGATAGTAAAAAAAAAAATTAGCATATAGAGGTAATCCTGGATATTCAAATATCCTACTCAGAATCTTTTCCTATGGTTTAACTAAAGTATTGCTTAAATTCTTTGGATTGTTGCTGTTTACTTTTCTGAACATGAACTGGTAGGAAATACACTGCTACAGTTTTAGCACACTGTTAAGTAATTAAGCTCCACGTTGGGAGAGCGAGTATGCAGAGAAGCGTAATGAGAATGATATGGAATAACACGCACAAACCAGCATACAGAGACACTGAATAGTATAAAAATATAGTAGTTTACTATGTAAAAATATAGAGGTATTCAGAGTCCAGTTAACAGTCCAAGTCATACATAGTTCAGTAATTCAGTTATCAATATTCTCAGTTTAACACACAACACAGCTAAACAGTAGCAAACCACAATACCTCAAAATACACCAACCAGCTTCTAACAAAACAGAGAGAGAACTAACAGCCATTCTGGCTCCCTCTTATAGCTGCTTGAGGTAACAAGCCAATTACATTTCTCTAACATTGAAAGTAACAGTAACATTTGTAACAATCATAGCTTATATACATTGTCAAGACAAGCCTAGGGTTACATCCCTAACAAAACCATGTTTCTCCAAGCCTATTGATCAGTATGATGAGGGAGAAGAGCAAATGTCTGATGAAACCAGGCAGGTATAACATTCTGTCAAAAAGGTACAAAATCTACTACCCAAACAATCCTACTATAGAGCTGAATACAGGATAAGCTGAGCCTCATATAATGAAGTGCTGCCTTCATTGTTCTGTAGATCAGCTGTCCAGCATACAAAATTTTAAAACAGCTCTTAATCTGCAGTCAAAACAAAGCTACCAACAGCTGTTCAGCAGTCAGGCAAATAGTATAGTAAAGTGCACAGCTTTCTAAATCTAACTATTATATTTTTAAGCATTATTCACAGATCTGGGTGACAAAATAGTGAAGATAGTGAAGATCCTCCCGTTCCGAATTCGACCGAGCACAGGCACGAGCCTATTTGAGGACGTACCTCGTGGCATTAAGAGCGGCCAAACGTCAACATTGCGCCGCTCTTATTGCGTCCGCAGATAACCGCCCTGCCGCCCTGTTTCGGGTGACTCGCTCCCTCTTGTTTGAGAGACCGCGGGAAGCCCCTTTACAGGGCAGAGCAGAGGAGTTTGGGAAATATCTACAGGACAAAGTCGCTCAAATCCGGATGGGATGGGCCCCTTTCAGTAGTTCAGTAGAGACGCCCGTGGCGAGTCTTGAGGGACCGCTTTGGGAGGAGTTTGACTCGGTTGCCATCGAGGATTTGGACAGGTTGCGTGGACGTCTGCGACCCACCACATGTTTATTGGACCCGTGTCCCTCCTGGCTTGTACTGGCATCCTGGGAGGTTACGCGCGACTGGCTCCTGGGCCTAGTGAACGCCTCGTTGGGTGAGGGGTCTCTACCGGCCGCCTTGAAAGAGGCGGTGGTGAGGCCCCTGCTCAAGAAGCCTTCCCTGGACCCAACGGACCTAGTTAATTATCGTCCAGTCTCCAACCTTCCTTTCTTAGCGAAGGTTGTAGAGAGTGTGGTGGTACAGCAGTTCCCACGTCACCTGGAGGAAAATGATTATCTAGACCCGCGCCAGTCCGGCTTCCGTCCCGGGCACAGCACCGAGACGGCCTTGGTCGCATTGGTTGATGATCTCTGGAGGGCCAGAGATAGGGGTTGTTCCTCTATCCTGGTCCTATTAGATCTCTCGGCGGCGTTCGATACCATCGACCATGGTATCCTGTTGCACCGGCTAGAGGGGTTGGGAGTCAGGGGCACCGTTTTACGGTGGTTTGGCTCCTACCTCTCGGACCGGACGCAACGTGTGTTGGCAGGGGAACAGAGATCGACCCGGAGGCCACTCACATGTGGAGTGCCACAGGGATCGGTGCTCTCGCCTCTCCTGTTCAACACATACATGAAACCGCTGGGCGAGATCATCCGTGGTTTTGGGGTGGGATATCATCTGTATGCTGATGATACTCAGCTATACATTTCCACCCCGAACCACCCCAATGAGGCCGTCGAAATGATGTCCCGGTGTTTGGAGGCCGTACGGGTCTGGATGGATGGCAACCGACTAAAACTCAACCCTTCCAAGACGGAGTGGCTGTGGCTTCCGGCCTCCCGGTTCAACCAGGTGCTTCCATCCCTGGCCATTGGGGGCGTGCAACTAGCCCCCATGGAACAGGTGCGCAATTTGGGCGTCCTCCTAGATGCCCGGCTGTCCATGGATGACCATGTAACAGCCGTGGCAAGGGGGGCGTTCCATCAGGTCCGCCTGATGCGCCAATTGCGCCCCTTATTGGACCGGGATGCCCTACGCACAGTCACCCATGCGCTAGTGACGTCTCGCCTGGACTACTGCAATGCTCTCTACATGGGGCTTCCCTTGAGATGCACTCGGAGACTGCAGTTGGTCCAGAACGCGGCCGCGCGGGTGATTATGGGGAGGACTAGATACTCCCCGGTAACACCTCTCCTGCGCGAGCTGCACTGGCTTCCTGTGGTCTACCGAGTGCGTTTCAAGGTTTTGATTATGATCTTTAAAGCGCTTCATGGCACAGGGCCTAGTTACATGCAGGATCGCATCCTGCCCCACACATCCCTACGACCAATTCGTTCACACAGAGAGGGACTTCTCCGGGTGCCGTCCACCAAACAGTGTCGGGGGGCGACACCCAGGAGCAGAGCCTTCTCTGTGATGGGCCCAGCCCTGTGGAATGACCTCCCCTGTGACATCAGGATCACTTCCGATCTCCGCTCCTTCCGTGTACAGCTGAAGACCCACCTCTTTCAATTATCTGGCCTGGCTCAACCGTAATTTTTTCTCACTCCTCCTGACTGTCTTTTTAAATTTTAAATTTTAATTGTACATTGGTTTTTTTTACAATTGGGTATTTTAATGGGGATTTTAACTGTCTAAATGTTGTAATTGGTTACCTCCTCCGTGCATGTGTGTCTCTGTATTTTTGTATGTTTATGTGTTTGTATACATGTTTTTATGTTCTATATGCCCATTGTACGCCGCCCCGATTCCTGCCTGGAAAGGGAGCGGCTAATAAATTCAAATTTATTATTTATTTATAAGTGGGTTTTCTCCTTTAAATAATAATAATATAATAATAATAATAATAATAATAATAATAATAATAATAATAATAATAATAATAATAATAATAATAATAATAATAATAATAAATATTTATTTCTTAGCCGCACCCTCTCCCGAAGGACTCGGGGCGGCGTACAATAAAACATATGAAATAAATATCTAGACAGGACATACATATAACAAAGACGTATACCAAGACGTGTACAAGGAGGAGGTGGGCTGATGAATAAAAACAATTAAAATCACAATGTTTAAAAACCCCTAAATAAATGAATACAATTAAATTACCCAAATAAAAACCTGTCAGGAGCAATATAGTTAGATCATAGTTGAGCCAGGCCAGCTACTTGGAATAGGTGGGTCTTGAGCTTTACACGGAAGGAGCGGAGGTCAGAGGTATTCCTAATATCCGGAGGGAGGTCATTCCACAGGGCTGGGCCCGCCACAGAGAAGGCTCTACTCCTAGGCGCCGCCCCTCGGCACTGTCTGGTGGACGGCACCTGGAGGAGACCCTCTCTGTACGAGCGGATTGGTCGCAGGGATGTATGGGGCAGAACATCAAATAATTGTTTGAGGTGGGGGCAGTGTTTATTACTTAGAGCCACTTCTTTGGACTAAATATATAATTTATATCTTTCTTATTTTTTTATTTCACAAAACATTTACTTTGAGGAATGAATTAAAGAATTGAAGGAAGGGCTTGTTTCCATTATCAGAATCTCTGAATTTTACTAAATAGCAATCGTATTATTGAAATCATTATATCCTGCATGAATTTAAATTTTTGGATTATCTGGCAATCACAAAAGTGTTTTTCAATTGCTTTAATGGTGTTTATTGCTTTATACACTTATACATCTTAGCTGAATTGTTACTTGGGAAATCAACTCATATAACATCAAAGAGTTATCTTCTTCGAATTCAGCAATATTTCCTCTAGTATAAACAGGATCTTCCTATCATAATGCATAACTTGTACTTAGGATGTATTATTATTAATAGTAGGGTAAAGTTCCATAACAACTACAGAATTAAAGTATATTAATGGTGTAGGAATGTTCAGAAAATAAAAACAAACAAGTTTTGTCTTAGTTTAGAACAACACAGCTCCACTTAAATTTTCTATTGGAATGTTTCAAGTTGATTGTGTTATAATGGAAGAAAACTTCAAATATTTCTAATGTTCTACTATAGGGAAGAATGGCAATTTTAATAATTTCTTAGTCTCTTCATTTTTCATTCCAAAGCTACAAAAATAGCTGACAAGAATATAATTAACAATAATGCTTTGAAGTGCCAATAGCAAACGTAGGAAAAACAGTTACCAGTATATTTTTATAGTTTTCAAAAACAACCAAAACCTGAGTACAGCAAAGTACCATTAGCAATTAATTTTAACAAAATCTGTAACAAAATAAACTTTTCTGATATTTTCCCTCAATGGTGGATTAATAGAGAAGTTGTCACCTTCGTATCATCTTTGCCTTCAATTTTTAAGTTATGTATTCTTAGTATTTTTATATTTGTGTTTTACTATTTGTGTTTTAATTGTAAACCACTCAATTGCTTTGCAGAGTGAGATGGGAGGCATATAAATTTCATACATACATACATGGCTTGAAATTATGCACAGGCACTAATGCATAATTTGAATTCTGTTTTAAAGCTGAATAAGCAAAACTGCATAATATTTAGATTCTGCAATGTAGAAATTTAGTAGATAGTAACTAAATTTAACATACTGTATTAGTATTCTTAGAGCAGACGACACCAACATGATGGTTGGTCATTCTGAATTGCTTCTAATGTAGTTTTTGGCCTTATAGTAATATATGGACAGTAATTAACTTGATGGGTCAAAGAGGTTATTAGGTTCTACGCGGATTTCAGATGTATGAAAAGTAGGAGATAACATTCAATTTATCTCTGGTGGTAATTCTAAACAGCACACAATATGTATGATTGTCTAGGGCAAGGCAGTCTTATTTGGTGGGTGGACATATAGAAATTCAAATGACTTTAAGGATAATATGAAGCAGAGATGGAAATCTCACTACTTACTACTGCTTAAGTAATCATTTAAAAATACAGATTAATTATTGTAGAAAATTAGATGAAGGAAGGGCTGCCTTGGTAGGCAGAAATTGTCTCATCAAGACATTTCAGCCTCCAAGCTTATATTTGACTCCAACCGACGTCACTTCATAGTGCATCCTTATGTTCAACATCTGAACATGCTTGCCTCACCTTTATTCTAGCCTCCTCCAACAAGGGACTCAAACCATTTGTAACAGAGATAGAAGGGCCTAAAATGTTCTTAGCTAATGTTAATGTCTCAATCTAATGGCTGGCAGGAGAAATCATCAACAACAAAAAAAGCAATTGCAAAATACCAGAATTTGAAACAATATGGAACAAAACCCTCTTTTTCTCCATACCTTCATGAAGGCTAGTCTAATATCAGAATGGCACCTGATCTTTCAATTGATTTCAGTATGTAACAGTATAATGTATGCTCAGAATGAATTGAAACCACCTAAGAGTTGAAACATCTCTATATTCACTATTAAGTTACTTATTCTTTATATCTCTGATCAGGAGATAAGCAAGTGAGTGGATTTATACTCTGCTGGGTTTTCTTTCTTCTCTTTTGTTTTGCTTTGCTTTGTTTTGTTTTCTTGCCAACTTGGCGAAAAATGTGAAGTACTAAAGCAGCAGAGCTGCAGAAAGCAGTTTTGGATGTTTTGAATCATTGCAGAACTGTTATGAGTTCCCAGTTCCAGAGATGAAGAAACAGATGAGACAGTGAAGCCGAGGATCCTACCAAAAACGTAATTGTGTCATTCTTCTTAACATCCTCTTTCGCCACAAGACCAGAAATAAAATATAAGCTGTTCCAGCACAGATTCTGTAGTCAAGATAAACAGTTTCTATTTGTGAAGTCAAAGATTTTGTGCTCAAATTTCCAGATAGAGTAGATGGTGTAAACAAACAGAAAATTACACTCCCTTTCTCTACAAACCTTCCTGTGCTAATTTCCAGAGCATGTAGGATTATGGGACTTTAGAAGAGAAAGTTAATCCAGAATAACATTTTTGATAGGAGCCAAAATTAATTTCCTTGCCAGAAGCAAACTTCTCACTATACTTTTCTCCCTTCTCCCTTGCAATCTTGGAATTGATTATTGCATATATGTTGAAATCATTAAGTTTTTAAATTTTTCTCCTATAATACATTAAAACTCAGCTCTCAAAGTGCTGTGGAAGATTATGGCTTTTAGCTACTTTCTAAAGTTTAAAAGAGTGAGGGCCAGCCTGATCTCAGACAGTTAGCTGCTACAAGGTGAGGGACTGTTGCTGCAAATGCATTTTTTCTTCCCTTGTTTTAAGAGTGGGTATCTGCAGGATCATTTGGCCCACCACTTTTGTCTTGCCTTCCAAGGCACTAGCCTTAGAGAATAACTCAATCCCCTCTTCTCTGTGACAGCTTCTCAAATACTTGAATACTCGTCAAGTAGTTATCATGTCCTACTAATCTTTCTCTTCTATAGGCTAGACACATCCAGCTCCAGACCTTTTATCATCTTTCTTGCTCTTCATTGCACCCAACATTTGTAAAAGTAACACAGGGTCTGAAAGCAAAATGAAGCACACTTTATTTCTTTTGGGATTTGCTTCTTTTCACCAGTATGTAATAGGATAGGGGAGTTTAATCTGTATTCCCCAAAAGCTAAACCTAGAAGATACGTCTTTTCTTGAGGTACAAGGATTAACTGCAGAACGTATGATCTAGATAACAGACATATAAAAGCTATCTCAGTCTACAGAAGGATATATACATCTCTCTCTCTCTCCCTCCCCCACTCTCTCTCTCATTTCAAATGAACCCTTTTCAGAGAGTAAAAGGAGAGAAGGGGATATTATCAGTTTTGCAAGACTCTGTTATGTAACTTTACAATGAAGTACGCCCAGTTGAGCTTCTTGTCTGACATGGGACTATTGGAACAATCATAGTACATATAGATCTTAAGGTGATTAGAAAACATTCTCATACAGATTACTTAATACTGTAATTAAATAATTAAAAATTACAACAACAAAAATAATAATGACACAAGGGCTAATCAATAAAGCAAAGTAAACTAATAATAATTAATAAACTATTATTTTAAATAATATTAAATTTACTAAGCATCTCTCAGTTGGCTTCCAATCAAAGCAAGGGTGTCTCAGAGGATTATTATCCTCTCCGTGTTAGTTAGGAGTTGTTGGTGTTGAAACACCTGAAACCTGCAAGGCAAATTTCATGCCATATTTCTGCCTCTCCCAATCAGGTTTAGGAAATACATTCCAGATCACCTTGCTCATCCATGGCCAACTCATGGATGAGTATTATCTCTCTAAAATCAATCACTAACACAAATTGAGGCCTCCTAGACTCAGAAAAGAGACAATTGGCCTAAAACTTAAAACTACAATCAAACGACTAAGACTATTTGTCTATTTGTCCTACAAAACCATAGCTCCTTCTTACTGTCGTATTCACAATTCATTCTACACCTTCTGCCTGTTTTCCAAGGCAAATAAAAGCCTTGCCTTATCTTAGTGCCACTACCACAAGCAACTTCCTGCCTGGATAGATTTCTTCTTTTCCTTCTAATATATCTTAAGGTGGCCTAGGAATCTGGTGAATGCCATTCCTACTAGCTAACCCTGCTACTATATAACCTGGCATTCCAACTTTATCCCTGTTAGTCATCCTACTCATCACCATAAAACACAGTTGCATGCAGGTATCTATACAACTTCATCAAAAAGTGCCTGACCATCATTCAGCCAAATATAGCACAACCAACACAAGCCATAAAAAGAATAGCAGTGCCTTACATCAAAAACATCTCAGAAACCAATAGACAATTACAATCATATAGAATCCTCATAGCACATAATCAATTAAAGCTCCCTAAAATATCCTTAGCAAACCAAAAGACCGAGCCGCCCCAGAAGAAAAAAAAGAGTCATCAGTGTAATGACTTTAGCATCCATTCCATAGGACAAATAGATTAGCAGAATGTATTCATGAACACCAACTAGTAGCCCAGAGGACATGATAAAAACAACATATGGACAGACTCAAACTATAGTTTCAACTGGGAAAATGTGACTATACTAGACCAAGCTAAGTCCAAAAATTCTAGTGAATTTCTAGAAGCCTGGAACTCTGACAAATTCGCCATCAATAGACATAGACATAAACAATATCTACATACTGTGCAAAAAAGACAATCAACAAGCCAAAAAGGTAACAAAAGATCAAAACACCTCCCCAGCAGCAATCAACATTCAGAGGAGCATAGATTAAGTCCAAGTTTAACATCAGACCAACAATCAAGAAGTAAACAATATTCTAATCGAGGAACTGTCAAACAAGCTAACAATAAATAGCCCAACCAAAGAAACAACCAAAGAAGCCCAATTAAAGAAACAAAACTACCCCCACAAACACTGATAGGGCAAACCACTAGAACAGGGGTTCCCAACAATTATTATTTAGGGAGAAAACTAATCCTACTTTCAGACTATACAGGTATTGTATTGTATTGTATTGTACTGTACTCTACTCTACTCTACTCTACTCTACTCTACTTTACTCTACTGTACTCTACTGTACTCTACTCTACTCTACTATACTCTACTCTACTCTACTCTACTCTACTCTACTCTACTCTTGGATGTTATTTCATGAACAGGGCGCAGAATATCAGAAGAATTCATACATTATCTTGCTTTAGATCATTTATCTCTGATAAACATTCTTGAAGTGGTTTACCAGCATGAAATATTGAAACCAAATCAGAAGATAAGTGTCAAAGGATTAAGTAAAGCTCTGCCATGATTCAATAACTGGCTTAAATATTATCATTTATAAACGAGGGCACAGTATTTGGTGCTTGAAACTGAAGGGCAATTTTTCTCTGATGATATATCAATTTATAGTCCATTTAGGGCTTCATCTATAACCAGACAACAATAATTTGATAGCATTAGGGAGGGGCCTATGACAATTTGCTATAGCCAACTCACCATGGCCAACTTGCTGCAGACAAGTCACTGTGGGACAACTCACCATAACCAATTTGCCATGGAACAACTCATTGTACGTCTTATTAGTTCAAGAGTTACACTAATACCAAAGAAATGGTGGGATAGAATCATTAAAGAAAGGGTAACAAAATTAGGGACGGAATGAAATGTGAATGATAAAAATTAAAATATTTTGTTACATTTAATTTACATGATTAAATTGAATTGTTAAATTGTCCCATGGCAATGTCCATGGTGAGTTGTCCCATTCGATGTGGGCACTACTTTGTTTGCCTTCGCAAAATCATTGAGACCATATATTGTTTGTATGTGTATATGCGTATATATGTATGTTTGTATGTATGTATGTGTATATGAATCTTGTTTGCAAGCAGGCATCACCAAAAACATTGAGAGTAGATTCTTGATTTGTAAAATTAAAGTTTTAAAAAAAGTTATAGTATTAAAGTACATATTTGATACATTGATCTAAATGAATACTTTTATGATTATTTAGTGTAAGCAGGAAAAATTCGTACCCCAAATCTTTAGCTTGCTTTTTACTTAAAGAAAACATTATTTTCTCACCTTGCAGAGAAAAAATAATAATATGGAAAAACGGTTATAAGGAAAGCTTATAACCTTTATTATCATTTATTTATGGAATATTTTTTGTAAATATAAAAACATTTTCTCCTTATAGAAGGAGGAAATTTATCATAAATCAGGAAGGATAAAATGGCGAAGGACCAAATTAACCCTTCTGAACTTCCTTCCACATTGCTGTGTTATTTCAGCTGCTACTATTCTTTTACAGGCTCCTTTGAATAATCCTTGCTAAAATATATTCCTGATACGCTACCATCTGAAATGTTTGGGGGAATAGGAGACATGTTTTCCAACCCACTACTAATATGAGAATTATTTGTAAAATGGTCCTTGTGAGCTCTCAAATAATAATTTAACAGTAAAGCTATCTGGGAGTTTCTATATTTTATATATTTATTCCCGCCCCCACCCCCCGTCTTATGATTCCTTTATATTTCCTTTCCATATTTATACAATTTCCAGGCTCTAAATAAAAAACAGAAAATTCCACTCCATGTCGATATCTAAATCCAAAGTACCACAGGTCCAATTAATCCATATTCTGCAATATTCTCTATAATTCGTTGCATACTGCCTTTTCAGTTACCTTCCCAAGAACAAGAAATTAGAAATATGCCAGTAGTTGCCTAGTAACATTGGATCCAGAAGTAGCCTTTTGAGGAATAGGCAGCCAGCACCTGTTTCAAGGCAATCAGAATTCTCTCTCCTTTATGTACGTTCTGATTACTACCTGAATCCCCTTTCCCATCTCATTCCTCATTCTGGGAGTAACATTATAGAGAACTGTCAGCCTTCTGGAATTTCTGAGATGAACTGTTGTATCTTAAATGGTTCTAACTCTGTGAAATCAATTCCATGGCACAAATACTGTAACTGTTCAGTCGATGACAAAGTTTGATGGGAAAAAAATTCCAGTATCCATTCACATCTCCTCTCCTCTAAGACCAAGACAGTTATGGAGTCATGAATTTCCAAACTGTATCCAGCTCCAGAGTTAGGATATTAAAATTGCCTAGAATCAGTAGCTAAATCAATCAGCAGCTAAATCAATCAGTAGCTAAATCAATTTCAATCTTGCAATGAGATAAAGTAGCAATGGAAGGGCCCTTTTAAGATGTATAATATATAGCAGTAGTTCTAGTTCTTTTTCCAGACTAACCTCACTGATAAGACTCTGGGTGGGTAAGCCTCCTCACAACAACCAAGAACAAAACTGCCAAGGTCATGGGTTGATGTAACATACAAAGCCCATTTAGCCAAATCTCATGAGAAGGATTTCCCCCTTTTCCTTCCAGATGGCCTTGGTAGTCTTAAAAGATTAAGACTAGCCGGTTAGCTTGAAAGTAGATAAACTAAAACAGTTAAACCTTCTGCTCCAGCAAATAGGCTGCACAGTAGTTTTCATATGTGGCTATTGTTAACTCATACATGTTTTTTTTAGAATGAGATATGAACTGAACCAAGACATTTGCTTAATGAAAATGTAGAATGACACTTGGGCATACAAAGCCCAACAGTCTTGCCACAAACCAGAATGACTCTAGCCCTAGACCAATCGTACTTTTAAAACCTCCAGAAATAAAATATTTCTTTCTGTCTTAGTGTGCTATTACTTAAAAACAAGTGCACAAACTGTATAGCAGTTATGTAACTACTTGTTCTGCTGTACAAAGCTCAACTAAAGTCCAAAGTATACTTGTTAAAGTCAACGTTCTGATTTGATATTGTTTGATGTAGGGGTAAGGCGTGGTCATTTTGATCTAAAATAACATTAGCCTTATGGGCAAAAAAGGATTGGACTGATTTTTCACCAAGCTGATGAACTAAACTTAAAGAACAGCCTTATGATTATAAA
Source organism: Natrix helvetica (assembly GCF_964273705.1). Taxonomy (NCBI): domain Eukaryota; kingdom Metazoa; phylum Chordata; class Lepidosauria; order Squamata; family Natricidae; genus Natrix; species Natrix helvetica. The sequence goes on along the minus strand of NC_138558.1, from coordinate 49,737,572 downwards.
GTATTTGAAATTGTATGCATTAGAATTACATAAATTTAATTTTTACCTTTATAATAATACTAGAAAATATATTTTATATACATACAGTATATAACACTATATGTACATCCATTCATGAAAACAGATGTTTGAACTCAAACTATAAGTAGTAACATAGAAATGACTCAGAAACATTCAAAACAAATAAACATGCACATTTATGTTAACAGAAATCATAATGAACTAAAGTTAATAATAACAATTGTTCTTGAACATGTGAGAATAAATCTTTATTTCCTAAGCACTGAACCTAACACTGTAACACTTTTACACTCCTACATTAAACAAAACCAAGCTTGATAATATACGAACGTAGTAAGAAATATTGACAGGATTTGGTTTTTTGGTTTGGCTTATTGTTCTGATCCAGAGTTTAGATAATTCCTTAGAGATGGGATGGAATTCCACTGGAATACTTCAGAATAAAGAAAATAAAGGATTCCTCTAAGCAAACATAAAAACAGAGGAATACTATTGAATCAGATCAAAGTTTATTTCATATAACATTTTGTTTCCAAGTAACAAAAAAAGCCCTCTGAATTTCCATGTCCTGTAGAAAATATGTATGGAACAATGCACTGTTATTACTTTGTCCTGAAGGACAATTTCTGTATACATATGTGTTCTCTCTCTCCCTCCCTCCCTCCCTCCCTCCCTCCCTCCCTCCCTCCCGTATATACACACATAGAGAGAAATTGTTATACAATAAATACAAAAACATTCAAATTTAACAACTTTAACTGCCTTATTTTGGTCACCATACTATGAAAAAGATGTTGAGATTGTGGAAAAAGTTAAAAAAACAACAACTAAGATGATCAAAGGCCTGGAGATTAAAACATATGAAAAATGGCTATGGGATCTAGGTTTGGCTAGTCTAAAGAAAAGAAGAATTAGGGGTGACATAATAGCAGTATTCCAGTATTTGAGGGTAAAGAAGGAGGGGGTTGAAATTATTTTCGAAAGCACCAGAAGACAAGACAAGAAACAATGATTGGAAACTACCGGTAATCAAAGAGAGAAGCAACCTGAAATTAAGGAGAAACTTCTTAACAGTGAGGACAATTATCCAGTGGAACAGCTTGCCTTCAGAAATTGTGGGCACTCTATTAGTTGAGGTTTTTAAGAAGAAACTCGACAGTCACTTATCTGAAATAGTATAGGTTTTCCTGCTTGAGCAGGGGGCTGGATGAGAAAACCTCCAAAGTTCCTTCCAACTCTATTTTATCCACAGCATTATTCTAATTGCTTCTGAAATCTTGAGTGCATAGTCCTTCAAGACAAAGGTGTGAGTGTGTGTGTGTGTGTAAATTGATATTGTGCAGAACCTCTTCATCTCCATTGTTGGTCTTTTGGAAGATATGAGAGAACCTCACTTACCGTACTTTATTTCCAGCTCTGGAATGCAGTCTGAAGTAGAGCCTGGAATTATCTCTTTGTCTTAGAAAGTCTATTATAAAATAATTAGTTTCGACATGCTTTTGGTGCTTAGTTTTATTATTAATATTAATCTGTTTTTTAAATTCTGTATTCTGCTTTTATTTTTAATTTTTGTTAGCTGCCTTGAGTACTTACCAAATATGGGATAGAAAAATAATTTCAAAATTGCATATTAGACCCATCTTAAGTTATAGGCATAGTAAAAAGAATGATACTTAATTTGGTTGTGAGTGATATAATTCCCATTGAATTCATTTGTAGAAAGTTGGCAAAGAGAATTGGAAAATATCCCATCACATTTTAATCCACTGATGCCACAGTGGATAGAATGCAGTATTGCAGGCTAACTTGTCTACAGCCAGGGGTTCGATCCTGATTAGCTCAAGGTTGACTCAGACTTCCATCCTTCCAAGGTTGGTAAAATCAGGACCCAAATTGTTGGGTGGGGCAGGACATACAATATGTTGACATTGTAAATCCCACAGAGAGTGATGTAAAGCAATGTGGGGTAGTATTTAAATCTGAATGCTATTGCTAATAGGCTGATTTAGGATGCATCATAGGATGACTTGGATGTATCATAATATCTCAAATGGGCTACCAAGTTGCCCTATGATCTATCGTTTTGCCCATTTGAATGTTACACACAGCAAAGTATTAGTTCTATATTACATTATCAAGATATATACAGTACATAGTAAGATACTCTTCTTATCAGGAGATGCTCTTCTGATATTGGTATTCTAAAAATGAAATTTATTTTTGCTACCTAAAATGGATCAAGACAGTAATTCTGTGATTTTTTTTGCTATTTTGTATAAAGAATATATAAAAGATTTTTGAACTAACAAGAATACCTATCATTTCCTCTTACCACCAATAGTTTTTTAAAAGGAAGATATTTTGCTCATTTTTATATGACAAATGTATTTACTGCATCTACATTGATGCAATATGAAAGAACAATCATTACGGGTCTATATCAGGCCATGTAATACAAATAAGCTTTTTGTTAGGAGAAGTAATAAATCTCATGCAAACTATTTGCAGAACTTTATTCTCCTAACATGAACTGGATAATATGCAGCATTCTTTAACAAACTACTTTATTTCTGACATGCAGGCATTTTGAAAATAATGTAATTAAGAGAATGAAATGACTCCTCTTTAGTAAACTAGGCAACTAGCCAATAGCATTTTTAACAAGATGTCTTTCACATTGCTCAAGAAATATCACACACAGTTGATTTATTTAAACTGCCTGTTAAATGACACCCCATCAGGTAAAATAATTAGACCAAGCAGTTTTTTTCATTTAATTTGTAAAAACTGGGGACTAAGCCTGTTCTGTTATTTTTTTTTATAGCAAAGTGATAATAAGGAACTTTTCACGAGGAACTCAGAGTTTGGATTTTGCAAAGGAGAAAGTGAAGTCATCCACCTGAACCTGGAAACCAAAACCTACTTGGAAATCTGACAGTTTATCAAACCTCAGCTGAGAATGTTGAATACTCCTAAAAGTAGTCTAACAACTGTACATTTTGCAAAAGAACCATAATTAAGGAATGCCAGTGAAAGGCCATCTCACCTCAATTGAACTGATTAGAGCTATTCAAGAAAAACAGGATCTAAATTCCAAATAGATTTTTTTCATACCTGCATGGAGCCTTTTTTCCCCTCTACCATCTGCCTTTTATTTGAGACATGTTGCCACATGCTATTGGAAAGTAATCTCATGGAAAGTAAGCCACAGTGGTGACTTATAATCTCAACCTACGTTTGTTAATTAAAACTAATAGAAGCAATATGTAGATCTATTGTTTCATATTTCCTTGCTTGCCTCCTTTATTCTAAGTGAAAGCAGCCTTTAGGCAGAATGCTGTATAAGATTAGCTTTCCTCAATCAAGAGCCCTTCAGATGTGTTGAAGTTCAGCTACCACAATTCTTAATTGACTTGAAATTGGTTTACCACATAATGAAAATTCAGGAACCAGCTTTTTCTACCATATCTTTGCATTGGATGGAATGAACAGTTTATCCAGAGATATTTGCAGTATCAAGGGAAAGCAAATGAACCATAAGCTTTTGTCCCTTTTGCCCAGCTTATAAAGTGCCCTTGATTTTTCTCATTTTGCTCAAAGCAATGTATCAGATTTTAAAAGGCTTTAGGTTCCTCCTAATTAATATTTAGTGAAAAAATAATAGTAAAATACCATGCAAATTAAAACCAGAAAAAGAGAAATGAGAGAATAGAAAGAGTAGGAAGGAATGAAAAGGATAAAGAAATACTTTAAAAAATGGTTTCCAAGTCTATAAACTGCAACTACATTGCAACTACAAACAAATTTAGTAGTCCTTCATCCCATATAAGATTATATGCAAATATCTTTCTATATCCCATCCCTTACTTGTATGTAAATTCATGAATAATAAACTTTTTAGTTCTGATATCAGCAAAAAAAATCCATAAAAGGTTCCTGGAACTTTATAAAAATATGCCTTATTTTAATTTTGGCCAAACAAACTTATTTTAAATTCCTTACTTTTTCTTCTAACAGTCCTGGTCTTTCATTCATTCAGATGTTGTAGGATTCAATCTCTCTTCTTGTAAATCCAGTAAGGAGTCATAATCGTAGTTATTCAAGTTGGTTGAAGATGTATAAGCATACTTCCTGTTCTATTGATTGTCAGGCATTTGCATTGTATACATCTGAACCAATTCACATTCAATTATTGCAGTGCCTCTTAAAATTGTTAATGCAGTTTCAACTAAAAGGCTAATCTTAAAAAAATGCAGATCCATACTTTGTAAGGTCATTTAAAGTCTACAGCAATACTGATCTTTTAAGAAGAGTTTTAGCACTTGAACGTATACAGTTGAGTATTCAATTTTTTTTACTAGTGTACAAAACAGTAAAAATACTATATTTAACTTTGCTGACAATTAAATATAAGAATTGACAAACAATGGCTAAAGACCTTGTTAGAAAAAATATTGTTAAAAGTTGTGTTTCTCTTTTGCAGCAAAAATAATGAATGTATACTATAATGTTATTATAATAAGCAGCACCAACATTAATGCTATACATTACTACTACTATATTAGTACTATAAGCAGAATTGTACATTACTACTATAAATAGAACTGCCTGAAAGAAACTTTATGTTAAAGACTGCTTAGTAAATTCCACAGTGTTTTGTTGTAGTCAACTCATTGTGGAACAGCTGAGGGCAGTCATTTTGAGACTACCGTATTTTTCAGAGTATAAGATGCACTGGATTATAAGACGCACCTTAGTTTTGGGGGAGAAAAATAGGGGGTGATTCTGCCTACCAGGTATTCATTTGGCTAGTCCTTAGCCTGGTCAGCTTCAGCACATTAGTTTTCTTGCTGGTTTTGAGGTTGGGAATGGTGGGGCATAAGCTTCAGCACATTAGTTCACTTGCTGGTTTTGAGGTTGGGATGGTGGGGACTGTGCTTCTAGAGCACAGCTGATTGTCAGAGGGGGTAGCAATTAGAAAAGCAGGCAAAGCCCAGAAGATCACTTAGCTCATATTTGGGCTGAAAAAACAGCTTCAAAAGCACAGCTGATCCTCGGAGGGAGCTCCAGTGACTAAAGCAGGCAAAGTGGGGAAGGGGTAAGAGAAGGCAGCAGCTGTTCTAGGTAGGCCATTTTAGGCACCGCATATTGAGCATTTGGAGGCTAAAAACACAACACACCGAGCCCAGAAACAGAAGCCATTGTCGGTGGCAATCTCTGCAGCCAGGAAGAGGACGTGCGGAGGCACTGGTGGATGGGCGGGGCTATATTTGGAGTATAAGAAGCACCCAAATTTTCAGCCTCTTTTAGGAGGGGAAAAAGTGTCTTATACTCTGAAAAATGTGGTATTTATTAGAGAATGGTTAAAACAAAAACAAAAATGGAAACAAAATCTATTGAGATACCGTATTTTTTGGAGTATAAGTCGCACCTTTTTTCCTCAAAAAAGAGGCTGAAAATCTGGGTGCGTCTTATACATCGAACACAGCATTTTTTTGCCTCCTGAAGCCCTACCCCCTTCACCAAAATGGCCGTGCTTAGCCTTATGGAGGCTTTCAGAGAACTCCTGGGGACTGGGGAGGGCAAAAATGAGCAAAAAATGGACCATTTTTGCCCCCCCAGCCCCCAGCAGCACTCTATAAACCTCCATAAGGCTATGCATGCATTTTTTTTACACAAAACGGGCCCGTTTTTGGGAAAAATGGGCCGGTTTTTGCTCTTTTTTGCCCCCCCCAGGAGCACTCTGTAAGCCCCCCCAAGGCTATTCATGCCTTTTATTTTTAAAAAAGGGGCTCGTTTTCGCAAAAAAATGTTTTCCCCCCTTTCGGAAAGCTCTTTAGTTACAGTAATTGATGAGAATTACATTGATCAAGTGCTATGCCAGCAGAAACAAAGACTTAGGTGCTGCAGGTTGTCATTGATTTCCTTCTCCAGCACATGGATAAATACATATGGAAACATATCCCTCCTTACCTACTGTATTTCTCTCTCCCTCCCTCTCTCCCTCCCTCCCTTCCTCCCTCCCTCCCTACCTACTCTCTCTCCCTACCTATCTACTGTATTTCTACCTACGCTCTCTCTCTCCTGTATTTCTCTTTCTCTCTCCCCCTCTCCCCCTACTCTCTCTCTCTCTCCCTACCTATCTACTGTATTTTTACCTACACTCTCTCTCCCCCTACCTACCTATTATATTTCTCTCTCTCTCCCTCTATCTATCTACCTACTCTCTCTCTCCCTACCTACTTACCTACCTACTCTCTCTCTCTCCCTACCTATCTTCTGTATTTCTACCTACTCCCTCTCTCCCTACCTATCTACTGTATTTCTCTCTCTCTTTCTTCCTCTATCTACCTATCTACTCTCTCTCTCTCCCCCTACTTACCTACTGTATTTTTCTCTTTCTCCCTCTATCTACTACCTACCTACTCTCTCTCTCTCTCTCTCCCTACCTACCTACTGTATTTCTCTCTTTCTCTCTCTCCTTCTATCTACCTACCTACTCTCTCTCTCCCTACCTATCCTACTGTATTTCTCTCTCTCTATCCCTCTATCTAACTACCTACTTTTTAAAAATTTGCCTCTTCAAAACCTTGGTGCGTCTTATACTCCGGTGGGTCATATACTCTGAAAAATATGGTACGTTTTTCACCATCGATTGATTAATTCTTTTTGCTCCATTACTTATATAGGTAGGACTATGTTTTTCACAGTTTTCCTTTGGTATGGGTTGGCAACATCCTACTTAGTATGTTTGGTTTCTATTGGCAAAGTCACTGTAAACACATTTGTCTTGCTTAGTAAGTCAAAAGTATAACAAAGGCTTTTAAATTGCAAATGTTTATACTGTTATATTATGAGATGCTAGGCAACACCCTTATATACTCCATTAGAACTTTTTAAAAGATTTGGACAGCATAAAGCACAATGTATGCCCTTTGGTAAAAAACACTGAATTTGTGTTACCATAAAAACATTGGATCAGGCTAGAGACGAATTCACGAACCCATCCACAAAGCCCAAAAGCAAGACATGAGATACCTTTTATCGAAACATAGTTTAAGCAGAAACCTGGTGCAGGCTTAGAATCAATATCATTCACTTCTTCATTTGCATACATACTTATTTATCTATTTAAACTTTTACCTAGTTTCTTATTAGATACGGTATGTCAAAGAAGATTATAACAGGGATTCTGGTCTGGAATTATGTATTATGAATATAATTGCATTTTAAATATTTCTAAAATATTATTTGTTTCCTTAGCCAAGTAAGGAAACAGATAAAGAAGTATTGTAAATAATTAAAATATGAATAAATGATTGCTGAGCTTCGACTAAATATCATTAATCATATGATACACCTAAAGAGCAACAAAAGATTGTTTCCTTTTTTCAAAAGCTGCCTTATTTACAATTTTCCATAGTTTACCTTTTGATGAAAGAGAAGTCCATGTCAGAAAAATGCGGCTAGAAACCTTATTCTTGGTGCAGACCATTTTTGGGGGGGAGGGATGCTGTGAATGAATTTGAACTAATTTGCATTCTTTCCTTTAAAAAATGCAGAAATGAAACTAATAGAATTTTCACTTCGTGGAAAGGTCATGGGCAGGAACTCAAAAAACTCATACTCTGCAGAAGTTAAGGTTTATCATAACATAAGCCTGCATTTTCTGCTATTAATAAACATGTTGATTATTTCTTCTTAAGATCTACTTAAGGAAGAAGAAAAAGGAGGGAAAAGAAGAAATGTCACTTGCTTGGTCCTTCTTTTAATAGTCATTTCTGTTAGATTGGGTAATGGAAAGGCACACACAGGCTAAAGGCAACACCAGCTCTTTATTTATTTTTTTATTAAAAGAGTTTTGTACAAACAATTTTCCCCCCTTTTCACCCCCCCGCCATACAATATAAATCTCATACAAATGCTATACCCCCCCAACCCCCCCCCACAAAAATTCACTTTCAAATATTATACCAAATACTTTGCCCCCTCCTCTCCCCCCATCTTAAAATAGATTACTCGTAACCCCTCTCCTCCCAACAAACACAATATAAATTTCTCTTAGATTAATAATAACTCATTGATCCCATTTTCTAAGCTAATTTAACATCTATAACTCTTAATATAAATTTCTCCTAGCATAGCAATGTTCCATTAATCCCATCTTCTAATTTATTCATACATATATATTACCCCACCCTCCACCCTAACCCTCCCCCACCTCCCACACAAACCCACCCCCCTGACTTCCGCTGTATACCACTCTAACAATTCCAAACATCCCATATATTATTTACTCTGATCATCTATCGGTCTAAACATTCTTACCTAAAGGCTACGTAATAACTCCTAGTCTGGTATTTATTCTGTATATAATCAATCCATTTTGCCCATTCCTGTGTGTAATCCTCCTGTTTCTGAGCTTTTAAGAAAGCTGAAATTTTTGCCATTTCAGCGAACCCCGCCACCTTCTGAATCCATTGATCAATTGTCGGTAAAAAATCTTTTTTCCAATGTTGCGCAATCAAAGACCTAGCTGCTGTAACCATATACAAGACCAATTTTGTTTCCCCTTTGGTAAAATCCTTAGCTATACCCAATAAAAACATTTGCGGAGTGAATTGTATTCTTTTCTTAAATACATTCTGCATAACCCACCATATTTTTATCCAAAAAGCTTTAACCTTGTTACAAGTCCACCATACATGAAAAAAGGTAGCATCTAGACACCCGCATCTCCAACATTTTGGTTGAACATTTGGGTACATGCATGATAATTTTTTAGGATCTAAATACCATCTGTAAAACATTTTATAAAAATTCTCCCTTAAATTCTGTGACTGTGTAAATTTAACATTCTGAACCCATATTTTTTCCCACGTTTCCAACATAACCACTTCACCAAAATTCTGAGCCCATTTAATCATACAATCCTTAACCAATTCACTTTCTGAATCTAACACCAGCTCTTTATTGTAACAGAACAAGTATGTACAATCCAGGGAAGGTTGAGTCTGACAGCAGCCCTTTTATAGGGAGCTGTCAGACCCTTCGGCCAATGAGATTAAACCTCTGTTCCCTCCGGAACAGAGGACCTTGGTGGAAACCATTATAACTGTAGCTAGTATCTAATACCCCTCCCATCTTAGATGGAATAATCCTACTGGTAACGTAGTCACGCAGGTAGGCAGGCGTTTTGGTAGCTCTGCCAGACCTGCACAGTTCAGTCGGAGAGTGTTCTTCAGATAGGTCGGGCAGACCTGTTTGCTCTGCAGCGTCACTTGGTGGAAGCTCCTGGAACCTTTCACAAGCTGCGGCCTTCTAGAGCTGGTTCGCTCGGAGCTCGCTGCAGGCCTGCAACATAAGTAGCTAAGTATCCCGGTGTCTTCGGGTTTGAGTTGGCTGTGGAAGGAGTGACTTCGTGCTCCTTTTGGGTAGGGCTTTGGCTAACTCGTGCAGAGTTACCTCTGGCTGCCTAAGAGTGGAGATGGAGAGGCAACCACGGAGTTGGTCAACATGTCTTCTCCAATTCCAACAATCCTCGAGCTCTATGAGATAAGAGTGAGGCCCAGTGATGCCTATCACTGTGGCAGGAATCCACATAGTTCCCCCAGCATAGTTATGAGCATAAACTGAATTCCTATGCTAAAGTTCCGAATTTTGCTTGTGGAGTCTGGGGGCGATGCAACAGAATAGTTTGGGTGTAGCTGGTCTAAGTGGGACCTTAGCCGGCATCCAATGAGAAGCTTGGAGGGGCTTCTCCCTGCAGTGGCACTAGGCATGATATGTTGTAGAAGATAATGGTCAACCCATGTTTGCCAATCTCATGGGCCCATCCTAGATAGGGCCTCTTTTTCTCACCATTCTCTCCACCTCACCATTGGAGGCCGGATGGAATGGCGCGACCAGGGCATGTCTGATTCCCTGTGCTGCTCGAATTGCATGGCTGTGAATTGGAACCCATTGTCAGAGACCAGGACATCGGGCAGTACGTGTGTGGAGAAAAGTCTCCATAGTACCTTGATAACTGCTTCTGCCATAGTGGAGGTAGTCATCAGGACTACCTCTAGCCATTTTGAATAGGTGTCCACATCTAGTAGGAATGTTGGCCATGAACTGGGCCAGCAAAATCAATGTGCATCCAAGACCATGGTGCTTGAGGTTGCTCCTACTCCTTAGCGGGCACCTCTGGGGGAGCTGGCCTGGACTCCTGGCACGGTGTGCAGGTAGCCACCCATTCTTCGATCTCCCTGTCCATGTTAGACCACCACACATAACTCCTGGCCAAAGACTTCATCCTGACAATTCCAGTATGCCCTACGTGTATAGCCTCTAATATTGCAATGCACAGTTTGGGTGGAACAACGACCCGGTCCCCCCACAGCAAACAGCCATTAACAACAGACAATCCGTCTTACTTACAATGGTACATTTTGAAATCAGACCCTTGGGCCACCCCCTCCACACCAGTGACGTGCGGTGAGAGTTACAGCTGGTGAGGCTGGTGACGTCATCAGGAAGGCGGGGAATGGGACCACGTGTGCAGGAGGCTGAGGCAGCCCCCACCTTCCTGAGTGAACATTAAGGGGACCGCGGAGTGCACTGATCCGCGTAGCCTTGCTTCCTCCACTGGCGCCAGTCCCTTCCCCCCCACTCCTTCAAGGTCTTCCACCAACCCAAAGCCCAATCCCCAGAGGCCTCCCTCGGGCCTTCTGCATCCCCCTAACTCTTCCTGCATGGCTTCTTCAGCGTTGTCACCTCAGCGAAGCCCTGCCTTGGCAGCCAGCAAAAGACCCGTTGGCTCCCGGGAATGGCCCCACATCAAACGAGAGACTCACCTACAGGGCGGGCCTTTCCCGAGCCGCCGACTCCGAGAAAAAAATCGGGGTGAGAGAGGGAGACGCACAAAATGGGGGCAGGAGCCTCCCAGGGGTGTGGGAGAGGAGGAGGAAGAAGAAGAGCCTGTCCAAGGCTTGCAGCCGCCGGCGCCCACAAACGTGGGCCCGTGGCGGTGGGTTCCTTTGCGTTTGCTTCCTAACGACCCGAGAGGTGGTGTGCCGGCTGTGTGGTTGTCAAGCGGCTTCACGAATCGCTGCCCAGGAAAAGCAGCTCCGCGGGGCCCGGCAGCAAGGCTTGAGCGGGGTGACAGAACAGCCGCCTGAATGGGAAAGCAACGAAAGGGGCTGCATTTTCACCCCGCTGAAGCCTTGCTGCCTGAATGGGAAGCCGTCCTCGCTGCCCCTTTCATTGCTTTCCCATTCAGGCAGCTGCGTTTTCACCCTGCTGAAGCCTTGCTGCCTGAACGGGAAGCCATCCTCGCTGTCCCTTTCATTGCTTTCCCATTCAGGCAGCTGCGATTTCACCCCGCTGAAGCCTTGCTGCCTGAATGGGAAGCCGTCCTCGCTGTCCCTTTCGTTGCTTTCCCATTCAGGCAGCTGCGATTTCACCCCGCTGAAGCCTTGCTGCCTGAATGGGAAGCCGTCCTCGCTGTCCCTTTCGTTGCTTTCCCATTCAGGCAGCTGCGTTTTCACCCCGCTGAAGCCTTGCTGCCTGAATGGGAAGCCTACCTCGCTGCCCCTTTCATTGCTTTCCCATTCAGGCAGCTGCGTTTTCACCCCGCTAAAGCCTTGCTGCCTGAATGGGAAGCCGTCCTCGCTGTCCCTTTCATTGCTTTCCCATTCAGGCAGCTGCGTTTTCACCCCGCTGAAGCCTTGCTGCCTGAATGGGAAGCCGTCCTCGCTGTCCCTTTCATTGCTTTCCCATTCAGGCAACTGCGTTTTCACCTCGCTGAAGCCTTGCTGCCTGAATGGGAAAGCAAGAAAGGGGCTGCGTTTTCACCTCGCTGAAGCCTTGCTGCTGAATGGGAAAGCAAGAAAGGGGCTGCGTTTTCACCCCGCTGAAGCCTTGCTGCCTGAATGGGAAGCCGTCCTCGCTGTCCCTTTCATTGCTTTCCCATTCAGGCAGCTGCGTTTTCACCCCGCTGAAGCCTTGCTGCCTGAATGGGAAGCCGTCCTCGCTGTCCCTTTCGTTGCTTTCCCATTCAGGCAACTGCGTTTTCACCTCGCTGAAGCCTTGCTGCCTGAATGGGAAAGCAAGAAAGGGGCTGCGTTTTCACCTCGCTGAAGCCTTGCTGCTGAATGGGAAAGCAAGAAACGGGCTGCGTTTTCACCCCGCTGAAGCCTTGCTGCCTGAATGGGAAGCCGTCCTCGCTGTCCCTTTCGTTGCTTGCCCATTCAGGCAACTGCGTTTTCACCTCGCTGAAGCCTTGCTGCCTGAATGGGAAAGCAAGAAAGGGGCTGCGTTTTCACCTCGCTGAAGCCTTGCTGCTGAATGGGAAAGCAAGAAACGGGCTGCGTTTTCACCCCGCTGAAGCCTTGCTGCCTGAATGGGAAGCCGTCCTCGCTGTCCCTTTCGTTGCTTTCCCATTCAGGCAACTGCGTTTTCACCTCGCTGAAGCCTTGCTGCTGAATGGGAAAGCAAGAAAGGGGCTGCGTTTTCACCTCGCTGAAGCCTTGCTGCCTGAATGGGAAAGCAAGAAAGGGGCTGCGCTTTCACCCCGCTCAAGCCTTGCTGCCTGAATGGGAAAGCAACGAAAGGGGCTGCGTTTTGACCTCGCTGAAGCCTTGCTGCCTGAATGGGAAAGCAACGAAAGGGGCAGCGAGGACAGCTTCCCATTCAGGCAGCAAGGCTTGAGCGGGGTGAAAGCGCAGCCCCTTTCGTTGCTTTCCCATTCAGGCGGCTGCTCTGTCACCCCGCTCAAGCCTTGCCGCCGGGCCCCGCAGAGCTGCTTTTCCTCAAGCGCAGCCGCCTGAATGGGAAAGCAATGAAAGGGGCAGCGAGGTCGTTCTCCAGTCGCTTTCATGGCTTCGTCATCTGGGAGCGCCAACAACATTTCTGCCTCCGCAGCTCCCGGGCGCAGCTGACGGATGTATGTAATATTCCCAGTAAGGGTATGGCTAGCTGATGAGAGCTAATTAGCTCGAAATAGATCTATACTAGTCTCCCTTTATTTATTTATCAGTACAAATATAACACACACATATATATATATATATACACATATATGTATATATATATATATAGTATATAATATTATATACTATTATTTCATGAAGAGAGGTGAGGCTCTGCCTCCCCTGCCTCCCCTGACCGCACGTCCCTGCTCCACACCCAGTTCAAAATTTGTTTGATGGTGGAGTCTTTTGCAGAGTGGCAGGCAACATCACTAGATGAGACAGGACCAGTCTCTAAGCAGTCAATAAGAATGACTGGCGTCTCGAGGGTAGAGGCTGCAAGAAGTTCTGGCAGCGGGCAGTGACTCAAAGCCTTGGCATGCCCCAAAGTGGAGCCTGGTTGGTGGACAATGTCACTGCATTAAATTGTTTGCTAGCTGAGCTGAAAGACTTACTGCGCAGGTCATAAGTTTTTATCAGCAATGATTTATTGCGCCTGCTTAACATGTTTATAATACATCACACATTCCAGAGACTTCCTTCCTTTTGATCTTTGTTCATCTTCAAGAAGGCGGACAATATTTGTTCTTGCCAAAATGTAACAATTAGATTTGTTTTATTTTCTTATTTTGTTATTTTTGTATTAAAGTTTGTTTTTTAATTAGAACATGTTCTCGGGTTTTATTTTATTTTTTCGCTTCTTGATGATATGCTGTTTGGAAAAGTCGTCGATTCCAAGACCTCATTAGTTCAGGGTGAAATCTTCCCCTGACAGACAAGATGATAGGTGTAGGCAGCTAGGAAAATAGTCCATCTGGTCATCCACAGTAATAATGACACAGGAGTAGGTCGGTCTCCTACACACAGGCTAAAGGCAACACCAGCTCTTTATTGTAACAGAACATGAACAATCCAGCAAAAGTTGAGTCTGACAGCAGCCCTTTTATAGGGAGCTGTCAGACCCTTTGACCAATGAGATTAAACCTCTGTTCTCGCTGGAACAGAGGACCTTGGTGGAAACCATTATAACTGTAGCTAGTATCTAACAGTTTCCTATAACACCAAGTAAATGATAATATCTTTGCTTTCTACAGAAATAAAAAGTCATGGGAGAAAGTAATTTATACGCTTACGCTGCATACTTAAAGTATACATAGGAGGCTGATTTTAAAGACGACTTGGTCAGTTAGGGGTAATATGCAGTGCAGCAGCCAGAGTGCTGGCAAGTAGATCCAGCCATTACAAAATAACATTATTTGGTTGTTTTCAGTTGGCTGCCAGATCCATTTCAAAATGTTGGTTTTTAACTGATCAGTTCTATACATTTCTATGGATCAGGCACCACCTGATTCACAATGTCCAAGAGGAATGTCCACAGAGTATAGTTAAAACAGTCAAAATGGTGATCATGATGGTGCAATGGTTGATGGGCCTTTTTCTACATGCAAGCCAGGGAGAGCTTCAGTTCCACCACTGTGGATTCCACCTGATCTTTGACCACATGATGAAGTCTGCTGTCTAGTTTAGTAACCAACAGAGGTCTTCTCCTGGTGCCATGTGGAGTGAGGAGGATGTGGGCCAGTCTTCTTCCATTGTGATCCTAATTCTATAGAACAAGCTAATGTTGGGGTTATGTTTGTTCACTTCATAGCTTTTAGGTACAGTTTGGTTTTTATTTTCTTTTCAAGTAGATTTTAATGACTTTAAGACCTAACTGGAAGGGAGGATAACCATATTTTTTATTTTATTGATATCAATGTTCATATGGTATGGTTAATTTCGCAGTTACAAGATCTGATATTCTTGAACATTACCATGAGATTGAGGATAAATAAACAGATAAACAAACAAGTAAATAAATGCAAGGATGATAATTTTTAGTAGAAAATAGTCTTTCCTTAATTTAAATGTATATTTCAGTGTTACTGCCGTAAAAATTTGTTATCACCCTTATTTTAGGTATAGTAAGTTACTGAAATAATTTACTGAAAGCAAATTATTATTATTATTATTTTATTATTGGTTGCAATCCAACAATTTCATTGCTCTTATGAGATCTAGATGAGCAATTACACTGAAAAGAGCTTTTGTGCTTCTGTTAGACATGAATAAAAGCTTCTTCTAGCACTTCCACCAGTTGTTTGGAGAAATCAGGAGAGACTTTTGTTCATGCGCTTATTCCTCTTTACTGCAAGAAATATTGTATAAGCAAAGAGGTCAAAGAAAGAAGTAAAGCTTCTATTATTATTTTTAGAAAGAATGGGAGGTTTTGTTGGATAATTCTATAAGTCATTTTAAAGTTTTACACAGCCTTGGGATTTAATAAGAAAGAAAAAGGGTGGTTGTGTCAACAATCTAATGAGAGTTCATTAGTAAAATAACATGAGAAAGTGATATGAGTCTGGCTCCCAGCTTCAACTGTTATCAGTGTTCTCATTTGCAAGATCTCCAAAATAAACTGAAGTTAGGAACAAGCAAAAGTACAAACATACACACCAGAACATAATGAAAAAGCAATTTATCAAGTTAATTTTTTTTTACAGGAACTGATAGTGCATGCTTGTTTTGAAATAAACCGTCTGATAAAGAGAATTGCATAATTTAAAGTCATTATTAGAATTACATTTTTGGACTTTAATACAACAGTTAGGTCAATAGCATCCCTAAGAAATATTCCAATATTATAGGAGTCAGGAAGTCAACATTTAAGAAAACTTATTTTTTGCTTTAATGAAATACATATTCTCAAAGAAACAGGGAAGGTAAATTATGCTTTAGGGTAAAGCCATTATAATAATTTACAAGTTACTAATCAGAATATGTTAATACTTGTAGAAGTAAGAGATCTAGATGCTATTTGGTAGAAACAGAGATTTGCCTGTGCAATTTAAATGATTGTCCAAGAAGAAATGTATAGAATCTTTCATTTAGTCATGTCATCACCATAATTTAAAGCTCCATTTGGCAAGTCATTCTTTAAAACATTATAATGCTATCAAGAAATCACTGAATTTAAAATGTTTAATTGTAACATTTGATCCTTGGTGCTTTTCAGAAATAATATATTTCTCTTCCTGTAGTATTATTGATAAAGCTAGTTCTCATTCAAGACTTGTTTCAATAGTCTTTTAGCACAGAACTGAATGCTAAATCATAAACTTTACCAATTTTTCCAAATAGTCATAATTATATAGTATTATCTACTTCATATTCTGCATGAAATTCTAAAACTCCTAAATGCATGATATTTTTGTAATAATCCAGACTTCTCCTAGAGATGCTGGTTTCAAGTTTTTAACTTGGAAACACACTATCTGCCTTCTAGATCTTATCATTTTTTTTGTGCATTTACAACAAAAATCTGGGATCTAGGGGGAGGAGGAGCCAACGTTGTGTTGAGACGATGTGCAATCTCAATGCTCTGAGATCGCCATCAATACTTTTCCCAGTGGGTGGTCCAAGTGGACCTAAACTGTCCCGCAAAGACAGTAAACAGGAAGCATATGTCTTGCTGATCTCAGGGACATCGCAAAGTCTCGGATCGATCCAAGAGAAGTTCTTCAAGCCAGCAACAAAAAATCCAGCCATTAGGCTGATGAAGTCGGGGGGGGGGGGGGCTCCAAAACGGAAGGATACGGAAAGAGAAAGTGTTTCCAGTTGGTGAGGAATTTTTACCATTTTAAAAGAGACTGCCTATAAAAAACTTAAAATTAATTTAAATTGGAGAACAGAAGAAATAAGCAGTGGAATTAAATTTGGAATGGTTTTGGACAGTGGGTTATCTAACTTTTTAAATGCTATCTTCTTGGATGGAATTTATGCAAGCCTTTTAAATGGATTAAGTTTTCTTCTTCTATTTTTTTCTTTTATTATTCTTTGTAACCTATGGACTAAAATTCTCCTCTTTCATTACTGTGGGTGTTCAAACTCATTCAAGAATCGGATTTTTTAAAAACTTGAAATACAAAAAAGATACAAAAAGAAACAAAGAAGATTGCAACAATAACACTGCTACTCGGAGGCTGGAAGTTTGTGTATTGGAAACGAAACACTCTTACTTTTCTCACTGATTATCCTGAATTGGCACTCCAAGGTCACACTGCTTCTTTATAGAGAGTGATAAGAAGAAAAGCATACAGATGTCCCTTTGAAGTATATCTTTAACCAGAGAAAGGTGAAAATAAAATGTTATTATGAATCTATGTTTAACCTTGTTTAAACCTTCCAAACTAGAGCAGCAGTGTTTGTTAGCTGGAGATGAACAATTTCAACAGCAGAAAGAAATTTTAAGTCTGCAAAAGATATTCTCAGAAATACAGAAATTATCAAACACATATAAGAGGATAGAGAAGAAGTTGGAAGACTTAGAGTATCTAACAGTAAAATATGATGAAGAAGTTGGAGATGCTTATCAAATGGAAAAAGTGGTGGTTAAAATCCTAAAAATTGAAGAGGAAAATGAATATAAAGAAATTAAAATTGCTGATATTTATGGTGATTGGTTTGTCTCTGAAAATGAAAATAGTGGAATACTGAAAGAGGAATTAAATGGAGGGGAAATCTACCCCAGATGGCAAGATACAGAAGAAGAAGAAAGAAAAGAATGTATGGATTTAAAGAGAGAAATTTTATTAGCAATATCATTGATAACACTATCGACAATCAAAGATAAGTTGATTAAGGAAACAGAAGAAGGGCATCGAAATTACATGAGAGATTTTATAAGCAAGGAGTTGCTAAGAGGAGTCCATACAAAGTTGATTAAGGAGATGATTAGAGGACTGACACCACAAATGGCAGAAGATATGAGACTGTTTTGCTACTGGAAAGATACAGGTTGATAGATGGAAGAGTATAATTTAAAACTAGTTAAACTTATTGAAATTTAGTGACAATACATATAGTTAAATAAATAATTGATAATGATAATAATGTATACAATGTGTAGTATTATGATAAATAATAATTGGATATGAATATTGAATGGTACCGATGAAAGGAAGATTAGAAATCTTTTTGGATTATATATATAAAGGTTAATAAAAAAGAACTAAGTTAGATACAGTTAAGTCTTGATTATTAGGAGGAAAATGTTATGATACAGGATATAGTTAAATAAAGGAGGGATAATGATAACAATGTATATATAGGTATGGGTACAACATAAGGAAATTGGATGTAAATTGTAAACAGTGATTTGGAAAGAAGGATTAGAAAACTTTGTTATTAAATATTATGGATGTTTAGCTAGAATAGGACATAAGGACTCAGCGTCATTGGAGGATTTTAGAAATAGTAAATGAAATGCCTATATGTGGTTATGTATTAAATCTTGGTATATTTTATGATGAAGGATGTTTAAACAATTATAGTCAAATGAAAATGGAGGTATGATGATGGTAACATGTATAAATATCTGAGTTAAAATACTTGAGTTAATTATGAATTATGTTTGTTGACTGTGGAAAAGATGCACGAAAGCCTTTTTGTAACCAACTGATACACTTTCTACAGTATGTAAAGAAGGATGTGTTGTGTTTGTTTTGAAAATTAAAAATATTTTTTTAATTAAAATTAAAAAAATTCTGGAATCTACGCACAGGAACAGTTTTCTTTTTCTACGTGTGATTTAATAGCACAGGCAGCAGGAAGTAGAAAAGGTTGTAAAAATTTATCAGGGAGATTTTATGTATGTAAAACCAACTTTACATTTTAGCTAAGCCTAATCTGCCAAGTACTGTTTGATATTCTTTATTTGCCGAACTGCCATTTGTATTTTTTTTAAAAAAATGACTATACTAAAAATACTATAACATTTCACATGCAAAAGCACGAGTGACTTTTTAATTTTATAACCACTGTGGTTACATATAGTTTTGTTGTGCCAAACAATTGCACACATTTTCATGAACTATAGAAGATTTAGATTTAAGCCATATTGAAATGACATTTCAAAATAAACATGCACAAGACTGCAGCATTGTTACTAACTGTAAACTGAGAAATCAATGCTGCATTTAAATTATGTTCCATGTAAAACTAGCTGCAGAGAAACAGTGTTTAAAGAATGTATTGGGGTAGGAACAGTCCCAATAGCTTATGTTAGTAGCTTATATGAAGAGTATTTGTTTTACTTATTATGTTTTAAATTTGTTTTTCATATAGGTTATTGGTCACAAAGAATCACAAGGAATAGGCAGCATACAATTGTTGATAAATAAATATTTTATTTATCATTATGTATAATGATATGGGAAACAACACATTATACAATTTTATTATTGTATTTCTGCATTCTCGTGCTTTTTATTATTATTATTATTATTTTATTTTTCCATGGATTTATTATCATCACTTTTCTTAGCTTTATAAAGCCAATGTTGTAAAACAATGTTTGTGTTTCTTAGCTACAAGATGATTATAAGGGACATATTCTCACCTAATGTCATTGATTGAATAGGAACATTCAGCAGAAACCATGCACCGAGCTCCCCAAAAATCTGACCCTGTTCCTGAAGTTTCATTTTCCCCTAGTACTTGGCAACCTTAGTTTGTGAATCTCTCATCTGAACAAATATGAATGACAAGAGCATGTGTTGGATCTCACACCTGTATTTTGTTCATTAATGAAAACAGCAGAGAAAGTGAAATATTACTTTTCATGAATGTTATTGGGAAGGAAGTTGTTTTGGCTCAAACAATATAATCACTAATTCTGGCACATTTAACACAGAGCTGGTTTGAACATGTCAGCAGTTCCAAATGACCTTGTAACTGTGATATCTAAATACAGTTGGAAACATATGGTATCTATCACCATTGAAATGTCAACAGAAAGTTTCCATTAGTGTCATTCCTGGAGATAGGGTTAGGACAACCTCACTGCAATGCTTTAAATACAAATGTGTGTGTGTGTTTTATAAGGTATTTGAGACAAGTTTTTATTTACTTAGAATTGTTATAAATTCATTCCAAATATATATTTCTCCACTAAAAAAATGCAATAACTACAGAGGCATAAAATGTAAAACTTCAAATAAAAGAGAAATAATATTTGATAGTGGAATAGCAAGTTTTATTTCTCAAGTTTATTTTGTGCCTTTATGAACAAGAATCTTTTTCTCAACCACTCTCTCCAATTTGGACTCTGACTATATTACCGAGGAAAGAGGATTTCATGTTACTGAGAAACTGCCAATTATGTTTCTGAAAGGTGAAACAGGAGACTCAGTTTGCATACCAATGTTTGTGGCTTCTCTAAATGTCCATCCTCATAGCAGAAAATAATGGACAACAAAATCAAATAGATGCATGTGGACCAGGTGAAAACAAAAATATCTAATAAAACCAGTATTACATTTCTATACATATATAACAAAAATGTAAGTGTAATAGGATCTAAAATAATTAAGGACAAAGATACTAAAATAAATCCAAATAAAATACTATTAAAAGAAGTTTCAACCCTAATTAATGATGTGGCATATCATACAAATGTTAGCCTAAAACTGGATGACTTGAAAGGTTATTTTTGAGTCCTTGTCCAAAACAAGGAACATTAAATAGAAATCCCACTCTCTATCTGCAAATTTCTTCTAGGCAGGATGTATAAAGGTCTGCTTATAATGTTCCCTTTATTTAGGAAGCAGCATAATAGTAAATGGTTTAATGTTTCTATTGAACTATCACCATATGGACATAGCCAAAATTGCAGAGGAGTACCTTTAAAACACCCAGAAAGCATGAAAGGTAAAGTAGCCAACCTGGCTAAAGTAAAGATCCTTTAAAAACTTCAAAATTGGAAGAGTTGATAAATAGGAGGTCAATATCCCAAACTTATTACTTAAGGGTGCTAGTGGTATTAACATCTAGTAAGCAGAAACTTTCCATAAGTCTCTCCCCTCCCTCTCTTTCATCAAACTAGGTTTTTATCTATAACTAGCTGATAACCCGGCATTGCCCGATTATTTATTTACCCTAATCCTGTATTAGACAGGAAAAGTCCTGATGTTATTGAAAATGTCCGGACCAAACGTAATTTTTAATGTTGGATTTTCCCCCTTACCAGAGTGGACCCCCTTGTGGAGTACTGTGAAGCCATTACCATGGCAACTCCCCTACGCTGTACAGTAGAAGGCATTTTACAGCACTGCGGTAGCAGCCATTTTAAGGCACAAAAGACTGTATCTTAACAGAACGCTCCCTCTGAGGTGTGTTAGGTGTGTCTTACCCCCCACAGTATTTGTTTGCAGAGAATAAGTCATCTCTGTACCAACTTTCTTTGAAATTGCTAGAGGCATTCCAGAGTTCTGCTGGAACACACGCACACACACACGGATATATATATATATATATATATATATATATATATATATATATGTATGTATGTATGTATGTATGTATGTATGAATGTATGTATGTATGTATGTGTGTGTACATATATATATATATATATATATATATATATATATATATATATATATATATATATATATATATATATATATATATATATATATATATATATATATATATATATGTTGTATTTGTACTGATAAATAGTATATATATATATATATACTGTGATTATTTAAAAGTAAATGTGCATGTGTGTTACATTAGGAAATAAAAGATTTTCTTCCTTTGATTAAGTTAATATCTGTGGTGTGAGACTTCATGTGATACAAAAAACAAATTGTTGCCCTTATTTTTTTTTAAAAAGTCCTTTATATTGTAAAATGGAGGAAGGACCATGTTTGTTTCTGTTTTCAAGAAACAAGCTGAATGCAACATGGTCATTATCTAAACTGTTAACTACCATAAGTTAGATCCAGGTTTAGATGTTACATACTGTCCCTCAAACCTGTCTCTAAAATTGATATTATTAGGAGCAAAGGAAAAGGGGCGCTAGTCCAATAGCCACCTTTTTTTCATTTAAAGCTAAACATTCTAAGATTGTAAAGAGAGGAGAAAAAACAATACAAAAATGCTGGGGGAAGAATAATCAACATTTCTGCCAGTGTTATATTTCAAATATCCCGTTTTTGCCCTTTTCCTGTAGCTGCTTTCAACACACAATCTTACTGCCTCTGAAATATAAATTAAAATTAAAATCTCAGTGATGGTCACACAATAGAGACATGTACAAAATGTAAACAATTATTTGTACTGCAAATGTGACTTGAGCAAAGGCCATTTTACACCTTGAAGATAAATACCAAGGCTAAAGCACAGTTAAACCCAGTGATTTTTGTGCCAAGCTATTTGTTGGACGGTGTCCCAACTTTAAATATGATAGACTTAAAAAGTGAAGTGGCTTGCAGATTGAATGTGTTTATAACTACAGGCATTCCTCCCTACATTGGCAGTCATCCATAACTTGCTTTGAGTCACACAAGATTTTCAAAGGCTCACAAAGGCTCTTGCTATAGCTACTTGGTCAGAGGTGCTCAAAGTTCTCCTGTTTAATTTATGGTTTATTAGTTCCCACCTCTTGCTCCAAAATGTGATAGGAGCTTCTATAATGCATGTCAGAGCCTGAGGAAATGAGAAACAAGATTTTCCTGCTGCATATCTGACTGCTGAACAGAAAAGTGGGAGACACTTTCCGCTTCTTACCGCTGCAATATAGCATAAATGTGGAATTTATGATTCTTCAGTTCTTGTCATAGTGGACAATTCAGTTGGGTTGATTACTGTGTCCTGCTTATCTTAACACGCTCTCATGTTCCCTTTAGTGCTAAGAGCATAGTAATTTTTTACTATTTATTTGTACTTTTTTTGGAGTGCCTGTTCCACCTTTCGTTTCTTATCTTTCAGTACATTACTATGTATAAATATCTCATTTCAATTGGAGCAAAGGTTTTGATAAAACAGTATCATGGACTCAATTTTCAACTAAAAATCAAGAGGGGAAAAACATTACATTTCTTTGTACTTTTTGCCTTTTAAACTTTTATTCACAGTTTATGTGAAGTACTCTTTAAGACAAGTACTAGAATGCAGTGTAATAATAAGTGTTTTCTTTTTTCCAGTTGCTGTTGTAGTACATCTCTGCTAACAAGGAGTCCTGCTCTTGAAAAGATGTTGAAGATTTCTCCTTACCCTAGAGATTTTTTTTTAAATGTTTCTCCAGTTTTCTTGCCTACAAATTAAAGAAACCTTTGGACAAACATTTGTGCTTATCAATTATCAGTTAATTTTACAGATAAGCAGCTGCAACTTAACTACTCAGTCTACCGCAGCATAAACTCCCAAAGTTCAAATTGTTATGCATCTGAAGTACTCTTCCCCAAGTGCAATTCAAACAGAGAAAGAGTTGAGAAGCAGAAGAACTCTGTTGGGCTGTTCAAATTGTCAGGGAGATGAAACTGAAAGTTTTCCTTGAGTGCAGCTAAAAAGCACAGCAAATGTTGATGTTGATTAAATTTCTGCTGATACATTAAATAGAAGAAGGCAGTTAATATGTTTTACCATGTTATGATTTCGCAAGCAAAGGGCGAGTGAATCATCCAAGCTGAGTCATTTACAGAAACTAGGACAGCAGCATTTTTCTTATCAGCATATGCTGTTCAGTCTTAGATGCTGCTGACATAATACACATTAAGAAAAACATTGGTTAATTCTGTTAGTCTTGGGTGCCTGGGCCTATTTTTGCTGCCTTCCACTAATGTACTGATTCACACATGAGGCTAACAATGGGATTTTATAGTCGCAGAAGTAGCCCAGTAGAACCTGAGTTTCTGAGATGCTTTTTTGAGTTTTTAATCTAACCTACAGTCCCAAATAGTGACTTGTTTAAAGTGTGAACCTGGTGAAATCTTGTTTAGCTTTCCAAATTCAGACAAGGTCGAGTGGGAGCTGCCACTTACCTGGTTTTTAATGCGCGGAATGAAGAAGTATATTAGCCAATTAGCGTATAATCACATTCATTATATTTCACATTAAATAAAAGGAAATCAGTTTTATCTATCACTTTTTCAGGTATAACTACGCCTCCTCCACTGAGTCATAGAGATATAATGTGTAAACCCACTTATGGTTTAGCAGCTAGACATCCTTAGAAATTCTTCATGTGTAAAGCAGCCTTAGAAAATCTCGGTAAACTGATTTGCAGATATCACTGCAACATTCCTTAAGTTAACATGGAAAACACGTTTAAATGTTTTTATTATGTAAATAGAATAATATTTGTCCTTCGGTGTTAGGTGAATCCCAACCAACATCTAGTTAAGCAAGGCAGTGTGTTTTTAATCAAGTCTATTATGTAGAAAGCTTTGCATGAGTAATGATTTTTCTGTTGATTATAGTCTCCTTTTCACCTACAGAGCACAATGTATGCATTTCTGTATATATCTCTGTGACCTTAACATTCTTTTGCTACAGTTCTTTTCTTTGAGCATGTTATAACAAAGCCTTTTTACCAACCTAATTACATACTGTTGAAATTAGACCTTAATTTCCATTAATAACAGTTGATAGTCAACAGTTTAAAAAACCACCTTTGTGAATGATTAATTAGTCCTTAGCATAGACGGGGCACTGGAAAGCTTCTATTTTGGAAATATAAATCTTCTTGACATATTCAATTTTTTTATGACACTGTGTATGAGCATTAACATGTGATTTTCCAGTGTGCTTGCTGGTAGAAAGCTAGGCTGACTTAAAGAGATGCTGTTCTGTTCCCTGGCTAAAAGTAGGAAAATAGTTCTGTCCACACTATTTACAGAGTCAAAATATTGCTCCCCCAACAATCTGGCTCCTCATTTTACCCACCTTGGAAGGATGGAAGGCTGAGTCAAACTTGAGCTGGTCAAGATCGAACTGCTGAACCATTGGCAATCTGCAGTCATCAGTCAGCAGAATTTGCCTGCAATGCTGCATTCTAACCACTGGGCCACTATGCAGTTATATTCTTCTTACCTGTTGCATTGTTAGAGAAACTAAGTAACATAAAATTAATAAAAAATAAGGAGAGCCTTTTTTTACAGAGGTATCTCTTGACTACTCTGTTCTAAAACCTCTAATTCACACATAAATATAAAAATACACGTCTAAATAATATTTTTATATATGGGTTGTATTGAAATTCCTTATACTTTGCTTTTCTAGGTTTTAGCTATTATCTTCTGTAATATAGTTTAGAAAAGCTTTTAAAACAATGTTATTGCAAATTAGCATGCGTGTATGTACTTACATTAATGCAGTAAAAATAATACTATGAGATAGGGTGGGCTAAGAGACAGCAACTGGCTCAAAGTTAATCTGAGTTTTCATGACTGAGAATGGATTAGGAACTGGATTTCCCATTGCTGATCTCTCCTTAACCTCTATGCCACATTAGTTCTGTTTAAAATGCCTACTTTGTGGAACTTTCCTTACTACTGATCTAAAGTGTTATCCACCGTCTTTGAGTTGGCAGAATATTAATCCAATATGACATTTCAAATCCTTATTTTACCTCAGTTGCCAATCATCTGATTGTCAGCTTTCCAAGTAATAACCCGTAGCAAGTAAAGCTCCGAGGCAGATGGATTCCTCAAAGAATATCTTTATTGTATATATCATATTGGCACAGATCTGGTGAAAACCGGCTCTGAAGATTCCCACGGTTTTCACCTAGTTAAAAGTAAAAGTTTTCCCTCAACCCAAACAATCAGTCACATGGTCCAATCAACTGTCTGGTTGCCTGGTGATATTACTCCTCCTTCCTCTGGCCAGGTGTGAAAATGTCTTTGGTTCCCAAGAGAAAATATTTTTTTCTGGCTACAAAACCTCAGCTATCTCTAATCTCTCCCCCCCCCCCATCCCTCAGCTCCTGAAGCTCCAAGATGACTTTGGTCAAGACAGCTTCAGGGTTGACACAGATATCTTTAAAAAGACTGTGCCACAAAGCCTATAAAATTTTGTATGTCTTGAGGCATCTTGAATATCAGAACAAGAGAGAGAAGATACTATTTTAATACCATTATAACTAAGGACAGCTGAAGTCTGCATCAGTCATGGGCAGGAGATGAGATGAAAACAGTGCAACGGAGACAGAGGAGGAAATTACTAATATCAAGCAATTTTTGGACTATGTTTAAGTTCAAGTAGAACTATGGGCTACATCAGGTACACATGTTTAGAATGAAAATAAAAGTGCATCTCCTTATTTATTTAGTCAATAATACAAGTTAGCTTGAAGAAGATAATAAACCATGTTTCTTACTCCTATTTAGACAACACTAATTGAAATCAAATGTGTTTTAGTTATACATGATCAGCAAGTTCCATTAATTTTAATGAATCTTTTTTGAGTATGGCTATGGCAAGGTCTAACTTATTATTAATAACATAAACAAAAGCTAGTTATGCACTTATACTCTAAGGCTGCAGTTCTATAAACACAAAATTTGGCAGTTGAAGCAATCGAAACCAAACTGACATAGTTTTGAGCTGACATGCGCCAGATTAAGCTGTTAATTCACTGAAATGTTCTTTTTTTGTTTTCTGATTTCTAAGAACTTTTGATTAAGTCAGTGTGTTTGCCCTTGATACCACACCATTTTTAGTGAGTCACATGAGCTCACTCTAAGACAACATTGCATAATTAAAGAGGCATTCGTACTAAACTTCTCTGATTGCGTCATTAGGCAAGTGTGTCAGATAAATTTACTAAGCCTAGAATGTCAGAACAGATATGCTTGCAAGAAGGCAAAATTTACTTGCCTCAAATTAAAACCACAATTTGCTCTGGCATGCTGATTCACCTTTTCAGCCAGACATTTTCATCATGAGTATAGTAAGATTCTTGGAAAAAAAAAACCTGTTGAATAAAACTATCCTCTAAAGATAATGGAAGGGAGACATCTTGTGGCGAATTTAGATCTCTACTGCCTATTAAAAACATGTTAAACTGACATTTTTGGAAAGGGATTACTTGAAGAAGGCAAGGAAGAATCAAATAAACCTGAATCATGTTATGTCTACGTATGAACTACAGATAATAATCTTGAACAAAATGGCTCAGCAATATACATATGATTTATTTTATTTTATTTATGTTGTCAAGCATGAATTAGATAAAAGATATAAGTATAAACATGTTATGTATAAATGAAATGAATATAAATACAAGGAAATATTAGAACAAGGACAATTGGTATGCTGGTGCGCTTATGCATGCTCCTTGAAGACCTCTTAGGTAAGGGGTAAGGTCAACAGTAGACAGTCTAAGGTTAAAGTTTGGGGAAGAAACCACAGTGTCAGGTAGTGCATTCCAGGCATTGACAACTGTGTTCCTGAAGTTGTATTTTCTGCAATCAAGTTTGGAGTGGTTTACCGTAAGTTTGTATCTATTGTCAGCTTGTGTTGTTGTGGTTGAAGCTGAATTATTCATTGACAGGTGGGGCACTGTAGCAGATAATTGTGCTACACTTAGGTCGGATCCAAGGTGGAGAAGTTCTAAGTTGTCTAAGCCCAATATTTCAAGTCTAGTGGCATAAGGTATTCTGTTGCGAAATATCTCTGGACTCATTTGATTGTATTAATGTCTGATATGCAGTGTGGGTTCCAGACAGATGAGTTGCATTCAAGAATTGGTTTAGCAAAAGTTTTGTGTGATATCTGAAAGTATGAAATTATTGGAATATTTTTGTGTGCTTAAAGCAAACACGTACATTAAAAAAATCACTTCACAGCTAGTTCAATCTCCATTATACATTGTGATAAGATTGAATACTCCTGATGACAACATGAGCATGTTCACATAATTTTCTTCACAGCAATATGGACGGAGTTTATCATTGTCTACTTTGTTTGTAACCGCACAGTTTTTCCTACAATCTTGCATAATATCTGTTTACCCATTTAGCTTTTTTGAGATCAGTTAAGACCAATTAATGCTGCCATCTGCTGAAAAATGTTGATTTTTTCTAAAGTCTACAGATATAAATGTAATGGGGCACTCAAAGTGTTTTCAGAAGATTAGGAGGGAAAGCACTGATGGAATTATCCAAGTATTGTCTTATTACGTCTTTGTTTACAATAGCTGTCAAAGGAACACATTATTGTGAAAAAGATACAATAATACAATGCAATAGTAGAGTTGGAAGGGACTTTGGAGGTCTTCTAGGCCAACCCCCTGCCTAGGCAGGAAACCCTATACCGTTTCAGACAAATGGCTATCCAACATCTTCTTAAAGACTTCCAGTGTTGGGGCATTCACAACTTCTGGAGGCAGGCTGTTCCACTGATTAATTGTTCTAACTGTCAGGAAATTTCTTCTAAGTTCTAAGTTGCTTCTCTCCTTGATTAGTTTCCACCCATTGCTTCTTGTTCTACCCTCAGGTGCCTTGGAGAATAGTTTGACTCCCTCTTCTTTGTGGCAACCCCTGAGATATTGGAACACTGCTATCATGTCTCCCCTGATCCTTCTTTCAATTAAACAAGACATACCCAGTTCCTGCAACCGTTCTTCATATGCTTTAGTCTCCAGTCCCCTAATCATCTTTGTTGCTCTTCTCTGCACTCTTTCTAGAGTCTCCACATCTTTTTTACATCGTGGCGACCAGAACTGATGGATGCAGTATTCCAAGTGTGGCCTTACCAAGGCATTATAAAGTGGTATTAACACTTCACAGATATAGTCTAACAAATATAATTAACAATTTAAATAAGTTTAATGAAACAAAAAATAGCTGGAACCATAACTTACCATCCAACAAAGCAAAAAAATAAATAAATAGAACTTTTTGCTGATCAGTTACAATTGTACGTAAGAAACAGCACAGTAGTAATAGGGGACTTTAACTATCCTGACATCAATTGGGAGACAAACTCTGAATCGAGTGGAAGATTGAACAGGTTCCTGACCAACCTGCCTGACAACTTTGTCATTCAAAAGATAGAGGAGAGAACTAAATGGAACTATAATTAATTCTTACTAACAGATAAGTGATTGAGGAGGTTGAATTTGCAGGAACTTTGGAAGACAATGAATGGCCATGTCATACTGGAATTCAGTATAATGCAGGCACAAGCAATAGAAGATAATCAAACCAGTGTCATAGACTTTAAAAGAGTTGATTTTAATAAACTTAGAGAGAGCTTAGGAAGGATACCATGGATGAAAATCTTAAAGAAGAAATCAAGTTAAGAAATTTGGGAGACTCTGAAAAACATGATTATAAAAGCCCAGTCCAACTCAATACTGGGGTAAAAACAAGAAATCTAAGAAGAAACCAGCATTGTTACACAAAGAACTTTCTAATAAATTGAAAGAAAAAAAAAGGATAAATACAAAAATGGAAAGAGGAAATACCAGCAAATAGCCTGAATCTGCAAAGATGGTATATAAACCAAAGTTCAAAATGAAGTAAGACTTGTAACAAATGTCAAAAGTAATAAATAAAGATACCACATATAAAAAATAAGAATAAAGTCAAGGAAATAATTGGTTCACGAATGGGTTGACAAGGAAACAATGGGCTGTAGAGAGAAAGCAGATCTGTTTAATTTATTCTTTGCATCTGTCTTCACACAAAAAGAAAATATAGCCCATCCTACCAAAAACAGAACTGTAAATAGGTCCACCTATTTTCCAAAGCACCAGAAACAGTGGTGCAATTCAGCCGGTTCTATCCAGTTCAGGCGAACTGGTAGCGGTGGCGGCAGGAGGCTCTGCCCACCCACACCATATGGCATCACGTCCCATTTTTGATGCTTTACACATGGGTGGAAGGTGCTGCACATGCACACATGCTCACATTTGCGAACTGGTAGCGAAGGTAAGTTGATTTCACCCCTGACCAGAAGGAAACAATGAATGAAAACTAATTAAAGAGAGAAGCAACCTACAACTAAAGAGAGATTTCCTAACAGTGTGAACAATTAACCAGTGGGATACTTACTTTCAGAAATTGTGTGAGCTCCATCATTGGAGGTTTTTAAGAAGAGACTGGACAGCCATTTGTCAATTGTGTGAGCTCCATCATTGGAGGTTTTTAAGAAGAGACTGGACAGCCATTTGTCTGAAATGGTATAGGGTCTCCTACTTGAGTAGGGAGTTGGTCTAGAAGACTTCCAAGGTCCCTCCCAATTCTGTTTTTCTGTTATTCTGTGTCTTCTAATTGTGGATCAAATTTTTCATCAAAACTATCTATTGTTTTAAATATTATTTGTTACATTCCTAAAATGCCTCTAAGACAAAGGTGGATTCCTACCGGTTCGGACCGGTTCGACCAAGAAGATAGTAACTTGACTGGTTCTATAGGCACCGCCATTTTGTTTTTTTGCTTCTGCGCATGCACAGAAGCAATTTTTTAAACTACTGCACATGCATCTGTAGCCTGCATCAAGTGCGCGCGCGCTCCTGAAGTGTGTCCCTGAGCGAACTGGCAGTAACAGAAGCCAGAACCCAACCCTGCTCTAAGATATATGTGATCTATTATTAAGAGGGTTTCAGGAAAAAAAATCCCCAGTTGCTCTTGCTGAAAAGTAGTAGTGAATCATAATAACTTCATATCTGTTCTTCGTTAGCTGGTTTTTTACAATAACAACAAACTAAAGTCACAAAGGGTTATATTGATGAGATGTGCAGCTACATACATTTATATATATAAATAAACAAACTCTGTCAGCTTTCAATTTACAAAATGCCTTTAAGTGACAAATATAAAAGAAAAGTATAAAACATAAATAAAAGTCAATAAATATATTTTACATGTTTTAGCAAAGAAGATACAAAACCAAAATCAACGTTTTAGTCATGACTGAATAGATGAGGAAGTGTTCATGGTATAGTTTAGGAGCAGCATAAATGAAAGCATTCACCCATTTGTAAAGAAAAACAATTCCACCAAGATGTCAATATCAAAAAATGGACTATTTGCATCTGTGGGATTGTGATTCTTTGTCATTTTATTCATAGATGATGTGGTCAGCAAAGCACTTAATACATTGTCATAATTGGCTGTTAATTTCAAGGTAAATATACAAAAAAGTTATATTATTAAAAGTAATATATCAGTACCCCATTATGTATTTAAAAGTCTGATACTGAACATTGCTCTTGAAGTTTTTATAGAAGAATAAATATAACAATATAACAATGTAAGAACTAATAGTGTCAAAAAAACTAAGACTTCTGAGCTTTGTTTCATTCATATAATAAAGTATGCTTGTAAGATACATGTATAATTATATTAACAGTAAATCTGAAAAAAACCAAGATGTATGAAGCTCTACCAATATTTATTAATATTTTCAGCTCACTGAAAGAAGCACTCTGCAAAAAGATAAAGAAGCTAAAAGTTTAAAAATATCATATCATGTAGGCAAAGTCTTTAAAAAATAATATCTTGTATGCAAAAGTTGAAACCATCTTTTTAAAAAGGATAGGCTGAAAAATGAAAAATAAAAATTTAATGATGGTAATCATCCCAATCCCATAATAATGCTTGCTTCTCCATCTTCTGGTTTCACCTACACTTCAATATCTTTAATTATTATTCTGTAATTTTGTTGGTTTTAATGTTAAGATCTTGTACAAAAATTATGAATATTGTAAACTTACAGTAATGACCTCTATACATACACATATCTGCATGTAGGGTATAGAAGACAAGTTTACTGCTTTTTAAAGAATTTTGTGCACTATTGCCATTTTCCATCAAAACCACTGAAGAGCTTTCTATCAAGTATTTCAGTGAATTGTCTGCCTTGGCTATTTTTCAACCTAAATGTCAATCTGTTCTTCATACTGTTACTTATGAATTTTCTGCAAGTAAAGATTAAAATAATAGATTTGATGATGAATCGAAATGCAAGCATTTTTTTACCATAGTTTTTGAGCGACCTGTGGCTATAGATACGCATCACCATCCTTATGTACTAAGCTTGCTGCACAGAATATTATGGGCTGAAGTCACATATATTATGTCAATAGTCTTTCCACCATCTATGTAGGAAATTATCTAATAAAAAATGAAATAGGGTAACAGTACTAATTATTAATCCCACATTTATTTGTTAAGAATCTCTATTTCTTAACAAGTAAATGTGGGATTAATAATTAGTACTGTTTTAACACCCTTGCAAATCAATTGTTTCATATTGCAGAATGTCCAGTTGTCAGTGTCACAGTGATTGATTAATAATTCATCAGTTCCTGTGTTTTATGCTACTTTGGATGTGAACTTTAATTTTCTAGTATCAGTTACATTTTCCAATTTTTTGAAATAGAATTAGGTTAATGTTTGGCTAGACAATCCTAATTTTAAAAAAATGGTAGAAATGCTTCTATTGTAATGATAGGTGATGAATCATGGTGTTAATAAATGCAATGCCATATAAACAAAATAAAAAAATAAATAAAATATTTTGAATCTTTCATTGTTTAGATGACCCAGATCATATTTTGTATCTGGAATGGTGCATTCATAATAATTTTATCCCCTAACCACAGTCTGGTGCTCTCTGAGGTTGATTGCTTGCAAATCTTTCATTACCCAATAGTAGGGAATCCAAGAGGATTCCCTAACTGTTCATCCAAGACATAAGAATCCATCTCTTAAAATGTTCTTTATTTTCTTAGCATTTATTTTCCTCAAAAATTCATGATAAATTTGCTTCCACATTGGATTGGGTATTACCATCCACAGGGAACACAGTTTTCTGTTTTAGATATTATGCTTTTGTCATTTTGTAGCCAGTGCCTAAAACAATGGTGACAGACTGAGTAATTCATGAAAAAATGTGGTTTTTATTCTTGTTTTAGGACAAAATATTTACAATTAGATGAACATTATGGCTGCATACATCTCAGCAGAATATGTTCACAATAGTGCAGAATATAGAAATAATATAAGAAAGAAAAATTAATCATGCACAACATTTTCATTGGATTTTACTAAAAGGAAACACTTCTAGACATAAACTGATATTTGTTCTTGTCTTAAAACTTACTGACATAATAAATACACTATTATATTCAATTTGTTCGTTGGTTGGTTTGATTGATTGGTTTGGTTTGGTTAGCACATTTTGAGGAAGCTGCTAGTGAAGTTCCCCGTCACACAAGCTACTGTATTTATTGTTTAATCTTCGTATGAAAAGCATATGGCACAACTATATACTGTAAGCAGCTTACAAGTAAACACCCAAAACTGTAATATGTAAGATGGTTTTCTTTTCTGATAATTGCAAACCTGGGGCCCAAGTCTTATGTATGTATAGTTTATGGAAATAGCAAAAAAAGAAAAAAAGCAATAACATTGAAGCATAACGAGATCAGCATGAGCATCATTTTACAGCTTTCATCCAAATGCTTCCTTCAGTCTCTTATTTCTTTCAGAAACCACCCAAGGCAATAACAGTATATAGGTCTTTATACAACACATACTTTGGCTGCTGCACTAATTTTTCAGTGAAAAAGCAACTTCCAGGTCACAAAATCTGTTTGCATGTTATCTATATTTTGCACTAAATTAATACACAGCTTCATTTCAAGCTATCATTTGAAAGGATACAAATGAAAGCATAATTATCATCATTAAAAGGTGAAAGGTTTCCCCTATTCAGCCATGACAGACTCAAGAAGGAGGTGCGCATCTTCGATTCTCAGCCAAAGGAACCTATATTTGTCTGAGAGATGCTGCCATTATTACACGCTGTTTTCTTGGGAAAAGTGGTTCAAAATTATTTAAGCATTTATTATTAGACTTGTCAATGAATGCTGGATCAGGCTGATTTTAAATATATTTACCTCAGAAGTTTATTTGATTCCAAGGGTTTTAATTAATTAATTGAGTATATGTTATCTATAAATTGAATAGTTTTAAGCATGGTTAACTTTCTCAGGCCAGTATTATTTATATAATACTTACATACATGGATTGGTAAATCACCTCCTATCTAATAATAGATAGAGCCAAATCATTGCACTAGGGCCAGTTTATTTTTCAAAGCTATGCCGCAAATTGCAATAATAAAATTTTTGTTGAAAAATATGTTACTGAGTTGGAAATACTGCATTATTATCTATCGTAATATCTGAGGTGGTTATCTGATGGAACATATCTTGCCAGTCACATCTACCCAATGGGTAGGCAGGCAAGAAATGTTGTGGGTCCTGTCCCCAGTGGAGGAAGAGGCGGGATCCAGAAGAAGGGTCTTCTCTGTGGCTCCCTCCTTTTGGAATATCATCTCTTGGGAAATTAGACTGGCTCCTACTTTGACACTGTTTCATAAGGCCCTGAAGACTTGACAGTGGGCCTGTGGGACCCAGAATGGAATGGAGCCCATCAAATGGCTTATTTGACTGTGTTTTCACCAAGGGTGGATGGATAGGAGAATATTATCCTCCCCCACCCCCAATACTGTGTTTTTATTGTTTGTAAGCTGCATAGAGTCACTGTGAGCTGTATAAATTTCATAAATAAATAAAACAAACAAATAAATAAATAATACATTTTTAAATTTTATGACATTGTTATTTTATAAGGATAATATAAAAGGTTAACACCTGCCCATCTTTTGGGCTACTGTCTTTTCCCCCCACCCAGCATTAATAGAAGATCAAAATTTTTAATATTGTGCTGAATAATATGAAATGACCTAACCTGCCTTTTTGTATGTCAAAAACCTTGAATTTGAATTCAATTGTCAATCATATTTGTGACATGGCTGGCAATTACCAGTGTATCTTTTTCCAGAATAGAATTGACATGTTAAAGAAAACATCAGTATGATTTCATAGAACAAGTGATTTGTGATTGCACATATTTGTATTTGCATGCAGCTTCTTTTTTCAGTGTGTTATCTAAAACGCATTGTGTGTTTAATACAAAGGCCATTGGCAGTGTCTTTAAATCTAGAAAACAAGCTTCATTATTTAAAATAGTTAACATTTTTAGACTCAAGACTCAAAACAGTGTTCACTTATAAAATTTAAAGGAGGCTTGATTGTATGGCACTTATCTAAGGACTTTGTGGACTTCGTTTTCATAGATTAAAAAAATATAGCTGAATTAAAAATTATAACAAGGACTTCAAAGAATACTATATTATTATGTAACAATATGTAGAAAGATTGGCAGTAAAATTTTACCTAACAGCATTGTCATTTACTTTGAAAAACTAAAGTTAATAACAAGTAGAAATACTGTGGTAGATTTTGCTGCATCTTCACTGGATCTCTCCCCCCCCCCGCCCCCATATGTCATTATGACTTTGCATAGCAAGTCACATAAGTATTTTGTTTCTTGGGGTATTTTTTTCCCATTGAGCTCCTGTTCATTAAAAAGTATTTCCATACTGATTTTTACCACTGTAATCAAAATGAGAACTGTTGAAAAGGGAAAACCTTAATTTTGTTTTTGGTGAATGTCCTCATGCCTAACAATTTTATAGATAACCCAGTAGAAAATGTTGAATATAAGAAAGGCTAAAGGAAAACAGGCTCTGGATAAGGTATCAATTTTCTTGGCCCGATCAATGAATACCTTCCTCATTTCTTCAATAGTAAGGGATGCAGACTGAACTGGATTATTGGACCCTTTTGGAACCACTCCATCCTTTGCTTGTATACATGGTGGGCTCATTCCATAGCCTGAGAAATTGAACCGATTGTCCCTTATATCATCATCCTGTAGAAAGAAAGAAACAAAGAAAGAAAGAAAGAAAGAAAGAAAGAAAGAAAGAAAGAAAGAAAGAATGAATGAATTAGAATTCTTGAACCTAAATATTTTTTGTCAAATTTACATCTTCATTTAAAACAAATTCTGTGTTTATTAAAAAAAAAATCTTTTTCTAAATAATATAAATGGGGAAAGATGGTATCCCTTGTAAAAATAAAGAAGCTACTGAAAAAAAAACATTGCTGCTGCAAAGTGTAGGAAATGTTTTTAAATATTAGCTTGAAGATTTGTTGCTGCTTGACTCTTTAATTTTTAAATAGGGTTCTTCTGTCTTTTTTCCCATTCTCTGTCCTGTTATCTCTTACTCTTATCGTCTTGCTTTTATCATTTCCCCTATTTCTCTTTTGCTTCCTTTCATGTGCAGTTAATCCTTTCCCTTACTCTATCATCAACCTGCTTCTCAAATGAGAAAAAGGTTCTTCTCCTTTTTATTCTGGAAGAAAAACATACATCTGTCTGTAAACATATGCGAGTGATTTTGCTTTTGAAAAAGAATGTTTACTATCAGCAGAAAGTTAATTTCTGGAATGTAAAGTCATACTATACTATATGTATAGTAAATTAGTATACAAGTTTATCACATATAAAAATGAGTACGGTACTCATATGACATAAGCTTCTCTTTTCAAGATTGTTAATATGGTATTGAAGAAAATTCATACTGTTTATAACAGTAATGGCCAACCTTAGCAACTTTAACACTTGTGGACATCAATTCCCAGAATTCACCAGCTGACTGGGGAATTCTGGGAGTTGAAGTCTACAACTCTAAGAGTTACCAGGATTGGACATCCTGGTTTAGAACATGACTATACTTTTGAAATTATGTGCCACAGTGTAAAATTTATAGCTCTCTAAACAAGTACAGGTTTACTCAGCATGGGTCATAGAAGAAAGGATGACAACATCAGAAAAGGGTGGGATATATATGTGCAACCTTGGATCAAAAATAAGTATTTGCTTTCTGATTAAAAACTGGCCCTTTATTAATGACATGGAATGTGTGGTCAAAATTTTATGATGTATTTAAAATTACACTGAATTATTTTCTCCATTAGTAATATGCACAGGTACAGTATATGTGGTGTCTTGCTCAATAGTAGTTACTGTTAGAGGGATCTTGGAGTCCTAGTGGACAACCATTTAAATATGAGCCAGCAGTGTGCAGCAGCTGCCAAAAAAGCCAACACAGTTCTAGACTGCGTAAACAGAGGGATAGTATCAAGATCACGTGAAGTGTTAATACCACTTTATAATGGCTTGGTAATGCCACACTTGCAATACTGCATTCAGTTTTGGTCACCATGATGTAAAAAAGATGTGGAGACTCTAGAAAGAGTGCAAAGAAAAGCAACAAAGATGATTAGGGGACTGGAGACTAAAACATATGAAGAATAGTTGCAGGAACTGGGTATGTCTAGTTTAATGAAAAGAAGGACTAGGGGAGACATGATAACAGTGTTCCAATATCTCAGGGGAACACCACAAAGAAGAGGGAGTCAAACTATTCTCCAAAGCACCTGAGGGCAGGACAATAAGCAATGGGTGGAGAGAAGCAACCTAGAACTAAGGAGAAATTTCCTGACAGAACAATTAATCAGTGGAACTACTTGCCTCCAGAAGTTGTGAATGTTCCAATACTGGAAGCTTTTAAGAAGATGTTGGATAACCATTTGTATGAAGTGGTGTAGGGTTTCCTGCTTAGGCAGGAGGTTTGACTAGAAGACTTCCAAGGTCCCTTTCAACTCTATTCTATTCTAAATATATTTTAATACAAAATTTTCTCTTTTTGTTATATTCTTTTCCAGTTTCTTTTTGTGTATTAAAGCAATTAAAAATAAAATATGTGTGTCAAATGGACACATTAAAAAAAAAGAATCTCAAGAGTTGGTGTTAGAGCCCATTAGATAACTATTGGACATTGCCCAAGACTTTCTATAATTTTATGCTTATTTTTTAATGTTCACGCTTCCTGAGGCTGAGAAAAGAAGAAAACATTAGAAAGATATTTGAAAGTAACTCTAAACTGGCCGGCCTTGAAGGACTGATATGTTATTTGAACATTAAATGTGGGGAAAATATCTTGAAACATGAATGTGACCTCTCAGTGTAGCTATAAAGAAAAAGGTAAATACTATTGTACTGTATGCCTGGAGAATACAAGAAGACTCTTTAAATTCTTGGGTAAATGATGCCATAGGAAACATGCTCTCTTCTTTGTTCCAGAATGCAAGATGTGTGATAGTTTATAATTAAACAACAGGAAGCCAGATTCTATTGGGTATTAGAAAAAACATTAATATAGTAAAAGGTATTTGTCAATGGAACTAATTAACCAGGGAGGTGGTAGGCTTCCTTTCACTGAATGTGTTAAAAAAAGTTAAAATAATCATCTGTTGGAGACATTTTAATTTAGATTCCTGCACTGGACATGATAAACTAAATGCCCACTTCAAACTTTATGATTGTGATTCTAGTTAATGATGGGCCAATTTACATTTTAATTTGGCAAGTCATCACATCAGAGAATTTGTCATGCCATTTCTTCGTGACATATGTCATACTCTTAAAAACCCACTATTTTCAGAAGATTTTTGCATATACAGTATGTATATCAATGAATTATCCACAAGTGAGCTTGATTAAAAATGTTTTACATCAAACAGTCAAATGAATACAGCCATGTAGAAAATTGCTTTGAAAACCTGCAGATGGAGCCAAACCAATTCATAAAAACTACTTAAACTTAAAATAGCAACTCACATTTGTGGCTCATGGCAACAAGCAAACAAAATGTTTCTATGGATCTGCTGCAACTTCTGAAGTCCACAAAATCAAGAGAAGGAAATTTAAAGTGAGCATAACCCTAATAGTTAGAGTGCAGTACTGCAGGCTATTTCTACTGCCTGCCAGCTGCCTGCAATTTGGCAGTTCAAATTTTACCAAGCTCAAGGTTGACTCAGCCTTCCATCCTTCTGAGGAGGATAAAATGAGGACCCAGCTTGTTGGGGCAATATGCTGACTCTGTAAACTGCTTAGAGAGGGCTGTAAAGCCCTGTAAAGTGGTATATAAGTCTAAGTGCTTTGCTATTGCTAATAATTGTATGTGTTACTTTATTTTATATTTTTTGTTTAGTAATTTTTTATACTACCTAGAGTTATGTTGTTTGAGTTGGGCTGAAATATAAATCTTTTAAATGGATGGATCAATAGACAGATGGACAGGCAAACCAACAGATAATTTTGTATGGGTTACTAACAAATAGATATGAATCAGACATATAAAATGAGAAATGGAATGCTTATTATGCAACTGAAAGTTGTGTTTCTTTTAAAACATGGTGAAGGATTGCCTTTTATTGTACATCATAGAATGTTAAAGGCAATAATTTAAAATAATAGAATAGTCTTGGCTAAATGTGGACAATAAATGCTTAGTCTGAAAAGAATATTAATATTATCACCATCTGCAATTGGCTGCCCAAACAAACAGGAATGGCACTCTTGGTATACAGCAGTGGTGGTTCCGGGTCTTACGTCCTGGTACGGGAATACCAGTGGCTGCTGGGAGGAGTAGGCACCATACCGGAATGGTGCTTTGGAGAGCCCACCAGCCCACCCGCGTTCCTTGCTGTATTTGAGTCAACCGAGCCATTTGCGCACGTGCATGCAGTGTACGGCGCCTGAGCAATGCTCCGCCAAGCAGCTGGAGCATCGCAGGGTGGGGGTTCGCATGCATGCATGTGGTGGACTCCCGGCCCTGTCACAGTGTACCAGTTGCAATGGGATCCAGAACCCAGCACTGGTATACAGTAATATAGTATACTGCTGTATTATGTAAATAAGCATCATTCCCAAAGGACTTAGGGATTCTGTATCAAATCTGAAGTCATTACTTAGCATTATCCATTTTATTATTCATAATAGTCTCTTAAGTATAGTTATCACAATAATGATTCCATTGTCATTTCTACCATTGGCAGTATATGGTTAGACTTATCTAGATGTAATTGCTAAGCATGTCAGGCTTGTGGAATGGAATGGAAAAAAAACAATACATTCTGGACACTGAAATACCTTTGCCAAAAAAAGATGATAGTAAAACACTTTTTTTAAAAAATTGGGAGCATCCTGAAGTATCTGCTTGAGTAATATTTAAGGTAGGGTTATCAGGGATAGGGAGGCAATGCAGTGGCAGTTAAAATGGTGGGCTTGTTGGCTGGAAAGTGGTACTTCAGGTACAAGACGTGAATACCACAAAACGTGGTCAGCTTCCATCCTCACCCCAGCTCCTGCCAACATAGCAGTTAGAAAGCAGGAAAATGTGAGTAGATAAACAGGTATCACTTTGGTGGGAAGGTAACAGCACTTTGGGACAGCATTGGCTCAGTGGCCATGAAACAGAGAAGAGCAATGACTCCTGTAGCTGGCAATGACTAGTGGAGTAAAATCCATAGGGACTCTTTTATCTTTTTTCTGGGATAGGATAGAATTGGTGAAAATGTTAAATCACAACCACATTCACAATTAAGGGAGGTACATGTTGTAAAGATGAATAATAGTATAATTGAGTCAGGCCATATTAAATCGTTCTGATTTAAATGATTAAATGATTTAATATATATAATGTGTTGAGTACGTTTGTGCACTTTACATAGAAAAGGGTCTGGAGGAACTGGTTTAGTCACTGCAATAGCTGAACTATTGGGGCTGGAGTCTGGACAGAATGTAAGTATTTTAAAAAAACTGTCAATGTAGCTGTGTAAGTGTAGCACAGTAAAATTTAACATTAGGAAACTACAGATATTCATTCAAACCAGATGTTTAAATAAGCCAACAATCCATAAATTTTGAAGAGCCTTTTCATTGCTATGATTTAATATTTAATGTACTGCACATCCAGTAGTCGTGTGTGTGAAAAGAAAATGGACTCAACTGTGTTACCTCAAATATGAAGTAATGCAATATGCAGCATAGATAATCTGTACCCATGTCATGTAAAGATTCAGTCCGAGGGAAAGAAAAATATGTCTCAGAATTTCAAGAAGCAACATCCACACATAGTCATTGGTGCAGCTTCACTCTGGCACTTTATACTTACTCCAGATATAATCCTTGTTTCTTCTGACATTTCTATTATAAGATTGTATAAAGATCACAGAGGTATGCAGAAATCTCATAGTTATTTAATACATCAGGGTTATTTAATATACTTCCTTAGATGAAGGTGCTTATGACAGAATCAGAAAAAAATATCTTTAACATGGAGAAGCTTCTATATCCACCCTTTATTTCCAGCTGCATAAATTTTGCCCCCACTTGCTCTAAAATCAACCATGCATTTATAATTTCCATGGTATAATAATACTCTTGGGATACCTTGCCTTCTGCTATTCTATTGCATGTTGTCAAAAAACACATAGAAAAATCTTCCGTTTATTGCATCACTGTTTAAAATTAAATCTCAGGTATAAAAAATAAATAGTTTTGACCCTTGTAATGTGCCTTACATTTTTAATATTTATTTCACATGAAAAAACTCATCTTGCCTCTCACCTTCATAAAAAGAAAACTGCATTATGAGTTGCTTTTTCTCTTCATTTAAAAAGCTAAATATATTCATCATTTTTCTTCCATAGAATAGTTGCACAAAATAATGTTAAGATACCTCAAATCATCTGTTTCCATAATAAATAAACCTTTTAGTATTTTGGTGACATTAAACTTTGCAGAAACCTCTATATGATTCTTTAAATTCTTTTAAACCTTACTTTGAAGACATCGCAAATTTTTTGAATTACATGTGCTTTATGTCAACCAAATACAAAATGTCATTCTAGATCAATACATTGTTTATAAGTCACTTTAGAACAATCTATCATTGTTATAAAATTGTCAGAATTTTCTTGCTGTTTATATTTCTGAAACCCGTGCTTGTCATATTTACCTTATTCTTCTTTCTCTTTCGGTGAAATCTTAACAGTTCTTTATGTTGTCTTGAAACAAAATTTACAGCTGCATATTCCAGAAGTGCCGAGAACACAAATAGCAAGCAAACGGCCATCCAGATGTCAATAGCCTTGACATATGATACCTATAGGTAGTACAGAGTAGAAGATTGCTGGTATAAAAACATAGGACAGTGTAATGTCTCCAAACGTGAAAGGAAGAAAATGTGTCTCCTCAAATCATAGTAAAGAGTGAACTACAACAAAAGGATAAAAGAGGAAAATATGTATGTCCTGCAAGCAACGTTATTAGAAAGGCGTTCTAGTGTCAAAACAGTATCTTAAGACTTAAGACTTTATGACATTCCATGTTAGGCAAAAATATGCTAGATCACCTGAAGTAATCATCAGGGGTTATTCATAGTGAAAGGCAGAAAACTTTGACTCAAATTACTGAATGTTTGGTATGCCATTTATGATGCTTTATGGCCCACATCATTCTACAAGAATTATCAGGTAAACAAATCAGATTGACAGAGCTGCCACAATTTGTTTTCTGCAAAATGAAATGAAATAATTTAATTTGTTTTCACTTTTTTAAAATAATAGCTCACTTTTCTTATGTCCATGAATATGTGATGGCTTGACTAATGCTACTTATCAATAATAACCGTGATTACAGAAATAAATGTAGGAGCCTATTACAAAAGTAAAGTAGCAATCCATATCATATTGTAAAGCCAGACTTACTTAGAAATATACAGTATATATCTTGTAAGATGCAATGACATATTTCTATTTCTATATCCGATTAACTTTAATATTTACGATATAAGAAGAACAGTTTTAATAGCTACTGCAGGGGTGTCCAAACTTGGGAACTTTAAGACTTGTGGACTTCAACTCCCAGAATTCCCCAGCCAGCCATGCTGGCTGGGGAATTCTGAGAGATGAAGTCCACAAGTCTTAAAGTTCCCAAGTTTGGACACCCCTGAGCTACTGTATACATGAGAGACAATTCCCTATAATCAATCAAGATTAAAACCTTCAGGCTCACCTTTGGGAGTGAAGCCCGTGATCCTGAACTCTGGGTTGTCATTGTGAGTACAGTTGTTATACCTAGAGCCACTCTAGCTGGAGCGGCATCCATGTTGATCCAAAATGACACCCATGATAGTATGACAATCAGGAGACTGGGAATATACATTTGAATGAGATAATATCCCATCTGCCTTTCAAGATGGAATTGAACTTCGATGCAGGTGAACTTTCCTGGTTATAACAGAGAACAACTGTTAGAGGAACCTATAGTTATATTCCATTATCAACTACCCTTGATGCAATAACAAAATAATGTCGATTACTTTTTGCTTGTATTATACTACAACATCCCTCGCTAATTGTTTATATACTTGTTCATTTATTTATTGTATCTGTATTCTACAACTCCTATAGTTCTCATTCAAGTTCCTGGAAATAAGAGCATATAATGGTCAGCTTGTGAATTCCAGTCAATATGATTAAACTGATCTTGCCTGGAGTAGTACAAACAAATTGCATGCTTATGATAGTCAAATTCTTTGTGAGCAACTTGAGTACAGCTGAATTCTACCCAGCGCCCAAGGTTATGAGGCAGAAAATCCTGTAAGGGTTTCCAGGATGAATCCAGATTTAATTTTACTTTAGGGTTAGGGTTAGGGTACAAACAAATTGCATGCTTATAATGGTCAAATTCTTTGTAAGCAACTTGAGTACAGCTGAATTCTACCCAATGCCCAAGGTTATGAGGCAGAAAATCCTGTAAGGGTTTCCAGGATGAATCCAGATTTAATTTTACTTTAGGGTTAGGGTTAGGGTTGAATCCAGATTTAATTTTACTTTAGGGTTAGGGTTAGGGTTGAATCCAGATTTAATTTTACTTTAGAGAACCCAATAACCCATTTTGAACATTTTGTATTGTATCAGAAACTGTTTTATGTTCATTTCAATATCATAAAATGTTTTATAAAATCTATTGAATTTCAATTCCACAGGAATCATAGGTACTGAATTTTGGACACCTCCTGATTTGAGCTACTTTGGTTCAAAAGAAGTCTCACTATGTACAGTTTTGTTTAGTTAAATGTTACATAGAGTTTTATAGTATAATCTACAGAAAATATCCATTGAAATAACTTTAAAGCAAATAGAATTCATTTTAAGAGATTTATTATAGCCTCCTAAATAGATAATTAAAGATGGAGTTACTTAAGTAATAATGTTAATAATAATTGGCTGTCTAAAACTCACTTTACTCTGCTTCTTTGTAGGGCTGATGCTAACAACAAACAAAAGGAATGCAAAAATATGTGCAAAATGCAACAATAATTGTTTCTTTTAAAATTGGAGGCAATCAACATGTTACTATTCCTACTTATTACACTATGATCATTTTCTTTAGTCAATGGTGGCAGAACACAGCTGTTCCCAGTGGTTATAAAGATGCTTGATTTCCTGTTTTGATAAAATCTCCAGCAGCATTCCAGATGTAAAACATTTATATGTGAAAAATAAGCCAAAGACATAGGATAGCAGCAGCAGAATCTTTATTTTATCATAATGATGTGGGAAGTTTTTTCCACTGAATCAGCAATCTCCAGGTTTTTAATCTCAATAACAATATCTATGTTCTACTTTAAAGTTCTGTAATTGGAGGTAGCAAATTAAAATAAAATTAGCCTAATAAAAGTAATCATATATTTAAAACTGAAGACTAATACCTTCAAAATACTTTAAAATACGACTCTCAGGTACGATGTTTTTCCTTATTTTGTCTACACTCATGCAAATTCTCTAAATTCTATAATTTTCCCAGAAAAAAAAATACTTTGACTTTATTTCTTTCACTGTACTGGATTGTCTGTTGTCTGATATTTTGTGGCTGATGTTATTACCTATTCAATTGCCGTTCCAAATTGAAGTTAAGATATTTGTTATGAAACTCTTCTCCTAGATATAAATATTTCTTGGCCCAAGAATCATTACTGCTCTGTGATGAACT
Source organism: Natrix helvetica (assembly GCF_964273705.1). Lineage (NCBI taxonomy): Eukaryota > Metazoa > Chordata > Lepidosauria > Squamata > Natricidae > Natrix > Natrix helvetica. Next base: position 49,692,931 of record NC_138558.1, on the reverse strand, counting down.
ATACATTGAATATATTCTTGAAGAACAAAGAATTACAATGTTCTTTCAAGGGTCAAAACACTGAGTAGCTTTCCCACCTGTGTTGTAGTGTTTTGTGCAGTAACAAAGATCTTTATCTTCTTTCAACAAAAATTGTGGCAAAGTGAGTCCTTCAGCTACTTGAACAGCACCATTTTCTTGCCATTCAAATACAAGGTCATTCATTGTATAGCCAACTAGGAAAGGAAGCAAAAAAAAAGTTGAATGGAAATTAGCACAGCTTGAACTATCTTGCTTTGCATGTAATGAATCTATCTCATATATTAGTTTCACCTTTTAAGTTGCATTACTGAAATAAATGAACTTTTGCACAATATTCTAATTTTTTGAGTTTCACCTGTATGTTAAACCTTCTTTATTTAATTCACATGCAAAATATTTCAAAATGATGGATTGGGAAATTTGAAATTAAAATTGCTTCACAAAAGAATAAAACCTCAGAAATATTAATGGTAACACAATGATAGCTGGGAGTGGGGATGACTCAAGGCATTCCTTGTCAAAGGTAAACAAAGCAAGTACAGAAGCTGGTCTGCTGCCAACAATGAAAAATAGCTAAGATTTTGTCAACAAGAACTTCCAACCTATGATAGGAGATAAAATTGAAGAATTTTCCTAAGCTTTCTCTTGATAGACTTAAAAATTATAGGGTGAGTGTACTCATGAAACAGAGTCATCTGCTACACATAAAAAAAATACCATGATAGCTCTAAACAAAATATTAAAATGCAAAGAAATCTTACTGACAACACTATGGTATGATTTTATTAATTACATATTAACTCCATTTTTTGAAGTTTGGTTTTTTTAGTTTTGAAAATTGGATTAGAAAATCTGAACAAAAATGATGTGTTTGAACTGTGATGTGACAAAATAGTTGAGAATAACTTGAACAAGAAGAAAAACAAAAATCTCTGTACTAAATAAAAGAAAACAAGACAACTCAGGAAATGAATTAATACAAAACTAAAGGTAACTATTTTGTACATATAAGGTTAAGTCAAGAGATATTGGAAAGACCCTGTTGCTTGGAAAATAAGAAGAGATTGAAAGAAAGGCTGACAAAAGACAAAGTGACCACAATCTCTCACAGATATAAGCTTACAAGTGCTGAGGGAAACAGGTAGTGCCAGACAACCCTGTAAAGCTGTGGTTCTCAACCTGTGGGTCGGGATCCCTTTGGGAGGGGGTGTCGAACGACCCTTTCACAGAGGTCACATAAGACCATTTGAAAACACATATTTTTGAAAAAATATGGAAAACATAAAATAATTTTATGGTTGGGGGTCACCACAACATGAGGAACTGTATTAAAGGGTCGTGGCATTAGGAAGGTTGAGACCCACCGCTGTAGAGGTTATTCATTCCATTGACTCAGAAATAATCAAATGACAACAGCTGCCATTTGGATCCCTCTTAAATTCATACTTCGTATGAAGACCACTGCTGAACTACACGTTTTCCTCAGATATATATATATAAACAATTAATTTCCTTATTCCTCTGAAAGAATATGTGAAAAAAATGGGTTTTGTACTGATGTATATACAATGAAGGTATACAATAAATGACGAAATGCGTTACTTTTCTATTAGTTAGATGTAATTCCCATGAATGCTCACTCTGGCACCATTTTTTTCCCCCTACCATTTTTCCAGAAGTGCAGGGTCTGGATTTTTTTTTCATCAAAGCTGAAATAGGGTTTGGGTTTAGTGGTTTTCATCAAAGAGTGAAATAGTTTTGACTGGTTTTCTAAAATGACCTTGACCCACATCAGTGACGTGCAGTCAGGGGAGGCAGGGGAGGCAGAGCATCACCGCTCTCATTATAAAAAGAAAAAAAATGGGGGAAAAAGGTCCCCTTCATGTTGACTTGGGCTCCGGTCCAGCTACCACCAACCAACGCCTGGGAAAAACAGCTCCTTGGAGCTCCTCTATGCAGCCACCGCCCGCCCTCGCTGCCCCTTTCATTGCTTTCCCATTCAGGCAGCTGCGCTTTCACCCCACTCAAGCCTTGCCGCCTGCATGGGAAGCCGCCTGAATGGGAAATGGGAATGGGAAGTGCAGCCGCCTGAATGGGAAAGCAACGAAAGGGACAGCGAGGGCGGGCGGTGACTGCATGCGGCAAGGCTTGAGCAGGGTGAGAGCGCAGCCGCCTGAATGGGAAAGCAACGAAAGGGGCTGCGCTTTCACCCCGCTCAAACCTTGCCGCCTGCAGCCACCGCCTGCCCTCGCTGCCCCTTTCGTTGCTTTCCCATTCAGGTGGCTGCGCTTTCACCCCGCTCAAGCCTTGCCACCTGCATGGGAAGCCGCCTGAATGGGAAATGGGAATGGGAAGCGCAGCCGCCTGAATGGGAAAGCAACGAAAGGGGCAGCGAGGGCGGGTGGTGGCTGCAGGCGGCAAGGCTTGAGCAGGGTGAAAGCGCAGCCACCTGAATGGGAAAGCAACGAAAGGGGCTGCGCTTTCACCCCGCTCAAGCCTTGCCGCCTGCAGCCACCGCCCGCCCTCGCTGCCCCTTTCGTTGCTTTCCCATTCAGGCGGCTGCGCTTTCACCCCGCTCAAGCCTTGCTGCCTGCATGGGAAGCCACCTAAATGGGAAATGGGAATGGGAAGCGCAGCCACCTGAATGGGAAAGCAACGAAAGGGGCAGCGAGGGCAGGCGGTGGCTGCAGGCGGCAAGGCTTGAGCGGGGTGAAAGCGCAGCCGCCTGAATGGGAAAGCAACGAAAGGGGCTGCGCTTTCACCCCGCTCAAGCCTTGCTGCCGGGCCCCGTGGAGCCGCTTTTCCTGGGCAGCGATTGGTGAAACCGTTTGACAACCACACAGCCGGCCAGCCGCCTCTCGGGTCTTTAGGAAGCAAACGCAAAGCAACCCACTGCCACGGGCCCGCGTTTGTGGGCACCGGTGGCTGCAAGCCTTGGACGGGCTCTTCTTCTTCTGCCTCCTCTCCCACACCCCTGGGAAGCTCCTGCCCCCATTTTGTGCATCTCCCTCCCTCACCCCGATTTTTTTCTCGGAGTCGGCGGCTCGGGAAAGGCCTGCCCTGTAGATGAGTCTCTCGTTTGATGTGGGGCCATTCCCGGGAGCCGGCGGGTCTTTTGCTGGCTGCCAAGGCAGGGCTTCGCTGATGTGATGACGCTGAAGAAGCCGTACAGGAGGAGTTAGGGGGATGCAGAAGGCCCGAGGGAGGCCTCTGGGGATTAGGCTTTGGGTTGGTGGGAGACCTTGAAAGAGTGGGTGGGGGGAAAGGGACTGGCGCCGGTGGAGGAAGCAACGCTACGCGGATCAGTGCACTCCGCGGTCCCCTTAATGTTCACTCAGGAAGGTGGGGAATGGGACCACGTGTGCTGGAGGCTGAGGCTGCCTCAGCCTCCTGCACATGTGGTCCCATTCCCCGCCTTCCTGATGATGTCACCAGCCTCACCAGCCATAACCCTCACCGCACGTCACTGACCCACATCATGATTATGTAGCACAGCTAGCTTCCAGAACTGCTATTGGTGTTTCTTCTTTATTAAAGAACTAATCTCAATTGCATGAAAACATTTTGAGACAAACTTTTTGGTCCAAATTCTAAATAGGATGCAGGTGTAAGCTGGAGTCAGAGCAAACAAATTCTTGAAAGCTGTAGCCCTATTTGTTACCCTAGGCCTAGCCATTAACCAAAGTTCATTTGGAAACAAGAATGCTTAACATTCTGGTATGAGTATGGATTTTGATGGCTAATTTTTGGCTGAAAATACAGATTTCCCAACAAACTTACCATCTCTCCCTCAAACATAAAATTGCTGGTATAGCAGACACTTGTCTTATAAGGGTTTATGAATAATTTGCCCTAACTAATGAGTTCCCCGTGATTAATGGAGACATTCTGTATCAGGAAACAATCTTCTCTGCCAAGATTATGTAATCTTTAATGTTTGCTTTTTCCAAACATTATTACTCAATTGAGTGACCACTTAATGTACTGGGACTTCAACTTACCAAATTTCTTACTTCACTGGCTTGGAATCCTGGCAGGTGTAGGAGCATAATTTGAACATGGAAAAAGAAGTTTCCTGCACATGAAAGTTCACATTATCACAAATAATAGTAGATACTGTATCTCATGACTTTTTTTCTATGAATAGATTAATTTATACTTACAGCTTTCCAGTTGCATTATACAGGTCTGGACATCCATTGGGAAATTTTTGAGATCCATTGGACAGGAAAGTATTAAAGTCAGCCTGAAAGAAGCAAAAAGAATATTTGAATGAAGCAAATGAAGCAAAAAGAATATTTTCTTCACATACATTTCCTTACATCCTTCAAAACAAGGAGGAAAGTTGGCAAATCCAGCACGTGTATAATTAATACAAAATAATAAACTACAATTAATTTAAATGATTAAATACTATAAAGCTGTCTTTTTATTAGACTCCAAATTATTAGAACTGATTTTAAAACTGCAATTTTATCAACCTTTCTTAGAAGCAAACCTCATAAAATCAGAAAAATCTATTTATGAATAAACACCTCCAAATTTTGTATTTTTACAGAATTCTCTTCATGCAATTTGTGCAATATGGTACATTATAATTTGTGAAATTATTATTAAAACAACATATTCAGTCTTTCAAATAAAAGCCGTATGAATCATTTCTGCTAAAAGCAATATTAATCCTTCATTTCAAATAAAAGTACCATTATCCTGTGTTCAGTTAGACTTAAAAATCTAGGAGAATCAATGGAAGAATTTTGACAGAGAATAGATGATATATAGTATAAAGAACAAATGATTAGAAAGCCTAATCCAGATACATTTTGAAAAAAGTAAATATCTTTGAACATGCACAGGAGTATTAAACCCTTATTCAAAATCAATGCAATCTACACCAGGTGTATTCTGCAATATCTTGTATGCTAATAAACTCTAATTTAAAACTCAAATATGCAATGAAGTTATGGAACATTTAAGGAAAAGGTAGATTTTTTAAATATTGGATGTAGTTATAGCACAGGCTTTTGATAGAAACAAATCTATATGGCTTACAGCAGGAGCATGCAAATTGGCTTTGTAGGCATATGGAAAGAAGGAACTCGTTAAGCATTGGGGGAAATTTGAGATTAAAAATCCTACTAAGGCTTTTAGTAATGTTTATTTATAATTATTTATCCCCCCCCCTTCTTTTTTTACTCCCTTCCCTTAAAAAATCCTAATATTGTGGCTGTACTTTGTATAAGTATTCTGGCAATGTAAACGAAATGGTGAAGTGCCCATGTGCGCTTCTTGTTTACAGCATGATAAACCAGTGAAAGAAAACTGAACCATTCTATAAGAACAAGAGTATAGAAGTTATGACTTTTGTTATCACAAGATATCCTATGTCTGACTTAATTTTACACTAAAAATTAATATATTTTATACTTAGCAAAGTTCTGCCTCTTTACTTCCAAAATTAAAATTTCCAATATTTGGGGGAATCAGTATTGTTTTTATATAACTTATTACATTTGAATCTCTATTCCATAATTGCACAAGCTATTTTCTATCTTGAAGATCGATTTATATACTTATATACATCAGTGTGAAAAATGTACAATCCATAAAAGCATTTTATCGTTATGTTTAAATGGGACTTAGATTACTTTGACATTGTGCTGCAACCACAATATTTTTGTATTCAACAATTTACCTGATAGAATAAAGAACATTTCCATTTTTAAAAATGCGAAGCAATTTATTGTCAGTTGTTACTTCGTGAAAGTTGGCACCCTTTTCATTGGCAAAAAATAAATCAGGTTTCCAGATTGAATCGAGCATGGATGGATCTAAATCTAAAGAGTCATCTGGATATTCACTATAAGCAAGGCGTGGATCATTCCAGTTCTGGCGGAGAAAAATATTCACTCGATAATCCTAAGGGAAAAAAATAAAAAAAGAAAGTTCTTTTTACTCTTACCTTTAATTGAACAATACGTACAGCATTTAATTAACTTTTCCAATTAATGAAAACAAATTAAATTGAATCACAAGGCTGATTGTGTCACAAGGCTGATTCTGGTCTTGTGATCTCTGACTGGTTGCTGTGAGGTGTGAAATTCAACTGATGAGGAGGTGGTCGGATCTGTCATCAATAGGTGGTTACGATGGTCTGCTTCCTTATAGATTTGTATCTGGTAGTAACTCAATTTGTTTGTTGATTTGTAGAATGCCAGGCTTCAATAAAGTGCCCGATGGGTTTTTGGTGTGACCAATGACTTTGCCTTTGGTCCATTCAAAGCAATGTTGTTTGTTGTCAGTGTTACTGATGATCAAGGACTTTGGGTCATGCCATTTGACAGCCAGCTGGTGTTCATGGATTCTGGGTTTTAACTGTTGTCCTGTCTGACCAACCTAGAACTGGTTAAAATGGTACACCATGAATCCATTCACACGAATCAAATCCTCAACTTTTTCAAAAACCACAACACAGCAGACAAAAGAAGCTGTGTCCAGACTCTCGTCAAGAGAGCCAAAACACACTGCAACACACCAAATCCCTAAGAGAATAGGAGAAATACTTCTTCAATGTTTTCTCTGCAATGGCTATCCTAGGAATTTCATACTGAGATGCATAACATCCAAATCCATAAAGCCACACAGAAAAACACAGCATAGGAACAAAGGCACTTCAAAAGTGGTTGCTAGGCTACTGCAACCCCTAGGAATAACAATAGCCCACAAATCTACGTTCACACTCAGACAGAAACACTTACAAAAACCAAAGACAGGACACGGAAGGACGACAGCACCAACGTAATATACAGAATCAGCTGCAACAATTGTAACTAGTTCTACGTTGGTCAGACAATATAACAGCTAAAACCAGAATCCATGAACACCAGCTGGCTGTTAAATGGCGTGAACCAAAGTCTTTGATCACCAGTCACATCAACAACAAATAACATCAGTTTGACTGGAATAAAGGCAAAGTCATTAGCCACACCAAAACCCGTCAGGAACATGAGTTTATTGAAGTGTGGCATTCTATCAATGGGCCCATCAACAAACACATTGACTTAAAACAAGCATATGAACCAATAAGGAAGCAGACCAAACCACCAACTGATGACAGAACTGACAACTCTCTCACCAATTGAATTTTGCGCCTCACAACAACCAGTCAGAAGTCACAAGAAGTCATCAGCCTCGTGATTCAATCAGTCTTGTGACTGTATCAGTTTTGTGATTCAACCAGTCACAAGACCAACCGATTACCCAAGAATGAGCGCTCAGTGAACCAGTTATTAAACCGGTAGGATCCCACCTCTGATTTGACCCCCTCTTCTTTGTGGCAGCCCCTAAAATGCTGGAATACTGTTATCATGTCGCCCCTAATTCTTCTTTTCTTTAGACTAGCCAAACCCAAGTCCTGCAGCCGTTCTTCATATGTTTTAGTCTCCAGGCCTTGATCACCTTAGTTGCTCTTCTGAACTTTTTCCAAAGTCTCAACATCTTTTTTGTATTATGGTGATCAGAATTGGTTACAGTATTCCAAGTGTGGTCTTACTAGGGTTTTATAAAGTGGTACTAATACTTCATGTGATCTTGATTCTATGCTTCTCTTTATACAATGAAGGATTGTATTACCTTTTTTGCTGCATATTGCTGGCTCATATTGAAGTGGACTTCAAGGTCCCACTCACAGTTACTGTTTTTGATCCAAGTCCCACCTTATCTATACTTATACCTTTGATTTTTCTCGCCTAAATGTAAATTGCTTTTCTCCACATTAAAATTCATTTTATTGCATTTTGTTGTCCATTTTTCAAATTTGTCAAGATTTTTGAATTCTGAGCTTGTCTTCCAGGCTGTTGGCTATTCCTGCCAGTTTAATGTCATCTGCAGATTTGATGAGTTCCCCTTCTATTCCTACATCTAAATCATTTGAAGACTACTGGGCCTAAGATGGAGCCTTGTGTTACCCAACTGTTTACTTCTTTCCATGTGGATGTAGCATCATTAAGGAGCATTAAGGACTATTTGCTAAGTACGGTTTATTAGCCAACTACAAATCCATCTGGTGTTAATGTTGTCTATTCCACATTTTTCTAGCTTACCAGGAAGTAGGTTGTGGCTACTTTCTCAAATGCCTTACTGAAATCTAAGTATACTATCTCCACAGCATTTCACTGGTCTACTAATTTAATAACTTTATCAAAGAATGAAATAATAATGGTGAAGCATAAGAACAACTTATTTGACTCCGGATAATATATGGAGCTATTTCTATTTCAATGGTTTTACTATTTGAAAAAAATGAAGAATATGTTTTAAAGTCATTGCTAATATAGTAGTTGTATTTTAGATATTTTATTTAAAAATATATAAGATTTTTAAAAAACTCCTTTCTACTCCATCCCTCATTTTTTTCTTTATATTAAATAAAGTATTCACTTGATAACTTCTGACAACCTCTCCAACCACAGAAACTGCTTAGTGAGTCATGAAGGCAGAATTAAAATACTTCTGGCAATGTTGGCACTTTCTGAAATAAAGTCTCTGATGATGTTCATTGACAGCTGAACATTTAAGAGTTTAGATATGACCTCGCCTGCTGTTCTTTGAGATAGAATATATGTTCAGTGACCTATTCAAGATTATGTATGCACCTTTAAACCATTCAGCATTACAGAACAGAAAATAATAGCTCATTTTTTATATTCAGTTCTATCGTAAAATTGCCTCTGTGCTCACTTGAATTTCCCTGAAGAATATTTTTATTTCAATAAATTCCTAGTGAACATGCCAAAAGCTGGCATAAGAGGATTGAAGGTAATTCATAATAATTATGTTAATTTGACAAAAGTTACAAGATAAAAAAAGTGCTTGCTTTATTTCATTTTCAGAGAGAAATTGATTCCCTTGCATTAAACAATAAGCTTCACTGTTGACTCTTAACGGAACTTTTTCTATTCTGCTCTCTTATTTTCTCTTCCTGCTTTTGTCTCACAATTATCACAAATTTCATTCTGGCTTTGATTTTTCTTTCAAAACAGTTTTGTTAGCTTCCTAAGAATAGCTATCAACAACCCCTGGATTTCAAATTTTATTACTAATGTCCAGAATTGAGTGAATGAATATTGATCTCAATTTAAAGCAACAACTAACTTTTTACTTTTTTAGAAAAATAACTACTAAACTGAATTTGATAGAACTGGCCACTATGATTAAAAACCTAACAAATTCATTACCGCGTGAGGCATGTTTGTTTGAAAATAAGGACAGTTGAGTGCAATTTCCAGTAATTGCATGGCTGTGTTCAGACTGTGTTCTTGCAAACAAGTACCGTAATAGAGGTTTATCACTGTATTTTTCTAGGAAATGTTTTAAAATATGTTTAAAGGTTGAGATACAGCCCTGGGAATTCTTAGTGGTAGCCTGCTTGTGCTTTTGACGTTCCAACAAAAGTAACTAAGTGGCAGATGAGATTGGAAACACTTTATATCTGGAGAATTCTTCATACATACCGTGTTTCCCCTGTCTTATTTTCTTTTGACCCCTGAAATAAGCACTTGGCCTTATTTTTGGGGAGGTCCTATTATTTTTGAGGTCTAGGAGGTTGTGGGCATGGTCACCTCATGGCTGCTGCCATGAGGGCTTATTTTTTGGGGAAGGATTATTTTAGCGCATGCACTCAAAAGCCCGATTGGGCTTATTATCCAGGGAGGTCTTATTTTCAGGGAAACAGGGTATCATACATCAGACTTTAGTTCTATGCTTTATTTATTTAAGATGTTTATATTATACTTATCTGAAAATTGAGGATTTATGTATAATAAAAGAAATAAGAATAACTGGCATTTAAATAATGCTATATATATAAATTGTTAAGGTTAGTAGAACTCCAAAGGAAAATTTCATTTTCATCTTGAGGCTAATAAAATAGGAAAAATATTCAATACATACAATGGTCATTTACATTACATTTACTTTTGTAAACTTTGCTGATGTTCACCCTCCAACAGGAGAAATTGAACATCATAATAATAATGGAGTTCTGCTTTTCATAATCTCTCTTATTTTAGTTGCAATTAGGATAATCTAAGGACATGAACCTATTCTCCAGACTCATTGCTAAAACACATGTAGTTGACATAAGAAATATAGTATAGGGCTTTAAAAATAATGGAATACAACCACAAGGGTTATTTTCTGTCAGTTTAATACTCTACCGTTCTGAATGGACTGTTATAACTATTTCAAAAGAAATTTCTTTCCCGTATAAGCAAGACATTCCTTTATCAACCTACTGTATTTAAAATGTTCTTTACAAGTTCTTCTTGCAGCTTTAACTTTAACTTTGTAATAGTATTCTGAGCGTTTCTCTCATTAAGCTTTTTGGGGGGAAATATGTCACTTCAGTTCACTAAAGTTTACTCTAGTCTAGACAAAAGAATGCAGATTGAAAATAGTTTCTTCCACTGGAGTGAATGGGAAATTTATGCTAAATGGAATTTTTACATTAAAATGGAGTTTTAAATTAGTTTTCAGTTAATATGTTTCCAAAGAAATTCAATTAGGGTTTACAAATAGTATTTAATGCAATCTCAGCAAGGTTATAATCAAATATGGTGCTTTATGTTTTCATATTGTCAATAATTAATGTAAAAATGAATAGGTTCTGCCAGATTTTCCTGATACAAACAAGCAATTGGATTTTTTTAAAAAAAATTAAGAAAAGGAAACATTTGATATTGCTTATTCTGTGTGTGTATATATATATATGTGTGTGTGTGTGTATGTATGTATGTATGTATACATATATGTGTGTGTGTATATATATATATACATACATATATGTGTGTGTGTATATATATAAAAGCCCAAGCTTGAAGATGGCAAGTGAGATCTTGCCGAAACATTGCAAAGACAATCTCAATCTTACACGGGAAAAGACCCGAATACAACAAAACCAGCATACCTACACCCGTGAAAATCTACATACATACATACATACATACATACATACATACATACATACACATACACATACACATACGTACGTACGTACATGTGTGTGTGTGTGTGTGTGTGTGTGTTGTATTTGTGCTGATAAATAAATAAAGGGAGACTAGTATAGATCTATTTCAAGCTGTTTAGCTCTCATCAACTAGCCATACCCTTACTGGGATTTGAACACATATACATATATATCATGTATACGGTATCCATTGTATGTTACTATGATTTCAGAATAATTTCACAATCTCATGTATATTCTGTATATTCATGCTTCTGAATAATCACTTTGCTGCAGTAGTCCATTTTGATAAATAGCCTGAGAATCCAACTTTTCAAACCTTCTCTGCTCCTCTGCTCTGCTCAGCTCAGCTCATAAAAAGGGAATTAATTGTTGTTCATTCACAGATCATCATGTATAAGGCTTCAAATTACATATTTATGTGAGATATGATACAAGTTCATGATGATGATTGTATCAAAATATATAGATTGTCATTTTGCCATAATGATAGATAGTCATGGAGCCTTCTTTTGTGTAAACTCGGCCTAAAATCAATTGTTCTGATGCATTGTAACTATGTACCATTTCTCTTCTATTTTTAATTTGTATAATAGAAACAAAAAAGATTTAACATATTTTTAAAAATAATAATTATTAATTGATTATTAAAATGCATATACATCATTTTAAAAAAACATAATTAGAGTTAAAAACATAACAAAAACAGAAAGAATCAAATGCATCAAATAAAGAGGAATGCAAGTTAAATGACAAATATTTCCATATATGCAATGTACTGTTGACACATTTATATAAAAATTTGAAAGATTATATAATGTAAAGGGGACAGTTTTACTACTATAATGTTTTCTTTGACAACTAGTTCCCAGCAAAATTGTCTGACTTGAATCTCTAATGGAAAGTGTTCATAAGGAAGTCAAAAGTAAGCATGCATCTATAGAATGATATCCTACGAACTAAAAGAGCATTAAAGTATTACATATATGTAATACATAATGCATAGTTTAATTTTATTTATTTACCGTATTTATTCAATTTCTAAGGCTGCCCAACTCAACCAGGTGACTCAGGGTAGTTAAATATTTATTTTGTCTTATTATGAAAAAGTTAAAGAATATTGAAGCTCATATTATAAAATGGCTGCTTTGATCCTAACTAAATTTGGCCCCCCAAAAAAATCATTTTAGCTGCAAAGATGCATAATTTAAAAGGAAACCATTAGATACTGGAAATCTCTGAAATCAGAACTACAATTTAATACTAGTGGATGAAAAGTGTACTTGGTATAATGAAAAATTATAACTGCTTGTATTCAGGGCCTTAGAGATTTATATGTTCAGCATGTATCCAAAATTGCAGTTTTCATTCTTGATTAAAATGAGAGATGAAATGATGAGGTCTCTGGATACAAGGACAAGTTCTATTCAAAGCTGAAAAAACACAGTCAGTCTGATCAGAAGAGATGTACTTATTCCTCTTCATCAATCAGGAACTTTCACCATATGGTTTGCATAAAATGACAGATCCAATGGATGTTCAGTTCAAATATGATTCCACTTAAATATTTTTTCCATTTCTTTATGTGACAGAAGCAAATTAATATGATTAGATTTGCTCTTCTTCATCATTAAACTGAATTAATGTATGGTACTCTTAAGAACCAGAAGTGCACTTTTATTTATGGATTTAGCTACAAATCATTAAGTCACTATGGGAGGAGCAGACCTTGTTATGCCCATAAAAAACTCATATATATAAAGATATTCTTTACCAATTAGTTTTTAGATGAAATTCAAAGTGCTAGTTCACTGATATGGTGAACCTTGTAGAGACCGAGAATCTTTTGCAGCCCAAACTGCAACCCAAACCCCACTTATTTATCTCAAAGTGCCAACACAGCAATTTAACCTGAATATTGAGGTTTTTTTCTACCTAAAATAATGATATATAAGGCAGAGGTCAGCCAATTGTTCTAAGAAAAATGTGATAAAGGCACTTTTACGCTCCTTCATTTTTTTCCTGCTTTTGAAATATTACATTTAGCAACAATAAAAAATAAAACCTTTTGTAATATCATTTCTCTTTTCTTCCCTCTCTCTTTCCCCTCTCTCTTTCCTTCCCTCTTTCTCTCTTTCCCTCTCTCCCTCCCTCTCTCTCTCTTCTTCTCTGTCCCTCTCTCTTTCCCTTCCTTCCTCCCTCCCTCTCTCTCCCTTATTCCATCTCCCCCCCCCCCGGGGAGAAACACAATGGAGCTGGGCTAGTTATTGCCTATAAAACCATAAATATCATAGGCCTTATTTGTTTTCCCATAGTATTTAACTGTCTGTGCATTCCAATAGGGTCAACTTGTTTCAAAACTCATTAAGAATTGTCATGTTGTTTAGTCAATGTTGCTAAACCCGCTGTTTGAAACAAAATCACTCTGCAGATTCACATGGTCTCATTTTGTCCAACTTCGAGAGTTTTTAAAATACTAGTTCTTCTGCTAGGCCTTGGGTTAAGATGTTTGGATAAGTCACTTTAAGCCAAGGGAGTATATGGAAGTGTGGTTTTGTTCCTTCAGACAAGTTGTGCATGGAATTGTTAATTTAATTTTGTTAAGCTATCCAGAGACATCCTACAAAATAAATAATTAACCACACAAACAAATAAGGATAGGAAAAACAGAGATATCAATGAACACAGAGACTTAACAATTATATGAATATGATAGCAAACAACAAATAAACATAGAAGAAAATTCTGGTCAGGAGAGATGGTAATTTTGAATAAATAAAAGAAATGCAAAGGGACAGTAAGAAGCCCCAAAGAGAGAAAGGAAAAAGATCAATATGACATGGAATACAGTCAGAAATTCATTATTTTGACTAGAGGAGGAATCTAATTTAACTGCTGCACTTATTTATTTTAAACCATTGACTTATTTCAAACCTTAGTGGGAAGTATTACATACATACATAAATAAGCAATTCAACATGATGTACACAGAAAGTGTTAGTATAACAATAAGAACTAATATGTAAAGAGAATAAAGTTAAATTAATAATTTCAAGTTTAAGAATAAATGGAAGGCAGCTACAGAAGAAGGTTAATTTTGTTTTAGTATTATACAAAGTGATGTGCTTCTGAAAATGATCTAAGGCAGTGCTTCTCAAATAGTGGGGCGGGCCCCCCAGGGGGGGCGCGAGGCTCCATAAAGGGGGGCTCAGCTCAAATTATTTTATATATTTTTGTTTTGCAGGTTAAAGTTTTTTTTAATATTGTATTCCTTTAAATCCTGTGCTCCTTTAAATCTTTTCTGCTACAGTTAATAAAGCTATTCTTTGTTGTAAATTGATCCACATTTCTTTCTTTTTTTATTCTCTTATACGTTAATAAGGATACAGTGTTATGCAGAGGTGTACTTATAACAATTTTATAGACAAATGATACTATTTACAGTCGTGCGGGGGGACGCGAAATGTTTTCTTCTTCCTAGGGGGGGCATGACAGAAAATAATTGAGAAGCACTGATCTAAGGTAAGGTAACAAAAATAATCAGAAAATAAGCTGTATGCATGAGCAATCAGTTGACATGTTATGCAATGTGAAATGGGTTGATGAAAGGAGAATTTGGCATTTCTTTTTCTTTTCTAAAAAATGTATAGAAATGTATATTAATTAAGGATCATTGGAATTACATAGAATAATGTACTTATTATATAATAAATGCATAATATTTTAGTTGATCCATCTCTCATTCTTACACATATTAAGTCACTTATTTCAAAGTCATTTGGGTACAACTGTTACTCTAATATGTTGCAGTTAGATGGTTAGCTTCCTAGCGAATTATAACATTTACCCTATTGTGACTTATAGTGCTACATTATGGTATTTTTATTATAATTTTACCTTATTTAATATTTTATCTTGTATATTGAATATATATATTTGCTGATGTTTCATTTAAACTTATGTTTGTGTCTGTATGTATAAGGTGTTTCAGTTGTATATCAATGATGCCGTATGCTAAATAAATAAACTTTAATATGTTAATATGTAAAATTTTCCGTAAGAGCATCTTACCATTGTTGTTTCTGCAATGGATCCAAAACTATTAATGAAGATGTTGCATGTAACATTTACTGGAGGCCCTATAAAACATTAAGGCATGAAGAAATTAGTGTCTTTATGAAAATGAAATTTGTACTATTTTCAAAATTTATGAAATGGCTAAATTTCAGTGGAAAAGAAAGATATTTTTAAGGATATGGTTTGACTATTATACTGGCATGGTAATCATGTGTCTATATTGGATTGATGCTGGTAATTCTTGAAATCCATTAGTAATTGGCCAAGCTTCTAGAACTATTGTTTTTAAACAATAAAGAATTCATGATAGTTGAATCAAATATTTGAATGCTTTTGAAAGATAGTTGATTTTGCTTTGACGGATACAATAACCAGGGATGTCAAACTCAAGGCCTGGGGGCTGGATCGGGCCCACAAGGTACTTAGATCTGGCCTGCAGGGCCACCCTGGAAACAGTTACGGACCAGCCCGCAGTGCCTCTACCTGTAAAAATGGAGCCCAGGAGGGCTGCATGAGGCCTTCCTGAGCTTCGTCTTTGCTGGCAGAGATTATCAGGAGAACATCACAGCTGAAAAAGAGAACAAAGTGTGTGGGTTTCTTCCAACAGCTGAGGAAGTGGAGGCTTCCAACAGCCAAAGCTTCTGCTCCTCTTCCTTCCTTGGCTGTTAGAAGAAGCCCCTGTGCTTCGTTCTCTCCCCCTGATTTCTCCCCCCCCCCACTGCAAGCCAGGCAGCTCTCAAAGAGAACGAAGTGCGGGGACTGCTTCCAACAGCCAAAGCCTCCGCTCCTCTTCCTTCCTTGGCTGTTGGAAGAAGCCCCCGTGCTTTGTTCTCTTTGACAACCGCTTGCAATGGGGTGGGGTGGGGAGAAATCAGGGCGAGAGAGTGGGCGGGAGGACGAGCAGGGACAGGCCAGGGACCGTACTGGTATGGAGGCATGGCCAGACTGCCATTGCCAATGGTACAGAAAGATACGGCCAATTTCCACTATGGGTATGCCCGTACTGATCCATACCGGATGGAACCCACCTCTGCATACGTCCCAACATGAGTGATGTTGCACTGGCTGCACACATCCTGGCCACACCCACCCAGACCCCCAAACACAACCCTGATGCGGACCTCAATGAAATCAAGTTTGACACCCCTGCAATAGACAGTACAGTTCTATACCCCAATGACTAAAAGTGACTTTATTTCACAAAGCTATTCCTCCAATTCAAAACCTGATTACATCATAGGTCAGTATACAAATAAAATGTCAATTATTTCCAACAAATGACAGGAATATATTAGTGAAAGGAAATTTGTTCCATTTCTGGGCAATTACTATAGTGTTAACATTTTTAAAAATAATTTGAAACATGCCTTCTTATCATTAAATTAAAGAGAAAAGTTAAATTTTGTTTTCATAACTATATCTTCCTAAATTGTTCAATGTATCTTAGTGAAATGAAGATGATCATATGTTTTTAGTTGCCTATCTTAATATCACTTCCATGTTTTATATGTGAATGATCAAACCCTATTGAGGAAATAATTGCCCAATTTATAATGCTCAAACACTAATTCAATAGAAAAAAAAACAATAGCTTTACTTGCTATCACGTTCTTCATTCTCATAGGACACCTGCTATCTATCTACATTTTCCCCCTTCTTTTGTGGATATAAGCAGTTATAAACTAATAAATAATGCTGTACCCATTCTTTTTTTAAAGGGCCATGAGACATATTGTAAATTTATTTTAAAAAATAATATAAAATTTCCAAGCTGATGTTTTATTTTGCAGCAACTTCCTTTTTAATTTTGATTAAATTTAAATAAAATTAGTTGAGCTAATTAAATTAGTTGTATATAATTCCTACATATTTTTTAATTTTTGGATATATAGCACTGTGGATACATAATATTTTGTTTATTTTATTTTCTGCTTAACTGGAACCCAAGTACCTCTAGAATACCATAAATTATCACCAGGGGAGAGAGGGAGAATGTATTTAGAAAATATCACACAATATCATAAATATTTTAAAGTTGCAAAATCTACTAATGGGTTTACATCTGTCCCATTCTACACTATAATATAGTAGATCAGGATGGTTGTACTGTATATAGTCTAAGTTTCAGAATCCAATCACTAAATGAATTACTAAGACTTAAGCAGACTTATTTATATCTTTTTTTCTGAAATCTTTTTAAAGGAGGGGAAATTATTTGTTTAAAATAATCTTTTGTTCAGAATAACTTTACATTAAATTGAACTGGAAGTTGTGCTGATAAGCTAAGCAGTGATAAATAAACATTAACGTTTAAGTTCTGGTAATAGTTGTGTAGGAATGAAAAGTAGTGAAATTATAATGCAATATTAGAAATATCTTTCATCTTAAGTAATTATATAAGTTTATACCCAATCCAATTTATCTCCAATGGTCTGAGGATCAGTGTAGCATTGCATGGCTACATATCATTGTTAGGTATTTTGTGTCTACAATATTTGCGTGATTTGCAGACTGTGTCTGCAAATGAAGCAGTTTGGTAAATCGGTTCTAATCCTTTGTTCTAAGGGCATTGTGAAAAAGCATTTACTGTATAGATCTAATCATAAGGAATTGTTGAAATAAATTTAAACTCATGTTGGCAGTATTTTATATATGTTAAACCAGGCTTCCTCAACCATGGTTCTGGGAACCCTAGGATTCTTCAAAAGGCCACTAGGGATTTCCGGGGAGATCATGATTTATATATGTAAGAAAACAGTGACTGAACAAAAATTCTCCAACATCCAATCCTAGGTTGATCCACTGGAGTGTATGGACTCTGTGCAAGCAGGAATATGAGTAAAGCCTGAGCCGATGAGTGAGGAGGGAGCAAGGGCAGAGGAATAGCAGATGGTTGAGAATGCACTAGAGAGATGCTACCAGGACCTCCATGCCAGGCCTCTTTGCCAGCTTGCCAGCTTACTAGCCTGCTTTTCTGAAAGTATAGTGCCCTGGGGGACTCCATCTCAAAGTGGATTCAGGAGATCTGAGACTGGCCTGGGCACCAGTGGAAGCAGGAGCCACCACAAAGGTTTAGGGGAGGAGGGAAGGTGGGAGGAATAGAAACTTTTTATTTATTTTTAAGTTTAAGAACACTCTTAATGCATATATGCAGGTCTACACATAAAATGAAGATACTGAATGGCAGGGGTTCTCCCAGGCCTGAAAATAATATGTTTCCTCCAGATTTAAAAGTTGGGAAAGAAAAAGAGGCTGAAAATCTGGGTGCATCTTATACATCGAATACAGCATTTTGTGCCTCCTGAACCCCCCCCCCCTTCACCAAAATGGCCATGCATACCCTTATGGAGGCTTTCAGAGAGCTCCTGGGGACTGGGGAGGGCAGAAATGAGCAAAAAATGGACCATTTCCCCCCCCCCAACCCCCAGCAGCACTCTATAAACCTCCATAAGGCTATGCATGCAATTTTTTGACAAGAAACGGGCCCGTTTTCGTGAAAAATGGGTCATTTTTTGCTCGTTTTTGCCCCCATCCCCTAGGAGCACTCTGCAAGCCCCCCTCCCCCAGGCTATTCATGCCTGTTTTGGAGGGAAATGGGCCCATTTTTGCAAAAAAACGGGCCATTTTTGGAAGGCTTACAGAGTGCAAAAACTTTTTTTCCCTTTTGAAAAGCTCTTTAACTGATTGATGAGAATTACATTTATCAAGTGCTGTGCCAGCAGAAAGTCTTAGGTGCTGCAGATTGTCAGCGATTTCCTTCTCCAGCACATAAATACACCTGGAAACATCTACCTACCTACCTGCTCCCCCTCCCTCCCTCCCTCCCTCACTCCCTCCCTCTCTCTCTCTCTCTCTCTCTTTATCCCTCTATTTACCTTCCTACTCTCTCTCTCCCTACCTATCTACTGTATTTCTCTCTCTCTCTCTTTCTATTTCTCTCTCTCTGTCCCTCTCCCTACACTCTCTCTCCCTACCTATCTATTATATTTCTCTATCTCTCTGTGTCTGTCTATTTCTCTCTCTCTCTCTCTCTATCCCTTCATCTACCTACCTACTTACCTACTCTCTCTCTCCCTACGTATCTACTGTATTTTTCTCTCTTTCTCTCCCTCTCTATCACTCTACTTACCTACCTACTTTTTTTAAAAAAAATTGCCTCTTCAAAACCCTGGTTCATCTTATACTCCGCTGCATCTTATATTCCAAAAATACAGTATTTGTTATATGAATTGTACACAAATAATAAAATGATATAGTAACTCTAGTAGTATTTCTAATTTTTGCTTTCTTCTGTGTGAAGATTTCAATATTGCTTTTCTAGATTTCTCTTCTAATGTATTTGGAAAGTTATATTATTCCTATAATTCAGGATTTATATTTATGAAAGCACACTGAAGCAGATCATCCATCCTACTAATGCATAGTCTTATGTTTATTTTAACTATTTCAACTTTCTCATATTTGATTTTGATTCTATCAAAGTCTTTTCGGGATTCCAATAGATTTGGAGCTTTCATTTAATACTTTTCTGTACCTTCACACAATTTCTCACATTGCATTGTTGGATTATGCATTCCTTTTTATTTTATTTATCCATTAATAAAGGTGATGTATGTGTTAGTCATTCCTGACTCTAGGGGGCAGTGCTCATCTCCGTTTCAAAGCTGAAGAGCCAGCGCTGTCCGAAGACGTCTCCGTGGTCATGTGGCCAACATGACTAAACACCAAGCGTGCATGGAACGCAGTTACCTTTCGACCATAGGTGGTCCCTATTTTTCTACTTGCATTTTTATGTGCTTTCGAACTGCTAGATTGGCAGAAGCTGGGACAAGTAACGGGAGTTCACTCTATTATGCAGTACTAGGGATTCGAATCACCAAACTACCTATCTTTCTGATCGACAAGCTCAGTGTCTTAGCCACTGAGCCACGTCATCCCTTCTCTTTATCCATTAAAAACAGCCAAATAAAAGCAAGTATGTGGAAAGAAAAACATTTTAAAAACTCACGTCATCTCTTACATATTTTAAATAACTGAAGCAACTGAAGCACTCACATACTGTATATGCATTAACTTCCCAATGTAAAGGAGAGCATGATTGAACTACCTGCTATGTAGTTGTTAAAAATTAGATTATTAAAGAATGTATTCCCTTTTTTGGTGAAATCACCAAATTTCCCTCCATCACAATTAATTTTAAATGCCATGATTTCTTTCCATTCTTTAGCAACCAACGCTTAGTCCCAACTATTTTGCTTTCGGACATTTGACCATCCTCATTGATATCAGCTTAGAATATTTATTTATTTGTTTGCTTGTTTGTTAAATTTATTTGCTGCTGAAAAATTATAGAATAAAAGTTGCTAAGGAATCTTTCATTTTTTATTGTGCCATGCAGTCTTTACTTTCTACTATGGATTTTACTTTTAGCTTTGACTAAAAATGGATAGTATACAATGCAGTCAAACATGTAACAAGATACCATTATAGAGTTGAATCCATTTTTTTATTCTCATTGTGCTTAATGATAATTTTTTAAAAATAAACTAACACAAAATCCAGCACAGTATGCATAAAATAATAATAATAATACTAAATACAATATAAATTCACAATCAAATGAATATGAAATTCTAAAAACACAAGAAGATTATCAATCAATCAATAAAAATTCATAGGAAACATAAAAAGAAATTTACCTGGGGCCATAAAGTAATAAACGAATAATGAAATTACTTTCTAAATTTCAGGATGATACATTTCTTTTCACTGAATCCCTATTCATAGATTTTTGTCTGTGTTATCTAGTCATATAATATTACTAGTATTAGTAATTTTACTACTAATATCTAGATAACGCTAATACTAATGTTATCTAGAATTACAAAAACATGTTAATTTAATCATAATAATAATAGGATTTTAATAGCTGCAAGGACCCTAAATTTCACTGTAATCACATATTGATTACGACATGAAATTTCCATAATTATCCTTTTTACATTGTAATTCATCCAGTATCTATTCTATTCTTTTTAAAAAATGCTTCGTCTTCGATTCAACATTTCCCTTGCCAATTCTTTCCAAATTACAATATAGATAGAAATATTTTTTATTAAAATGTATAGAATCAAGGCCATAATCCAGGGGTGTCCAAACTTGGGAACTTTAAGACTTGTGGACTTCAACTCCCAGAATTCCCCAGCCAGCTGGGGAATTCTGGGAGTTGAAGTCCACAAGTCTTAAAGTTCCCAAGTTTGGACACCCCTGCCATAATCTAAATTACAGTTTTAGGCAAATGTGTTGTTTAGGAAAGTAATTTGGAAACAACTTTTAGCATAAATGAAAATATTGGAATTAAATAAATAACCTAGAAGATTAAATTACCTTTGAAATTTGGTCTGATTCTTGCATCATAGCCAGACATTCTTCCCATTAATTTATCCAGAAAATCTGAAGGAGACATTGGCATACTACGGGATCTCGCACTGTCAATTTCCTTGGTTGCCACCAAACTAAAAGCAAGAAAAATTCTCATCAGTGTAACCATACAATTTTTTTCAGGTCTTAAAATTATGTCCTTGTAATATGAGGTTTCATCATTTCAGTTCAGCATCACAAGTCAAAGCCAACCCTCCCCAAAGCACCATACAATTTGCTAGATTTTATTTCAATATTTTTTTTAACAAGTCTCACTATCGTTTTCTGAAAAAAATGTTTATTACACAAACTACACAAGTTTACCAATGAGCTTTCAGCTGCAATTCAAGTGTAGATTGTCACCTTGACTCTGCTATCCCTTCAAATGGCTAGTTTTGGTATGTTCATTTAGGTTGAACCAGGTTGGGTTAGTTTATGATGTATATTTGTTCTCTTTATTATTAAATAAATTTTAAATAATTCACTTTTTAAAGCATTTTTTCTCTGCTGGTTCGGGCAAATAGGCAGGGGAAAAAATGCTTTAAAAAGTGGAGAAAAATCTTCCAACAATCGCACGGCTCATAGCTGAGTTGCATGATCATCAGAAACTTTCCCCCCCACTTTTTAAAGCATTTTTTCCTGCCTATTTGCCTGAACTGGCAGCAAAAAATGCTTTAAAAAGTGAAAAAAAGTTGACCATGCCCACCTAGTCACATGATCCCCTTCCACCAAGCACAGTGGTGAGAATGAGTACTGCAGGCTACTTCTGTTGCCTGCCAGCTGCCTGCAATTTTGCAGTTCGATTCTCACCAGGCTCAAGGTTGACTCAGCCTTCCATCCTTCCAAGGTCGATAAAATAAGGGCAGATTGTTGGAAGCAATATGACAACTCTGTAAAACCACTTAGAGAGGGCTATAAATCACTGTGAAGCAGTATATAAGTCTAAATACTATTGCTATTGCTAAGTGGTTTAAGAAATTTACATTATTTATTTTATTTAGTTATTAAATGTATTTACTGCCCATCTCGATTCAAGACAACTCTGGGCAGCTAATATGGTTTTATGAAACCATAAAACATAAATATTTCTTAATACAATAAAATGGAAGTACAATCAAGAGTAAAATTACTTTTAAAAGTTGGGAGCTATTATAAAAATCAATAGTTTAATCTCAGTTTTTAACATGAGAAATGATGATTTTTCTGTTAACTATAAGGCATGTGTTTCTTGTTCTTAATTATTATTTGATTAATTTTATATGGATTAATTAATTGTACATCAATTAGAATCTATACAAACAAAGCAGTATATAATTATATTGAGCAAATAAATATAATATATAATAAAAGGTTTTCTTTAAGTCTAGGAATACAGTTTTAGGATCCAGTAAAATGGATAACCATGGGCTAATAACTATGACTATTTTTTTAAAAAAAATAAACTGCTGTAAATAGTAGAAATATTACCTATTAATAACTAATACTAGCATTGTTTAAAATATCCTGTTAATCTTCATTGAAAGATGAATGTACCAAGGATGAATCTTCTGGTGAGGGAAGACAATATTTTATAAAATTGATTATGTAATACTTTGTATCTTACATAAAGCTGCTGAGAACTAGAAAAGGTTACAGATAACATTTTGTAATTAACCACTATATACTTTTAACCTTAACAGGAAAGTTATCATTTTAGCTACTATATAATGGGGTTTTTTTAACAGCTCACATCTAATAGCCTTATCTTGTTCATTTTGCAGTACCCATGTAAGAAAGTCAAAAGGGAAAGTATTATGATATATTATTTTAAAAATACCAGACAAAAAACTATCAGTAATATGCATCACAAAAACTATCAATATCTATGCCTCTGACAAAGGATTTTGGAATCCTCAGTATCCACCATTTTTGCTGAATGTGCACAGAAGACTTGATCCTTTCTATTGTTTTTCTCTTCATGTACCTTCCTCAAACCTCCCTCAAACTTCTTGTCTACCTTCTAATCACATTACATAAGCACATTTCTACTTGTTAATTATAAAAAAAACTAATTTAGCATATGGAGACAAGATACAATATAGTTCACTTCAGTGACGTGCGGTGAGGTTTATGGCTGGTGAGGCTGGTGACGTCATCAGGAAGGCGGGGAATGGGACCACATGTGCTGGAGGCTGAGGCTGCCTCAGTCTCCAGCACACGTGATCCCATTCCCTGCCTTCCTGAGCGCGCTCCACCAGCTCTTTACTTTACTTTACTTTATTTCAAACTTTTATACCGCCCCCTCTCCCAAAAGGGACTCGGGGCGGTGTACAGTCAGTTTAAAACACATAAATACATGGAAAGAAATACAAACATAGTTAAATACTAAATACTTAAAAGAGGAGGCTGTAAAAACTGTACCTAAAGTAAAGCAATTAAAACAATGTTAAAAAATAACCCCTAAAAATACCCAAATTAAAAATATCTGCCAGGAGGTAAGATAAGACTAAGCTGGCTAAATGGAACAGGTGAGTCTTCAGTTTTTGTCGGAAGGAGCGGAAGTCGGTGGTGGTTCTGATATCGGGGGGGAGGTCATTCCAGAGGGTTGGGCCCATCACAGAGAAGGCTCTACTCCTCGGCGCCGCCCGTTGGCATTGCTTAGTGGATGGCACCAGGAGGAGTCCCTCCCTGTGAGAGCTCGCGCTCCGCGATCCCCAACAGCAGCTGCTTTTCAGTGCTTTTCTATGCGTCTGGCGTTTAGGACATCCGGCTATCTACCTAAACGCCAGACGTACAGAAAAGCACTGAAAAGCACTTCGCCTCCAAGCCACTTCGTTTTGATGACGTCGCCGATGTTGCTGCTGGCCGCGGCCGGATGGAGGTAACCAGAGTGGCGCCGAGGGGTCCGGGCGGACGAAAGAGCAAGCGAGCGAGCGATGGAGGATCAGGCAACCTGATTCTTGGTCGCTCGTCCGCTGGACTGCTTCGCGCCACTCTGGCTACCTCCATCCGTCCGCGCATGGCAGCTGCGGTGACGTCATCAAGCCCCTGCCACTTCTGGACGTCAATTACAGTCGCGAGGAGCACGCAAAGTACAGCGGAGGCAGGAAGGTTATTGGCGCTTCCGAGAACCCTCCTGCCTCTGCCGGTTGCCCAGCTGGCACCGCCCCGCTCCTCCTCCTCCCTCCTCTTCCTCTTATATATATGAAACTCCCTCGTGGATATTATTATTATATATTATTATTTCATGATGAGAAGTGAGGCTCTGCCTCCCCTGCCTCCCCTGA
Source organism: Natrix helvetica (assembly GCF_964273705.1). Lineage (NCBI taxonomy): Eukaryota > Metazoa > Chordata > Lepidosauria > Squamata > Natricidae > Natrix > Natrix helvetica. The sequence goes on along the minus strand of NC_138558.1, from coordinate 49,668,121 downwards.
CCGCACATCCCTGGTTCACTTTCTTCTCTATTTTGAATCACTGTTTTTCCAAATTCAAGTTCACTTAGCTTCATTGTAAGAGTTTTTTTTTAAAAAAAGTTCTGGCATGACCATGATTGTTATAAATTCCACATTTTGCTATGATCCAAACAGAAATCTATGCAGTAAAGCCATCTGATAAAATATACCACAACCTACTACTTCATAAGATAGAAAAATATGGATTAGACAGCTTCATCACCAGATGGATTTGTAACTGGATGACCAAGCGTACTCAATGTGTAGTCCTCAATAGAACTGCATCTACAAGGAAGTATGCAGTGAGGTCTCCCAAGATTCTGTTTTAGGCTCAATACTCTTCACCATCTTCATCAATGATTTGGACAAGGGGATAGATGGGGAACTCATCAAATTTTCATATGACACCAAGCTAGCAGGAATAGCCAACATTCCACGAGATAGGCTTAAGATACAGAAGGATCTTGACAAACTTGAACATTGGGCACTAACAAAATGTAATTCAATGGTGAAAAAGTAAGGTTCTACAAGAAAAAGCAAAATGTATTGGTACAGTATATGTGGTACCTTGCTCAATAGCAGTAACTGTGAGAGGGACCTTGGAGTCCATTTAAATATGAGCCAGCAGTGTGCTGCAGCTGCCAAAAATGTAAATACAGTTCAAGACTGCATTAACAGAGGGATAGAATCAAGATCATGCGAAACGTTAATAACACTTTATAATGCTTTGGTAAAGCCACATTTGGAATATTGCATCCAGTTTTGATTGCCACGATGTAAAAAAGATGTTGTGACTCTAGAAAGAGTACAAAGAAGAGTAACAAGGATGATTAGGGTACTGGAGGCTAAAACATATGAAGAATGGTTACAGGAACTGAATATATCTAGTTTAGTGAAAATAAGGACTCAGGGTGACATGATAGCAATGTTCCAATATCTCAGGGGGTTGCCACAAAGAAGAGGGGGGTCAATCTATTCTCTGAAGCACCTGAGCACAGGACAAGAAGCCATGGATGGAAACTAATCAAGGAGAGAAGCAACCTAGCACTAAGGAGACATTTCCTGACAGAACAATTAATCAGTGGAACAACTTGCCTCCAGAAGTTGTGAATGCTCCAACACTGGAAGTTTTTAAGAAGATGTTGGATAACCATTTTGTCTGAAATGGTAGAAGGTTTCCTGCCTGAACAGGAAGTGTTTGGTTTGGTTTGGTTTGGTTTGGTTTATTTGGATTTATATGCCGCCCTTCTCCAAAAGGACTCAGGGCGGCGTACAACATTAAAAAACACACATCCCAAAAGTTAAAAAAGATTAAATCCATATCCAAAAAAACCAAACCGAATTTTAAAAAAACAATACATTTAAAATAAGTTAAAATTAAAATTAACAGGCCAGGCCGGCTTGCTGGAAAAGCCAACTTTTTAGGGTGCGTCAGAAGGACCGGAGGTCGGGGATTATGTGAAGCTCCGGGGGCAGCTCATTCCAGAGGGAAGGTGCTCCCACAGAGAAGGCTCTCCCCCTGGTGGTCACCAGCCGACACTGCCAGACCGACGGCACCCTGAAGAGGCCAACTCTGTGGGATCGTACTGGACGGTGGGAGGCTACTGGTGGCAGTAGGTGGTCTCGCAGGTACTCTGGGCTTAAGCCATGGAGTGCTTTAAAGGTCATAATTAATACCTTGAATCGCACCCGGAAAACAACCGGCAACCAGTGCAGGCCGCCTAAAAGGGGTGTAACATGGGAGTACCTAGGTACCACCACGACAACCCGCGCGGCTGCATTCTGGACCAGCTGAAGCCTCCGGTGCTTTTCAAGGGCAGCCCCATGTAGAGAGCATAGCAGTAGTCCAGGCGAGAAAGGACGAGGGCATGAGTGACTGTGCACAGAGCATTCCAATCCAGGAAGGGGCGCAACTGACGTACCAGGTGAACCTGGTAAAAGGCCCCCCTGGTCATGGCCGTCAGGTGTTCTTCTAAACTAAGTGTGACTAGAAGACTTTGAAGTCCCTTCCATACTCTGTTATCCTGTTATTTTGAAATCTTGTAATAATCAATAAAGAAGATATATATCTTCTTAAAGTCTGATTGTAGATTAACAATCTTATTTCATGTCCCTCTGTCTTTTTCATGATTTGCTTATTTTTGGTATTTTTAATTTCTTGGATGTCTTTATTCATTTTGCAAGTTCTTAAGCAAAGCAGTTAATACATTGGTTCCCTTTTTAGATCAAGCAATATCGTTTCCTATTTATTGAAATAGTTAGACTCTTTAGAAAAGGTTTTGTGCTATCCCAGAGGACAAATCTGTCTCCAGAAGCACTGCAAACAACATTTGACATACAAAGGGAGAGTTCTATTGTGAAGGTTTCTTATTGTTACTGCTAGTCAGTTGATATTCAGGTTGATATGATCCTGGAATTGGCATAGTGATCTGGAAGAAATGATTATTTCCCACTCTCCAAAGGAGAAGATCCTGTAAAACAATTCCAGAGACAGCACGATTTTGCCCATACCATTATTTATCTGAGTGGTAGGTGTTCCCTCACTTATGAGTGGAGATGAAATAATAGCAATAGCATTTAGGCTTATATGCCATCCCATAACACTTTACAGCACTCTCTGGGCAGTTATGATGTAGAAGCATTATTTGCTTATTGTGCCCAATAATCCAGATGCTCATTTTACTGTTCTCGGAAGGATAGAAAGCTGAATTAATCTTGACCCCTGTCAGGATCAAACTCCGGGCTGCGGTCAGAGTTTTGCCTGAAATATTGCATTTTAGCCACTGTGCCAGTTCATAGAAGATAATATCATGAGAACAAGGAAGAAAACACTTTACTTAATATATTTGTGCTTAAGTGAGAATACGAAAGGCTGCCAAGTTTTATTAGCTTTATTGAAATATTTAAAGATATTTAGCAAAGTTAGAACACAAAGCAAATAAACATATGGGATTCAACAAAAAAGTCCCTAAGTCCAATGAAAGAAAATCAAATAAACCAAACTCCATTCAGAAGAAAACATCTAGGAAGCACTGTAACAAAAGTAACCATATTTAATTCTGGTTCAACCAGTTGTTCATTATACATAATAGGCATCCAAGGACATGGACAATAATAAATGTTTGAAAATGTGACATGATACAAACATATGATTTAGGTATGTGCATGAAACAATGGAATGCAAATACAAATGGCCATGGATTGTGACATTGCTATGCATATTTTCTTATTTTTTCCCATTATTAAAGTATATGTTAGATTCATATTCCCTAAATACCTTGGAACAATTTGTGCTTAATTAGTCCTTCCAACAAAGTTAAATATTCTTCATTAAAGCACGAACAGCTAATAAAAACTAAATATCAAATTTAATACAATTCTGCTACTACCTTGGATCTTTAGTGTGATTTAAAAATGTAATAAAAATGTACCTTCAAATCTGTACTACAAAACTCCAGACTTCTGTTTTCTATGGCTTTTTTTAAAACTGAGTTAATGATTCTCTAGAGTTTTTAAAACTGAGAGTTAATGACTATCTAGAGTTTTGCAGCCAAGAGCTGGTAGCTTTAAAATGAAGCCTGTTGAATCAAAGCAAAGGCCTGTAAATCCAGCAATATATTACTTTGTAATGGCCAAGAGCAATTAGAATAAGCAATGTGCAGTATACAGGATTTATATAGAGAATGTAATTGTTTTATGTAAAAAAAAAAACTGTTTCAAAGCCTTATCCAGGAGGAAGCAGACTACCAATACTTTTACATACATGAATAAAGCTACATACAGTCAGGCATAGCAAGAAAGCTTTATTATTTTTTATAAGCTTAAGATAAATATCCATTTTTAGGATGGATATGTGTCCTTATAAGCACTTTGTCATTATACAATGTTATTTTTACTGGAAATAATACCAATACAGGATCAGTGATATGCAGGTACTCTTCGACTTACAACTTAAAATTTCTGTTGCTAACAAGAATTTGGCCCCATTTTATGACCTTTCTTGCCGCAGTTCTAAGTGAATCACTGCACTTGTTACATTAGTAATTAAAAGTTGTTAAATGATTATGGATTCCCCGTTGACTTTGCTTGTCAGGTTTCAAAAGGGGATCACGTGACCCAGGAACACTGCAACCATCATAAAAATGAGTCAATTGCCAAGCACCTGAATTTTGATCACATGACCATGGGGATACTGTAATGATTGTAAGTGTGAAAAACAGTAATACATCACTTTTTTCAGTGATGTTGTAACTTTGATCGGTAACTAAATGAACTGTTGTAATTTGAGGACTGCCTGTAGAAGCCATAGTAATATAAGAACATTTCTAAATAAATGAATCCACGTATTATAGACTTTATTATTAACACAAGCCAAGACAAATATGGGGGTGCGATATCTCAGTGGCTAAAGACGCTGAGCTTGTCAGCCTGGGTTCAAGACCCAAGCACCTCATGACAGGATGAGCTTCCATCCTTGCCCTACCTCCTGTCCCCCTAGCAGTTTGAAAGTAGGCAAATGAGAATAAATAGGTACAATTTCAGTGATAGGGTAACAGCACTCTGTGTACCTTGGCATATAGTCATGCTGGCCACCTGACCACAGAAGCCTGTTCGGACAACAATGACTGGCTAAGAAACGGAGATGAGCACTGCCCCGTAGAGTTGGACATGACTGGACAGAGAAACCTTTACTTTTACCTAGGACAGATGTAATAGCTTCAAAGTACAGTATTAAGGATCAAGTATATCAGTTATTTTTAAAGGAAATCTAGAGATTTGGGATAATAAACTGCTTGAAAAACTCCCCCAAAGCATGATGAAATGGAATTGATTTGAACTTAACACAAATAGTGAAGTGTAAAAGACTAAATTTTCCCCCTCTATTTTAATAATAATAAGTAGGATAAGATGGGTGGTTCCCCATCAAGATTTACTTGAATGCCTATCATGATGGGAGCATATCTGGAAAGAATTTGTTATGAAGCAATGTGCTCAATTATGGTAACACTGAATATAACAGATTCATCCAGCACCATCAAATAATTTTTGTTTATCCAGGAACATTTTTTCAGTTTAAAGTAAAGCATCTTTTGCATGCTTTTGGTGCTGCTACTATTCTTTTTATTTGGTTTCCTTGTTTTTGTCTTTATGTACCTAAATTTTGGAATTATTTTCATAATCAATAACAAAACAATTAAAAAATTATGCTACTTTTTAAAAAAATATTGAATACAGACATTTCTCTATAGTGCAGGGAAACAATCTAAGAGTACCATGGTTTTTCAAGCCATTTTTCCAACAGTTTGAGATAGGAAACTCCGTGCAAATTGTTCTGTGATTTCCTGAGTAGCTTACCATAAATTTGTTTGTTTAACCTCAAAGTTAAATGCCCTTAAAACTAAGGAGTCCAAGAAAGACTTTGTTACTTGGTTGTAGGATAGATATAGTAATATATATTTTTTATCTCAAATTACTAATAATTATGTGGCAAACCCATCCCGCATAATGTTCAGAATCCTTCCAGCCCCATTCCATTACAAATTCTGGAGAGCAATGGATGTTTGATCCTGCTGATAGGTGATGCTGGGTTGTAGGAGAAATGATGCCATAGAATCCACCGATCACTGCACAACCAGAAGTTACATTAAAAATAGTAAGGACAACAGTAAGGACAGTATAACTTCTTGGCTCCATTGCTGTTACAGTAAAGCTTGACTCTGGAGAAAGGGTGATTTATATCATCAAACTTTTCTGCTGACTTAAGAATGAACATTAATGGGGAGGGAGGCAAACAATAAGACATCAACATGTTGTACCCAGACTAGGACATAAAGAGCTTGCATTATGACATCACAATATAGATTTGATTATATTAATGACATGCTTGACTGCTATAAATGCCTGTATTGTAAGGTGGGCAGATACAACCTTCTACATGATTATGTCACTGTCAGTGTTATACCACTAGCACTAGCACTTAGACTTACGTACCACTTCATAGCACTTTACAGCCCTCTCTAAGTGGTTTATAGAGTCAGCATATGGTCCACAACAATCTGTCCTCATTTTACTGTCCTCAGAAGGATGGAAGGAAGGCTGAATCAACCTTGAAACAGTGAGACTCAAACTACCAAATTGCTGACAGCTAGCAGTCAACAGAAGTAGCCTGCAGTACTGCATTCTAACCACTGTGTCACAGTTATATGTGTTTTTATGAAAGCACAAGTGCTGTAGTGATATGTGTGCTTAAATGCATTCCTTCATTTGTGTGTGTGTGTGTGGGTGGGGGGTGTGTGATTAAGGATAAGTAACATCCAAAATTCTAGTAACAGGAGAAGCTGGGAGTTCTCCGCCTCTAATTTTTTGGATTTTGGATTAGCTTGCATTTAAGAGTTTGTATAGAATAATGTTAGTAACGTCAATATGATTTCCTTCTATTTGTTGTTCACTTCAATTTGATTGGCATGTTATGTGTGCTGGCAGTGAGAAAATGAGCTTAACACAGCATGGGGTCTGAAGTATAAATAGAAAGCCAATTTTAATTTGTTTTCTAGAAATAACTTAATGGGACTCACTATCGTTTATTATGAAATATGTCGCTTATTTTTCATTAGAAAAGTTTAATCTAAAGCTATTATCAGTAAAGACAAATTGTATGTGTATATTTTAAATCTGGAAATTGTGTTTCATGCTGCCTGTATTGGTCATTTCTCATATCTAATACAAGACCAAGTGGGAGGTTTGCTAGATGAAATGAATGGTGAAATGAAATGAAATGATGCAATTTTTTTTTTGCCTATGAACAAAGATCAAGATTAAGGAGCTTAGATGGGTCCCTAGGCAGAAAGAGTTCCAAAGGATAAATCTACTCTAAAAAATATCATTTTTCTCAGGTAGGCTATTAATGTAGGTCAAATAATGGCAGGGCATAAAAAAGGGCTGTCTACAAATCTTAATACCCGATTAGTAAGAAACATCTATTCTCATTAACAGTATCATTATTTAATGCCAAATTTTGGGGCTTTGGGACGGATGCTTGGAACATAATGTACATCAAAGTCGGTAAGCTTTCCCATGTTCACTGGAGCTTCCCACTGACTGCTATCCTGAGTCTCTCCCACAAGCTAATGAAAAAACATAGAAAGTGGAAAACAAATTGCATCAAACAAGTTTTATATCCCTGAAAATTTTGAACAGGGTTATTCAAGGAACCTAAGAGACTTCCAAAAAGGCTATTTACATATATTGACTATAATTACAAACATGCACAACTATAGTATATTATGGAAGACCATGTTCTTCATTTTATACAGATTCTTAATTTCAGTAATAATGTTGATTATTGGCAGAAAATAACTTTTTTATCTATAAAAATGTGGCTGCCCTCTCTAATAGTTAAACAAGCTAGATTCTTTAAGTATAAAATGTATACATGTAAAAAGAAAGAGATGGGGGAGGGAGGGGGAGGCATCCCTTTCAAATCATTATTCTTTTTCTCTCTCAATTAATATATTTTAAAGGTGCATTTATTATCTAGAACGGTATTTCTCAAACATGGCAATTTTAAGATGTGTAAACTACTTAACTTCCAGAATTCCCCAGCCAGCAGGTCCAAAGTTGCTTTAGTTAGTGAGATGCACAGTACATAAATGAATATACGAAGTAAAATAAAATTGATACATTTTAAAGCTGCCAATATTGATCTAGAGGACATTCATTTTCTTTGTGATTCAAAAATGACCCACAGGGGGGGAAAAAAATCAAGGATGCTGGGAGAAAGAAATTGTAACAAAGGTTTTCTCTGAAAAAAATATTTTGGATTTAGTTTCCCTTGCTAAATGGGACAGACAGAGGCAAAAGGCTTCATCTTGATCTGCTGGAAAAGGAGTAGCAATATTATTTATTTAAAAGATTTCTATGGCTCCCCCCTCCCCATCTTAAGCAACTCCGAGTGGCTCTCAACAACATACAATCAATATTATATCTGAGTACCAATGTACCTAGACGAAAGATAGCACGCCAAAAAGCAAAATGTCATCATCTTCTGTTATTATCTTTCAATACCTCTAGGCTCTCCTTAGGATTTAATAAAACAATGGTTCACTTTCTTTCTAAATAATCATTGAATATTACAACTATATAGATAAAATGTAATACAAACTAAAAGAAAAAATAAAGGAATATAAAAACCCAGAACATGCATTAAAGAAATAATAATAGGCCATGCACCCCAGTTGATATAGTTTGAGAAAGCATGCTATGACATGCTTTCCACATTTGTAATGTAGCTCTGCCAATTCCTATATAGGTGTATCAGTCAGGATGTATAATAACGGGCCAAAATCAGCCTATAATCTATGCAATACAGGCACGTCAATTTTTAAAAGATCCATTTATCCATACAAGTAATCATATAGAAAGAAAGGTTTTGTGCACACTCCAAATGAACAAGCACTATATGACTATTAATGGCATAAGACTCTTAGGGTGGCATAGAAAATGAAAACATCAAATGTTTGACATGAAAGTTTAACTCAGCCAGTTCTCTCTATGAACATGAATACTGTAAGTCTTCTCTAATGTATAAAGATAAATGTAAAGGTTTCTCTGTCTGAACAAGGTCTTAGCATTTCTGTATGGATTGAATGCAGACCAGCCCCATTCTATCAGGGAACAAGATATACTATCACCTATAATTTTAAGGATGCCACCCATCAGAGAAAAGAGTGCAATCTAAATATCAAAAAGATATCAACATAAAATGAATAAAGAACTTTTGTAAATTATTCTTGACCCTTGCTTCTGGGTTTAAAAAAAAATGCTTTAGCCTGACAGTTTTAAGCAAAGAATAAATGATGATCATTTACTGCAAAACACAGGAAAGGCATTGTCAAATCATGACAAAAAAGTAGCATTGCATGTTACGTGACAACATTATTGTATTCTATAATAGTCATACAAATATTGCAGGAAAAATTAGGGACACTATATTTATATGAATAATATTGGCAATACCAGCATTTTTACTGTGATGTACCAACCTGTTCATTCTAAAAATCACTAATTAAAACTTATTAAGATACATAGTACAGATTGTATTTAAACAATGTTACTCACCCTTTGATTCTAATGAAATCAAGTTAAAGATGACTAATGTGTGACTAACATACTTTAGGATCTCATCCAATGAATTAGTTTGATACATTGTCTATTTTATCCCAGTAGTAAAACAGACCAGGTAAAGAAAACCAGGCATTTATGCATAATTGTTTGCTATTCAAATATTAAAGGCAGCTATACAGGAAAAATCTGAATTCCTGAAGTCCAAAACAGCCTATACATCATGGGGAGAGGGACTAGGATTGTAGGTATAAATATAAGAAAGCTCTCTTTCATAAAATAGAGATAGGGAACCTGTGACCCTACAGAAATTGTGGAAGTACAACTCAAACTACAACAATTTCAACCAGCATGACTAGTGATGAGGAATTGTATAAGTACAATTCAACAACATATGGAGGAGTTATCAGAATCAGAAAATTCAGAAAACTCCAAACATGGATCACTGTAGCTCACAGTGGAGGAATGTTCTATGGGATTGGCTGAATCTGATCACTGGAGGAGTGTTCTATCAAATCCCATGGATCACTGTGGATCACTGTGGATCACTGTGGAGTAATGTTCTATCAGATTGGCTGAATTTCTTTAGAAACTCTGAGTGCACTAAAATATAGTTACATGCACACCTTTTCATGCCTTCCCCATAGCATTTTCTGAGAAAGAAGCAACATGCATGCATCTTATTGGAATTTCTTATGTGTCTTAATGATTTTTCACTATAGTGATCTTACAAAAACATTGTAACACAGTACAATGATATTCACTTCTGCATAGTTTGATGATGTTAATATGGTTTGTCAAATACTTTATCTTTTATTGTGCGTATTACCACTTACTACTGTTTTTATTGTTAGTATGAATTGAGGTTTCTATGAAAAATATTTGTTTTACTATATTTGTTTACTTACAGGGCTGTAGGCAACTCCAAATGAAACTTACTCTGAACACATTACATATTCTATTTGGATAAATAAGATTAAAAATATGTAATATCTAAAATAAAAATAATACCATGCAATTTATGCAAGACATTAAAAACTACCTTTATTTCAATTATCTTCCCAAAATATTAGAGGAAGGGAGCAGTTCCATCCCTAAGGCCTAATTCTTTTTTAGAACCGTTTTTCCTCCTTTCCACTCTCTATGTTTTGTTTTACTTGTTCTACATAATTGTTGCTTATATACAGGAATTTATAGAATGATCACTTCTGGATATAAAGGCTTCAGTAACATTTAGTAATGTTTGGTAAGAATCCACAAGATGATTTTATCTTGCTAACAAACTATATAAGCAAGACTATAATATATTCTTTCGTTCTCTTTTTTACATAAAACACAAGATAATTGGTTGTAAAAGTGTTTTGATAACAACAGATGTGTAAAATTAAAAATAATTCCATAGTCTATAGAAGGACTCTTGCTCATTAGGATATACTTTTATTTTTTTGTATAACTCAAGGATAGAATCATCTACCCAACCATAGATTTATTTATTTTTTGCTGTCAGAAACATTTTTTTGATATCATTATATTTTAACTTCTTGACTGAAAGTATTTAAATAAACACTTCTCAATACTGTTTTTAGAGAGAATTTATTTATATAATTTACATTGTTTGTGTTAGCTTTTCTCTCAAAAATGAAATCTAATAATTTTCAATGTTAAGAGTGACATTTAAAGGGCTTGCCATTGGTATTCATATTTTTTGAGACTATTTACTGTAGAGGGTTGATATGTCCTTTCAGTAACTTAGGCATATATGTTATGCAAGATGTATTCAATTCTTGAAAACAAAACATCAGAACAGACTTGTAATTCATGTGCATTTTGGTAAAATTATTAATAATATTTAGAATTTAGCATGGCATATGATTTTTGGGGGGGAAAGATTTCTTATACTATATGATTTGTATACCTTATATATCACTGAATATTTACAATGTAATGTTTGAGCTTTACTAGTCAGTAATACCTCTGTAAATAATTTAATGCAACCTTTTTTAAAAATCCAGTTTTGTCTTCCCATTTCATTTGAATAAAATTACACCGTCTTCAATCCAAACACCTTAGTTTGGAAGTATTTGTGATGTCAGTTACAAGAAATATAAATATATCTGATAGTATTAATAATATAGTCAAATAGAAAAAGAAAGCTTTTGTATTCTATTTCATCATGTCTCAGTGTGGGGAAGATATTTAGGGGAAATATTTATGAAGAAACTTAAACTGCATTTTGTTATTATTGTCCTAGGTAACATATAATGTTTTATTTATTTGTTCTATGAAGGCAGATTAAGAGACACCAGAATGCTCATATATTTATGAAAACAATATATCATGTAATCTTAAACTAAAAGATATATAATATTGAGACATGGATGCTGAAAAGCAGACTTTAAATGCTGATTGAGAAACACCCTTCCCTCCCCCCCACTCACACTATGAAGCAATGATGCTTAAGATGATGGACAGAGTTTAAAGCAGGAAACAGAAGTGTATCTGAACCATGGGCAAAGGGAGGCAAGAAGCATTTGAACTGCCAACAGTTTGGTCTAATGGTTAAGGTACCAGGCTAGAAACCAAGAAACTCTGAGTTCTAGTCCTGCCTGAGGTATGAAAGCCAGCTGGGTGATTTTGGGGTCACTCTCTCTCAGTCCAATTCATCCCCCAGAGCTGTTGTTGTGGGAAAAATAGGAAGAGGAAGGAGTATTGGGTATGTTTGCTGCTTTGAATTAGTTACAAAAATAATAAATTGAGATTAAAAAAAGTATTTATAAAACAGAATTAAATATTAGGACAAGAGATTAAGAGAAAGTAATATTGTCCAGAATGTACATCCTAAACAATGTCTATAGAATATTAGATTACAGAATCCTTTTTACAGCTCTGTCATCGCACTTTTTTTCTTATCCATTTACATCAGCCAAAACATATCTACTGATATTTACCAAGACTTACCTGAGCAGCACCGCAGCTGCCCACAGATAGAATCCTGAGACAGCAGCACGCAGGTATTTAATGTGGGCCATGGTATGGCGAGGTATTTACAACCTCCTCCCAAAAGAACGTGTCCAAGTCATAAGGGGAGGGGGAAGCTCCTGAGGGATCAGAGAGTTCGGAATGAGATCGCTACGGAGCAGGAAAAGCTGCCGAGTTTTCAGGACCCTGGAGAGCTCCCTGACAATCGACAGAAGCTGTTCGAACCGAGGACGTCTTTTCCCAGGGTGATCTATTCGCCGGCGCTTGGGATGTCGTGCATTTTGGGGTTGTTGTTGGCAACCAGCTCGCCGAGGTTTGTATTGTGCATCTAAAGAGAGAGGGTAATCCCAGGGGGCAAGACCAGGCAGCCAATGAAGAGCATCGGGAAAAGGCAAGCAGCAGCAAAGTACACCTACTTGGAGGTTTTCCTCTGTCCCTTCTTTCCTTCTCTATCCAGAAGCCAATTCGCCACATTCCTGAACACTGGCAGTAGTAAGGCTAGAAAGGAAAGGAGGCGGAGACAGATTCAAAGCAGTGGACTCCCCCCCACCCATCCCAAAGCCAGGAAGCTCCCAGACTGACAGAGGCTTTGCAAGAGTTGCTTTACTAAAGAGCAGGAAAGAACGGGATGCAAAAATGAGGTGGGGCAGGGACAAAATTGGTACTGTGATCCCCTCAAAGGCATATCTTTTAGCAAAGAAAAGAGAGGAAAGAACTACAGAACTACAGGACAGAACTACTGAAAGGCTCAAAAACTCCTCCCAAAGAGATAGCTTTTTTTTTTTACAGTTTTCGTGGACTGATATGCATGCCTACTATGCTTAATGTAAAAATGGGTCACTCTGGGAATCATTTGTCTTGAAGTTTATATCAAAGGTTTAGCTATGGAAGCCTGGAGAAAACCTGTGTTGCGGCAACTTTATCTTGAGCTAAGGGATCTGTGATCTTAGAGTTCCAGAAAAGGAGAATTATTACCAGTCTTTTGTGCATTTGGAAGACTTGTGGAGAAGGGGTGGATTGAATATCCATTTTTGTCTTTTTCTATCTCCCTTTCTGTTTCTCTATGAATGCACTGGAGATTGTAAAACTTTCACTCATAAATTATCAGTATAAATGCTCTACTAACAAAGCAACATAAATGGCCTTCTCTGAGGATGCATGTTCTATTTTATTTATTTATGTGCACTAACTTACATACAGGCACATCAGTCTAAATGCTAAAACACATATACAAAAATATGTGGGTGATGACAAAATAGGCATAATTTCACTCTTTAATGTAAGCATTATTTTTACATATAAGCATCATTTTTAATGAAATCATCAACTGTCATTTAAGTAGAAATTAGCAAATTCCACCCAAATTTAATTAATATGATTATTATTTTTAGATGCCTAGTGCATTAAATGTGAAAGCACATTTAGGTTCCTTTCATTTACTTTAAAAAGTTATTGTCTTGTTTTTCTTAGAGATTGATGGGATCACTAATACTTTTCATAGTAGTACTTAAAACTTATATAATGGCATTTCTAATTTCTAAAGGGATTCTACTTTGTAAAGTAGTATTGCATTATATATGCATTATTCAGTAGTCCCAAAATATTGTGCTATATGTAGCAATTTATTTTACTTATTTCACATATTTTGATTTGATGTACTTATTGCTTTTAACAAAGGATTAAAAATATCCATTGCAAGTGGGGAAAAAGCCATCTTTGAACAGAAGAAGGCTGTATTGTATACCGTAATCATTTTGGTTTGAGATGTTCAGTTAAGCATGTAAGCATGTTTAGCACTTTTTGAAAACATGTCAAATGTAAATACTTCTATTGTATTATTTGGTTTCATTATTTATTCCTTATGCATCTTAGTCATACATTTCTATTACTAGAATATACTAAACTCTGTACTACCCAGAAGTAAAATAACTTATTAAATTATGCTATCTTCAAACACTGGGTTGAGCTGAAGAGTACTATATTTTTATTTTATTTTTAATGAAATTCTTAGAAGCATCCTTTTAATATAGGACATGGATCTTCTCTTTCAAGAAAAAAACCTGTGAAACACACCCATCTTAAAATTTTCTGGAATATATATTCAAGAATATTTTTTATCACACATTCATAAGCAAATATATTTTAATCCTAAAGAAAGCTATATTTAAGAGAGAGGAGGGGAGCAGGAAGAATTATTCACTGAAGTGCAATAATTCCCCAACAAGAAAAAACAGTCTCCTATTTGGTGGAAGAATAGCTTACCTTGGGCAATCTCAATGTCAGAATAAATATTATAGAGTAGTAAGAGAATTGCATGTAATTATTATCATCAGACAGGATATATTGAATGTAGAATGAGGGCTTTAAAATATATCAGTTTATCATAGGCCATTGTTCCTTAATATTCCAGACATCTTCTCAAACAGCAAAATGCTGAGAAGCATGTCACTCCTTAGAAAAGGTATATTATGCAATTTGTTTGTTTCTAACATTCTTTGTTTTTAATGATAATAGCTACTTTAGCTCTGACCTGGAGATGTGGAATCCTCTGGGATGCCTCAGCTTGCCATTCTATCTTTCCTGAAAACTTTACCTATTTGTTTTTTAGACTATTTCACATAAATATGAAAGGATGTGAATGTAATATGAAACTCTCCCACCTTTTTTTTTCTTCACATATCCACATTCCAAACATAGATTGGTAACAGACATCAGGAGCACTAAGAAATTTTAGTTACTGGTATATGTATTGGGAAGCATTTGAACAGGATATGAAGACAAAGAGTTTATGTGAAATTAAAATTGAAAATTGAATTGATGCACTAATGTACTGATCAATTGTTTGATTGCAACCAGAGGTGATATTCAGCAGGTTCTGACAAGTTTTGGAGAACCGGTAGTGGAAATTTTGAGTAGTTTGGAGAACCAGTAAATACCACTTCTGACTGGTCCCTCCCTCATCTATTCTCTGCCTCCTGAGTCCCAGCTGATTGGGAGGGAATGGGGATTTTGCAGTAACCTTCTCCTACTGTGCCCACCAAGCCACCCCCACAGAACCAGGAGTAAAACTTTTTGAATCCCACCCTGATCGCAACATAATGCTTCCAAATATTATTTTGAATAATAGCACTATACAAAATAGACACTAATAGTCTTAATGAGAAGTCACTAGTGCCCATTATTTCCAGGAATAGCTATGGTTGACATATAGTTAAACATAGTGACAAGGACCAAAACTGGTAGATGTTGGCTAAACCATCCAAATGGTAAACTTGAGGAAAATTTTATTATCACATACTGTTTCTTTTATCTGCTGTCCAACTCTCATCTTGTCTGGAATAAACTTCAGCTTTCTAATCTTTATGTAGACATTGATCTGGAGCTTGCACAGCTTTTTGGATTTATATGAAATGGAGAAATAAATATAATCAATCAAAACTCAAATTATCTCTTCTACTAGATTCAGGTGTTTGATAAATAGCACTGTGACAATACATACAGTAATTTGAAATGCATACTAAGACTACAAATAAGACTTTCCATTATCCTTTTAGCATAGTCAATTTGCAAGATGTGTGAATTTAATTATTAGAACAAAGACATCATCCATATGTCAGTTTTGTCATATATAAATATGAATAAATAACTAAAGCACATATAATATAAATTATTTAAGCACCTTCTGTTTGTGGCAGTCATAGATAGAACAAAATCTATTTAATTAGAATAAAATTAGTTAAAATAGAAGAAAGATCTCACATTCCAGCATGGCTCTTAACACACACACATGCACACACAGTATTTGTTCATTTATTTTAACTTTATATTAGTTAATCACAGCATTCTCTGAGCAGTTGGAGTTGTTATTTTTTTTCCTTTTCAGAGTTTTCATTAAAACAAGGGTTAGCTGATGCATATTATTTATTTATTTATTTATTTATTTATTTATTTATTTATTTATTTATTTATTATTTATTTATTTATTTATTTATTTATTTATTTATTTATTTATTTATTTATTTATTTATTTATTTATTTCGATTTATCAGTCGCCCCCTCTCCGCAAAGGGACTCGGGGCGACGTACAATTAAATCAAAATACAAGTGTGGCATGGAGGAGGTAACACCAATATTTAACAGTCAAGTTCAAATAAATAACAATAAATTAAAACAATTAAAACAGTTAAAAACCCCAAAATTTACGTATAAAATATTAAAATAATTAAAATTGCCAGGGAGGTTAGAAATGTCTAGTTAGGCCAGGCCGGCTAGTTAGAACAGGTGGGTCTTGAGTTTCGTGCGGAAGGAGCGGAGATCGGTCGTTGTCCTGATATCTGGGGGGAGGTCATTCCAAAGGGCTGGGCCCATCACAGAGAAGGCCCTATTCCTGGGCGCCGCCCTCTGACACTGCCTGGTGGACGGCACCCGGAGGAGTCTCTCTCTGTGAGAGCGAATTGGTCGCAGGGATGTATGGGGCAGAATGCGATCCCGCAAATAGCTAGGTCCTGTGCCATGGAGCGCTTTGAAGATGGTAACTAACACCTTGAAGCGCACCCGGTAGACCACAGGGAGCCAGAGAAATGCTTTTGGAACTTGTTCTTCAAGATTCTAAACTATGAACTGGTGTAATAAAGTAAAGAGACATGTAGAATTTATTTTAAAGACTTGCTCCATGAGAATCAGAAACATTTTAAAATATCTCAGACACTATAGCTAGTCACAATTGCACATCATTCAGCAACATTTTTATAAATAAATAGCACCTAGTCATCCAGACACCACCAACTGCTTTAGAAAAATAAAAGCACACCTGTCCACAGACATAAAAGTAAATGCTTATGTTTAAAGGAACACCTATCAAGTAGTTTCAAAATGTCCTTGAACAGCTATGAATCTATTTACATTGAAACAATGAATTCAATAGTTCAATGTTGTTTGAGAATAGGAATTTCATATAATATGTGTGAGATTATGCTTCCCATTGATCCTGAAATATGGGACAGATTATTATTAGTCCTCAGTACTTCTTTCTTTCTTTCTTTCTTTCTTTCTTTCTTTCTTTCTTTCTTTCTTTCTTTCTTTCTTTCTTTTTCCTTCTTCTCTTCCTCCCTCATGTAACAGACACTCTAAAATACTTTATCTTGGTTTAATGTTAGCCCAGGTTGAACATAACAATATTTTGATGAGAGACCACATTTCCCTCTCTTTTTGTGCATTTGTGTTGTGTGCTTTGCATGTATATATATATATATATATATGTGTGTGTGTGTGTGTATGTATGTGTGTGTATACGCATATACATATACATGCATACATACATACATACATATATATATATATATATATATATATATATATATATATATATATATATGGCAAGTTTTTAGAGAAGGGACCTTATTTATTTATTTATTTATTTATTTATTTATTTATTTATTTATTTATTTATTTATTTATTTATTTATTTATTTATTTATTTATTTATTTATTTATTTATTTATTTATTTATTTATTTATTTATTTATTTATTTATTTATTTATTTATTTATTTATTTATTTATTTATTTATTTATTTATTTATTTATTTATTTATTTATTTATTTATTTATTTATTCACATTTCTAAACCGCCCCCTCTCCCAAAAAGGGACTCGGGGCAGTGTACAGTCCACAATAAATCACAGATAAAATACAAATATAAATAGAGCTATAAATATATGTATGTATGTGGAGGAGGTTAAAATTAAGAGTCCTGTACAGAAGAATAAATATGAGGCTAAAAGCCCTAAAAACAATTAAAACTAAAACATTACCCTTAAAATAACCAGATGAGAATTTACTACCAGGAGTTCATAGATGTAACATTTATAATCATGCCAGGCCAGCTAGTCGGAACAGGTGAGTCTTCAATTTTTGACGGAAGGAGCGGAAGTCCAAGGTGGTTCTAATGTCGGGGGGGGAGGTCATTCCAGAGGGTTGGGCCCATCACAGAGAAGGCTCTACTCCTCGGCGCCGCCCGCTGGCATTGCCTAGTGGACGGCACTTGGAGAAGGCCCTCTCTGTGAGAGCGGATTGGCCGCAGGGATGTATGTGGGAGGATGCGCACCTGAAGTGTCCAGAGAAAGAATCCAATAACTACAAATTATTTGACAAAATAATAATTATTTTTTGTTACTATGCATCATTTTCTAAGACATAACCCCAAATCTTGATGTAGATTTATAGTGAAGTGGAGACAACTGGTTTCCTGTGTTCCACATGAGGTCCCATGCTATTGCCTGGAGCTATTTAAAAATAATAGAAAATAAAATTGCAAAAACTTATTCACATTTCTGGGTAACTGAATTTTAGCATTTTAGTTCAAAGAGACTGTAGAATCATATAATACCATTAATTGTAGCATGTATGTCTTATAAGTCAGATATCTCTTCATATAGATGGATTTGTAATGCTTTGTCTATTAACTAGGATTTTTACATTCCCATCAGTTTACTAACATAATAGTACTTCATTACATCTAATAGTAAACTACTAGTCTAATAGTCAGAACTGTCAGGCCTTTCAGCTAGGCCAGGTCAGGAAACAGACAGCATAAAGGTTAATGGAGCTTTATTGCTGTAGCATATAATAAAAGAATGTTGACGTTTGACACAGTAGTGTCCTACCTCTTCTAATACCAAGATAGTAATCTTTCTCACACCCTGCTCTATCTCAGAGATGAACTGTTTACTTACTGTATTCCTTCCTCAAGGCTATCTCTGTACTTTTCTGTACCAGCCAATAATTGGGAGAAATTACCCCAAGTCCAAATTAAAATTAGTATTGTATCTTTTTTAAAAAAAAAAATTAAGGTGACAAGTACCAGAGTAGAATACTCTCCAGTTTTGTATATGAAATAGTTATTGAAGACTTTGAGAAGAAAAACCATTACATGAAGGTGTGCAAGTATGTCAAAGAGGTATATGTGAGTGCTTCCCTTGTGAAAACATCCAATTAAATGCCCAAGAATAGAATGTTTATATATTAGTCAGAGTTTTACAAACTATATACCTCTAGTTAAATATACACCAACTGGTATATAAATAGAATGAATTCTATTTCATTAACAATTTTCCTCTAAGATATGAATTTTAATCTAGGAGTTCAATTCTGAAATTGTAAATTATGTTTAGTATACTTTTTATTAAAGCTGTACTGCCCTATATATATTTTCTAATTACAGAAGCATCATGGTGCGATTACAATAAACCTACTAAATTCAATAGGGCACAACATTCCTCGAATATTAAGAACATTGGATTCAACCCATATTATATAGTGAATAGAGTATGGACCTGAGAAGATGTGATTTCATATTTCTTCATAGTCCTCTGTACTCATAAACAAAGATATTAAGTGAGTGGTTCTTTTTCTTCTTGTCCAAATGTACTAGAATTTTGGTAGGCAACAATGAATGGTAACAGAATATACATACAACTAGACAGTGATAGATAGATAGATGATAGTTAGATAGATGATAGATAGATGATAGATAGATAGATAGATAGATAGATAGATAGATAGATAGATAGATAGATAGATAGATAGATAGATAGGCAGGCAGGCAGGCAGGCAGGCAGGCAGGCAGGCAGACAGACAGACAGAGGGTGAGAGGAGAGGCATCTGAACGCCAATAACCGTTAGTGGCCATTACAATTAAAATTATTTGTAAACGAATATTAAGACATGTTTTCAAAGGAGATTTGGAACTAATTTGCTGTAAAATTGAGCAGCAAGATGCAGTTTAAGTTACTCTGACAGTTTAGTAGAAGATTAATGTTGATGAATGATCACTTAATATTTGTGTGGTATGAACCTGTTTTCTATTTTATGATAAATAAAACTTACTGTAATTTTTTTCCTTCATTCATTCATGTCCAGTTCTTGGACTGCCTGGGTAAATCTTTGCAAGTTTTCTTGGCAAGGCTTTTCAGAAGTGGTTTGCTGTTGTCTCCTTCGTAGGGTTCAGAGAAGTTGACTAGTCCAAGGTCACATAGCTGGCTTTGTGCCTGAGGAAGAACTTCTCAATTTCTAGACTGATATCTTCAACACTACGCCAAACTGCTTCTCAATGTAATTAATATGTATGTCAATAAATAATTGTCCAGAGATTATATGGATATAGAAGACTGGCAGTAAGACTAAACAAAATGAGGCAGTAATCTCAGAAAGAAATTTCTGACAGGCATCATAGTCTGGTATTAGATTAAGCTATGTGCCATTCAGCCTCCTCATGAGAGCTAAACTAACAGCAAAATGAATTAAAGCCTGCCCGTCAATATCTTCATTTCAGTGTTTCTTTTCCAGTTTCTCTCCTTTTTATTGTCTTACGTTAAATTGGGGAATATGGATGAAAGATTCCCCCCCCCCCCCGCACTTAATTTAAATCTGTTGACATTGTTTTGGCTGAAGTAGTGCTCCTTACTGTGGCGCTGTATATAAAACCTCTGATGATAATTTGGAAATCACAATATCGTTCAATAGCATTTCTGTATTTTTTCCCTGTATTTTTATCATTTTTCCATTTTGCTCTTGCTAGCTATTGACCCTCAGTCATAACAATTCAAACAGAGGCCAAAGGAATTTTCAGAAAAAAGAGAGAATTATTAACCGCAATATTGTGCATCCTAATAATAGCACTATGAAAGGCTTCCAGGTCATCAAGTGCAATCTTCTGGTCTGTAGGAGATCCACTGAAAGTAAATTGTTTCTGACAGGCATTTATCTAGTTATATACCATCTCTCTCCCCCATCCCTTCCTCCCTCCCTCCCCCTTCCCTCCCTCTCTCTCTCTCTCTCTCTCTCTCTCTCTCTCACACACACACACACACACACAACAGATGCACAGACACACAGATACACACACTTGTAACCTAACTTTGCTTTTAGAGCTCATGTTGGTTTATGTGGGAATCCCCTTTAATTTTTCCTTCTTGAATTAAAATTGTTTTACAGAATGAAAACTAGGAAAAAAATACACAGTTTTGGTTAAGAATTGGGAATTTAGTATCTGCTTTATAGAAATCTATGAATAGGCATCCTGGTTAACCAGTATAAAAACATCTGGAAAGAATTACAGTTACATTTAGTATTCCTGTCCCTTATAAATTGGAGTCCTAAGATCACTTTGAGTATTGTTCCTGTTTATTTTTAGAGGTCAAAGTAAAAAAAAAATTAGTTCAACCACTACTGCTGATCTGCTGTCTGCCTAGCCTGATAATCCAAGGCTATTCCAAAAAAATAACCACACTGCTGGTAAATATATGATTTTTTGAGTTGTGGGGGGGAGGGGAGTTACATACAAAAATAAAGACCACAGATAATTCCATCTTCTGATGGACAATTTCCCATTGAAGCTGGCTGAAGAGATTAAAATTAAAATTAATTATTGAATGTTGATCCTAATTACCATTACAATGTATTTCAATATATTTTATGAGAATGCTTGATGAAGTTTTAAAATCAGAAACAACATGATTAACTGTTCATGCATGGTCCTTAGTCTGGAAATTATACCTAATAAGATTGTAAGGAGTTCAATAGAACAATGAATATATAGGATTATAGAATATTTAATAATTTCTTTCTACATTGTAAATTGAGGTAAACATCATAGTTAAAAATGGCGAGACTTTCAACAAAATTTTGTTGGTAGCATAGCGTGAAATATTCCAATATCATATCTTGTATATTATTTCACCTTATAAAACTTTACAATGTTTGGGGCACTGAATGTATCAAGGGCCAGATTTCCTAGCTATATTCTAACTGGCCAAGTATCTTGACCCTATGTCTTTAGGGTTTTTATTGGTTTTATTGGTTTTTAATGTTTTTAATACTTTTTACTGTAAAATATATTTTTGAATTGCAAGCTGCCAGACTAATTGACTGAAATGGGTGGCCATAAAAATGAAACAAATAAATAAATATTTCATTATGTTTTGTTAAAAAGAATCATTGAAATATTGGAATTTCTCTTCAGTCTAACATTTTTAAACATGTGTGATATATTCAGGTCTCTGAATAGGTTTATACACAGATTTGTTTCGAATATTTTTTTGTGAAAAGTGTGCTTTTTATTTATCTTTGCAATCATTTTAATTTTCAGTAATTGTGAACGATTAAAGGGAAGGAGTGGAAGTATTCCTTTAGTAACCTGTTCTTTCATTCAAAAATCAAGATATATGACTCGTTTTCCAGCACCAAGTATCAAAGATTAAAAAAAAATAATGGTCTATAGTCTACCATAAAATGTCATTTTAGCCATTTGATTTTTGGAATGTTTTATAAAGCTTGCACTTGTGAATTGCAGAATTTGCCCTTTTACATTTTTTTCTCATCAGTTTTAGAAACTTAAGTTCACCTTGTATGCTCTCCTACCTGTCAAGTTTTTCATAAAGGTTAATAAAAAAGAGAAAGGTATTTAATGGCTTTCAAAATCTTTGAAAAGGTTTTTTGTCAGAGACTGTCAAGGTGAATAAGTAACTATGGATTTGACAGAGAACAGAATTATATCCTATACTTAAAATAAATAAACTTAGGAAAAAATATACAATAATAACCCTTGAAGTAATATTATCTATCTACAATATTAAATATAGACACATATTTAATAAGCTAAGATTTGCATGTACTGTTAATTCCTCAAGAGTAGTGGTCTGTTGAAATGGCACAACTTTTTTATTCATTAATAGTCTACTCCAGCTGATAAGGCTGATTATTCTTTTAGTCATTTGCAATTTGATATATGACCTAGTCGATTGAGTAGTCTACTTGGATGCAATGCATAGACTCTGGTGTCTTGAAAAAGTTAAGGACAATGAAAAATTAGGTACAGTAAATCAGTAGAATAATGATAAGGAAATAAATGGGAGGAATCAAATCAAATTAAATTAGAGTCAATTTTAGAGTTTCATAGCACTAAAAGAAGCCAAAAGTTGTTCAGCCTGAAGTCCTTTAGATGATTAAAATTCTTTTAAACTCCCAGTAAGGTACTGAGGATTTCACAGAAAATTATTGAAATTGCAGGATATGTGGTATACATGGTATAAAATGTGTTTTATTGATAGGTGTTATAAAATATTTGGTGGCTTGCTGTTACATGCGGAGAAATAACTTGATTAAGGAGGAAAGCAAATCTTATAAACTTCTTACTGAATGCTTTAGAAGATTATACTTACAAATGCCAGCCAGATGGATGTAAAAATAAAATGAAAGACTAACTCTGTAACAGATGCGGTAATCAGCAGAGATAAAAAAAATGAGCTTAGTTCATAGCTGTACTTGTATGCATGCAGGATCTCTAGTAAAAGTAGTTCTGAGTTTAATTTCCAATTTAAAAGAAATATCTAGTTGTTTGGGTGTTAAATTGTCATCAGCCATAGCTGCTATAGAGAGTTGCAAACAGGTATTCCTTTTGGCCATTTTTTCAAATCAGATTTGTGCTGCACAAGCTTATTCCCAAGCATCCCATTAAAAAATACATTCTATCATCATTCTTTTTCAAAGTGTCCCATGATATGTTATGAAATTTTTTGACGGAAAAACATAAACCTGATTGTGAGAGAGCAAGAGATATATCTCTATCATTGGAGGTTCTGACCAGGGGTGGTTGCTGCCGGCATGACTGCTGATTTGCCGCACAAAAAGTTTGCTCACTTCACTTGTGCACACGCCAAATGTGCGCTAGGTGCAGGCACATTTGCAACTAAAAACGTCTGTGCATGCACAAAATGTTTGAAAAGGAAAAAATGCATTTCTGTAATGAAAATTGTTCTGTGCATGCGCAGAACTGAAAATCAAGATGGTGGCACCATAGGAGAACCAGTTTGGGGGTGAGGCAGGCCTGTGACACAGGCCAGCCAGCGACCCAGGCCGCAAAGTTACTATCGGTTCGCCTGAACCAGTCCAAACCGGTAAGAACCCACTTCTGTTTCTGATGCTCACACCTTCTCACTTCCATTTTACTTTCCTGCATGACTCCTGCATGCTTAGTCCTTCACACACACACCCAACCCCAATTGTACCCACAATTCTGATTATTGGACTACACTGGAAGAATAAAATCCCATTTAAGTCCAGGGTGTGTCACATCACAGAGATTTGGGTGAACAAGGAAGCAAGAAGCAAGAAGCATTTCCAGCTAAAACCATACCTCCAAATGAAAATGGAAGCTATTACAGTCTTTGGGTTATGACCATTTTTTCAGGGACTGCCCAAAGTTGCAAAGGTGCTGAATGAGAAGGATTTACAACCAGTTCTTGCAGTTGCTAGCTTCCTACAAGGAAAGACAATGGGGAAGCCAGCAGGAGGTTGCAAGTCACTTTCCCTCCCACACATTCACCCACCTACTTGTGGTGCCCACCTGCCCGCTTATAACTTTTATTCCTCAGCCTGTTTCGCTGGATTCCTACCTCTTCCCACATTGCGGTCATGTGAGATCACTCGCTTAATGACGTGTGCAGTGCTGAGGTTACAATAGCAACCAGGAATACTGGAGTTACCATTGCTAAGCAATGTAATTATGTCTCATTGTATTTTAAATCACTTAAGTAACAGGCATTCTGATCCCAATTGCCATTGTAAACCAGCAACTACTTTGCATTTTATTGTATTGGGGAAGGATGTGTTGTCAGTGTTAGCTGGAAACCAGAAATGTTGCTCTCCTTCTTTGGTGTGGTGTCAAGCCTGTGTTTCCTGATCGACTTCTCTGACTGTGGTAGTTAAATCTTAAAAAACTAACTTTTTCTAACAATTTCGTTACATGAATTGAACTAACTGCCTAGATAACATCCCTGTCTGTTCTACAGCAACCTAACCAAGAGCTACAATTTCAGAATCCAGATTGGATTTCAAAAAACATAATCATCACTTGAAAGCAGCGATGTGCAGTCAGGGGAGGCAGGGGAGGCAGAGCTTCACCACTCTCATCATAAAAAAAATGTAAAAGGGAAAAGGAGCCTCCTGCACACGTGGTCCCATTCTCCTCCTTCCTGAGTCAACATGAAGGGGACAGCAGCTCGCCGGAGATGCTGCGAACAGATGGGATGTCCAAAGCAACAACCCTCGGGGCAGCCCGAGGACGCGCTCGGTGCTGAAGGAGGGGCCGGGTGGAGCTTCGGGCTGCTCTTTTGAGGCGCTCGTCTCACCTGCCCAAAAGCCCCTTTTCTTCCCCATGTGGGATTCTCTCTCCGGGAGTCTTTTGACGGATGTGAGCGCTGGAAGAGGCGAGGCGAGGAGCACACCTGCCCCATGGAGTTCCCAAATGGGGTGGCTGTCCTGTAGCTGGAGCAGAGCGTGAACCCCAAGCAAACCTGGCTCTCCCCCTCCCACCTTTTTATTAGACACCCCCCTCCCCGCTTCCCTCTCCCCCCTACTCCCCTTCCTTCAGCAGAATGGTGTCTGTTGCGAGGTCGAACTCAGTTGCCAAGCTTTGTAAATGTATTTTACTTAGCTTTACATCCAACCAAAGCCAATAAGTGAGGCATTAAGCCATTATTTGAGGCAACAAAGCTGTCCCATTCCCCGTTGACTCAGGGAAGGAGGGGAATGGGATCATGTGTGCAGCGCTAGCCTGAGGCTAGCGCTGAGGAGCCTCCTGCACACGTCCCATTCCTGACCGCGGCTCGTGCTGATGATGTCACCAGCCTCACCAGCCATAAACCTCACGGCACGTCACTGCTTGAAAGAAATAGCAGTGTAGAGAGATATCAGTTATAATGTATAAGATAGTCATAAAGGACCATATTAGATCTGACTATAATCAGGGTAATTAGTTTTTCATGCTTGCTTTAATGTCACTTAAGTACTGCTAAAAATTCAATAGTTGAAATAATCTTCACATCTGAACTTGTACATTATTTCCCTTTTTTATATTTGTGCATGGTGAGATGTGTAATTTAAAAAAAAATTACAAGAACACTGAAAATTTATCCCTATTCACCATTTCCTTTAAATAATGGCAATGAAATGTGTGCGAAGGTTTCAGTTTTTGAAGAATGAAGACTGTGTGTGACAACTACTTCTTTTTTTTAATTTTTCAACTGTTTGTTTTCAACTCTATGTTGCTACTTCAGCTTTAAGTTCATCTTTCAAACCTGTGTAATGGTTGCCCTACTTATCCTAGGCATGTAAGATAACTGTTTCCTAAGAATAAACCTTGAATAAACCTTGGGTTAAGTACCAAAGAAATAACACATATTTTGATATATTTTAGTACTAGGCAGTTATTTTATTATCTCAGGTTATTGGTAGGTACATATTGTGTTAATATACTATAATGGTTCCTTTAAAATGGCTTTCATTGCTGTTATTTATAATGTACTGTTTAAACATGATTATGGACTGCATGTTAATTGTTTTTACTCATGGAGTCAAGTAGTGCTTCTCAAAGGATTATGGCTGAGTTATCAAATATAATGGATTAGAAACCCATTACATGTATTTTAAATACTTGTTATAATATTCATAACTGCATTATTTAAAATTATATGTTTATGATTTTGAAGTATTTTGTAAGCTACCTAGGAACACTTTTGCTTTGAAAATAGATAGATAGATAGATAGATGATAGATAGATAGATAGATAGATAGATAGATAGATAGATAGATGATAGATAGATAGATAGATAGATAGATGATAGATAGATAGATAGATAGATAGATAGATAGATAGATAGATAGATAGATAGATAGACAGACAGACAGACAGACAGACAGACAGATGATAGATAGGTGATAGATAGGTGATAGATAGGTGATAGATAGACAGACAGACAGATGATAGATAGATGATAGATAGGTGATAGATAGATAGACAGACAGACAGACAGACAGATGATAGATAGGTGATAGATAGGTGATAGACAGACAGACAGACAGACAGACAGACAGACAGACAGACAGACAGACTTAGCAATGTCAACTAACTTTGAAGCTCCCAAGGTTGTCATTATTGTAAAGATAAATTTAGTAGCCATGGTATACATAGCTAACCTATGTTTTTGGAGAAAAAGGACAAAATATAAATCTATAAAATAAAATAATAAACAACAGCAAGCAATACAGCTATAAATAATAGCAACTCTTCCATATACAGAAAGCAGAATTCCAAATCAAAAGAAATACTAAATATTTCTTCCTTTTTATTCTCCAAGATCTACATCTTTCGTAATGATGAAACTTCTGAATTCATTTTATATGTGCACAAACAATAGTGCTGAGGCTTCCTTAAGTTGGGCGGAAAACTTTCAAATATCAGTTATTTGTGCCTTTTTGTTATCCATATGCATAAAATGCTTATTTCCTTATAGAGAGTTTTTCATTTCTTTAACAAAATGGAAAATCTTTGATTTTTTTTACTTCTTCCATTTTTACTTAATAAAATATAATAGCTTATAAAGAATATTTTACTAAATGTTTTAAATGTAATCAGAGCACAGAATCAATGATCACCAAGTACTTTGATAACTCAATTTTCTAAACATAGAAGACAAGAGAGAGCCAAGGTAGAAGGATGCCAGTGTTCACATCATTGTGATTGTAGATCTATACTGTATTTCTTCTATCTGTGTTGATATTGTACATAGAATAATGTTAGATGAAGGCTTTAAGTTTTAATTTGAAATGTTTCTTTACCACATTAGGTTATTTTAAAAGTTGTAGTTTCACGAGATTAGTATTCTACACATCAGGCCACATATAGCTTAAATATCTGCTGTCATTTGCTCCATTAAACTGTCTCACACAAGGAACATTACTGCTGATGTGATAATATTTTCTAGTGCAGGATATATTTCCTCTCTTTCACCTTGTTTAAGGGCTTCTGTAGCTCAGACTCATGTTGTATTGGATAAAAGTACAATTATTTTTCCTTTAGGCCTTCTCCCTCCATATGTCCCTTCAAACCATTCCATTTTGCATCACATGTATATTTCTGTCATGCTTTTTGCATCATCCTGCATTTTCCCTGCCAGGAGCAGTGAAGCATGAAATATAAGCAGGGGCAGAAAGCATTTCTGTTGCTTTCTGTTTCCCAAATATGTTTCCCAATACATCAAGTAAGGATTGTTATCAGACATCATGAAAGAAAGTTGAATGGTGAGAAGGCTACCTGCCTATTCAGAAAGTGTGCAAGGACATTTGTGCAGAAATGAGTGAAGATCAGTGATAAGGATTTTCTTGTTTCAACTTGATTCTGGTGATGGAAGATTATCAGGCTATTAGTTTGTATACTTAAGATATGCATACATAACACAATGGTAGATATTCTTCACCTTATTTCATGAAGCTATCAAGCAATCAATTAATAAAACAGAAAAGATTTTGAACTGGCAGGAGAGCATGAATCTCTATGCATGGAAGAAAAGAATGACATAATCATGGCTGACCTTCTGAGCATGTGCAGCATGTAGCTTCATCAAGGAATGCAGCTTAAATACTCATCGTGTATCTTCTGTGATTTTACATCTGTCCTAGTATATACTACATACAGTTTTTAGCAGACTTAGTCAATTGTTTAATTATTTTCTGTTTAGCTAGAAGCAGTATCAGTTACAATTGAAATGTCTGCAGCTGGATACCATCTGCAGCCAAGGGTTACACTGTCTTATTGTATCTACCAAGAGGATCTGCTTATGCTAATAGTTAACTGGCCAGCTGTGCCTCTTCTGGGGATATTCTTTCTATTGCCAACTATATCCTATTTTCATGGCCAGGGAGGATATCAGAGAGTTTACAAGCTTGGGGATAAGGTGTGATGATTACAACTTGGCTGACATCATAATAGGAAAAAAAATGTGTACTGCATAAAAATGACTTCACAGTCCATGACTAACATTGTTGTCACTGCACCATATTGCTCTAAGGTTTGGTCTAGGCTAGAAAACCAAAGACTGTGAGTTCAAATCCCATCTTAGCCATGAAACCATGGGTGCCTTGTGTAGAAAGGGGAAGGTGTGTTGGATATGTTCACTGCCTCATTTGTAAAAATAATAAAAATGGGGCATAAATAAATGTACCCCATATGACCATGTAAATTGTCTTTGGACAATGCTAGCTCCCTCGGCCAAGAAATGGAGTTTAGCGTTGTGCTGTGGAGTTGGACATAACTGACAGGGAAAACTTCTACCTTTTTACAAATGAATGAATGAATGATATAGGACATTGTCATCCTTTACCATGGGCAAGTAGAAAGCTACATACACTGGGCTATCAGTGGCCAACAAGCATATTGATTCTCAGTTGCTGTTTTGGAATATCACTTGTCTTTTATCTCTAAGATTCTTCCACAACCTTTCCCAATAAAAGTTTTTGTTAGATTCTTGACACCTTACTAGTTCATATATCAATTAGAATGCATATAGCATTTTTATATTTATCTCATATTCATATTTGGGTGTTGGATTGGGTTGTGTGTGATATATTTTCCTGCACTAGAAATCATTTGGAGCTGCAATGCAGGCCGTACTTTAAAAAATTAAGATGAATGATGATATATCCATTTCAAGCAAGCACGATATCACATTATTAAATTGTTTGTCATATAAATGGGGCAGGATTTTGAATCAACATCCTATTCCATTTTATTTGTTTTGTTGCTTTGAACAAAGGATGATATAGAAACTAAAAAAACAAATGTAACTCATAAGTCGTAAGAACAAATGGCTTGCACTTCTTTTAATGCAATTTTAGTACTACACAAATGTTTTGTATTAATAATGACATACACTATATAAAATCCATATTTTAAATATTTCTTGCTATCTAATGTATAATGTGGAACAAATTGATTTTTCTTTCTTTCATATTTCCTAAAAAAAAACATGTCGGTACAGAGAAAATGCCAGAGTGTATTAGAATGCTACATTCAGTCCCGAGCCTTGAGGGAAGAAGTCATGCTGTGCAAATGGATTAACCACCCAACTGTAACCAACATCACTATTAGAAATTACTGATTCTAGAAGAGAACACACTCTTGCTTTTATTTTTTAAAATATGAATATAAAGATACATTGTTATAATTTAAGAAGAGCCTTGTTGGATTAGTCCAAAGTTCACATCAGTTCTACATTTTGTTTTTCACAGTGATCAGTTGGCCCCCCACTTTTGATCTTCTACAACTTTCAAGGCCAGGAGACCTTGACAGATCTTCCTTGCACACCTAGCTGATCCTTTTTATATGAAGACATACATGTTTATGGTCATCATCACATCTTGTGTCCTATGTGAATATTTTATATGTTTTAAACGTCCTTCCAAAAAGCTTCATTGAATGGCACCTAGTTCAGGGGTCAAATGCTACCAGTTAGGGCCAGTTTGCCCAAACCTGTATTAAAAAGACTACCAGTTTACCTGAACCGGTAGTAGAAAAATTAGAAATTGCACAACACCACTGATTGTTGCACAGATGATTGTTAGAACTACCAGTTCGCCCGAACCGGTAGCATTTTTTTACTACCAGTTTGGGTGAACGTGTGTAGTTTTGAAGATCAGCTGTGCAACAATCAGCCATCCTGCGTGATTTATATTCACTAGAAAGCAAGAAATCCTGCTTTCTAGTGAATCTAAATCATGTAGCACAGCTGTTTCCCCTCTTGCTGTTCTACTTACCTTTGCAGATTCAGAAAAGGCTTCTTAATCCTCCTTTTTCAGCGCTGCACGGTAGCGCCTGAGGTGCGCATGTGCGTATAAACCAAACTGGTAGCAAAGTGAACCGGTAGCAGATTTCAGAGCATTTTACCCTTGGTTTCAGGATAATAACTCAAAACTCAAGAAAGCTCGCAGGGCTAATATACATTTGACCTTACACTGTTGATATGTTTGAAATTGATCCAAATTATAAATGTGCTATCAATGTACTGGTTTGTTTTCGGTCAATGTACTGGTTTGTTTTCTGTACACAGAAAATAATAGTCATTGGTAAGCTAGCATACATAACTACTGTATATATGAAGAACATGATCATTGCAAACTTCTAAAATACATATAACCACATTATGCTGTCCCTTTACAGATAATGCATGGATTAAAAGAAGTCTTAGTGCACAGAGATTTTACTGGTATGAAGATATATATGGATTTTAATGGTTGTATGCAGTATTTGCCAAATTGGGCTCTTGTTAATTGGGTCTAGCACCACCAATATTCTGGGAGGCGTGCTGACTATAATGATTTTCATTGTTTCATAAAACACCGCCGAAGGTAGTCAACTTTTCAATTTAGTTTGTGAATAAAATATTGTCATAGAACTAATAACAATAAATCTTCGGTCTACTGAAATTTTCAGAAGCATCTGTATGATTGATCAATTGAAAAGAAGCAAATAGAATGCAATTTTTTTTAATCCAACTACATTTCATGCAAACCAAGGTTTCTGTTGAGTTTTTTTCCACAAAACTAAATTGTACTTACAGAAATTTGTACTCTTTCTCAATAATAATCTTTGCACACTATTTCAAAAATAGTTCCATAAAGCACTACCTTTTAACCCATCCATGTACATGTTGAAGCCATAGTCTAGACACTTCTTTTTTCTTCTCTTTTCTCTTTTCTTTTTTCTTTTCTTCTTTTCTGTTCATCTTTGTCAAGGAAAACCAAGTACACATCTGACAAAAGTTATATGGGAAAATCCCTGCTTGATTAGAGTTCCTGCTATGCATCATTGCTCTCTAAAGCTTGGAGGGCATCATTTATGACAGATAAACAGAAAGAAGGTCATAATTTTGCTATGTAATTCACAGAGATAAGAACGTTTAGTGTCTCTCCATGCAGAAAGCATTTCTAAGCATAGATATTGTTTTAGCTATTTGTCTTTAATGGACTTTTCTATTTTATTCAGAAATTTTAAAATATCTATAGTGTGATAATTGCCTCCCAAAAATTTAGAAAGTAATCTTAATTATATCCTAGTTTAATACTAGGAGCTGACAGCTAGTCAGTAGCATTTCAGTTCGAGGTTTTGTTTTTTACTATTAAAAATATTACTATTCAAGGGACTTGCTGTATGAAAAATGCATGTATTCATCAAATGAGACCTCCTTTCTTTTTATCATACTGACTGTCATATTGACATTTTATATATTTTTTCTGCCACATGTATCTACAGATATCAATATCAGGAGTGAGTTTGAAATTAGGTCTGATCATACTATCATTTTGGACCAGATTAGTTGACTTTGCCTTTTGTAAAATCCAAGGTCACTTGAGAATGCTTATCTATGGTTTAGTCAGCTGAAGCACTTGTTATTTGGAATATTTTATGATCATGCCAAAATTGTAGCTAAATTCCACAATTGTCAAAAATCTTGAAAGGTCTGATCAAATTAAATAGCCCTTGGAGTTACTTTGAGAAACTATGTGTTACTTTACTCTTAGTTTATCTTGCAGAATACATGAGAAAAGGCTCAGGTGAGCTTTCTGCAGGAGGGTTGAGATTGAGGGTGAAACCAAGCATTCTTCTGCCATGCTTTACTGGTGAGGGGATATAAATGTAATAAATAAATAAAACAAGAGCTAAACACCTCTAATATAATATCCAACAGCATGTACTTTACCTGACCAGTTCTCATTTGTGCTAACCCTAATCCTAACTGTAACTTTGACTATTGGATATGGAAGTAAAATAAATGGAGACCATGCTAGTGCCATCTTGTCCCCATTAGGTTTGGAGGCCACTAATCAAGAGCTTTCACCAGCTTAGAAAAGCATGCAGTTGGTAGAGCTGCTGCTGCTTTTCTCCTTCTCCTTCTTCCTCTTCCTCTTCCTCCTCCTTCCAAATTTATTGAACGGCCAATACATTAAACAAACAAAACAAAACAAACAAACATAGCCTTATACCATATGTAAGTATATATAGCCGTATATAAGTACATATAAAGTATATATAGCATATATAAGCATTGCATGCTAAAATGTAATATGCCTTGTGTGGGCTGAATGTCTGAAACTGAATCATTTTAATAATGCTTTTTATATAATTGCTTAGTTGTACCCTGCCCAAACGTTTTGAATTGGGATGTGTCACATTTTAGATAGCAATACTTCCTATCCTGAAGAGGATCAGCATGTACCTTTATGTTCCAAAAATACAGAAAGCTACCTAGTTAAAGGCTTCTTATATTCAGTGTATTTTAACAAATTAAACATTAATAAAACCTGCATAATAGTTCTTGTCTACAATGTTGTTGGCATTAGAAATCAACAAAATCATGTATGTGTTATTTTCTCTTGAGATGTAGCCTTAGGGCATTTACCTACTTTAATATTACTTGGATGACCTTTTTTCAATGTTTCCCAAAATATATATTTATCTACAGTATATTACATTGTACTTTTGAGTTAGTCTTGGCTACTGGCGGTTGCCTGGGCAAGTCACTGCAGTTTTCTTGACACGATTCCAGAAGTGGTCTGCCATTATCTGCTTTTTAGGCTGAGAGAGAGAGTGACTGATCCAAGGTCATCCAGTTAGTTTCATATCTAAAGCAGGTAGGTATGAACTGATGGTCTCCCCTTTCTAGCTTGCTGCTTGGACCACTACACCAAACTGGGTCTCACCTAAAGTACCTGTTCTAATATAGTGCTATCTAGAAATTCTGAGAATTATAACATCTTAACAACTATACCATATTTGATTGCCCTTATCTACAGTATACTGAAATCCAAAAATCCAAAAAATAATAATGCCTCCCAGGTATACATAAGAAAATATCATTCAGAGCATAAGAATGGCTCTGCTAGATCAGAGAAAAATCTTAGCTAGAGAAGCATTCTTTTTCTAACAGCAGCTAGCAAAATATTAGTGGGAAGTTCTTACAGCAATCCTCTTAGACTAAGAAAATACTTGAATGTTAACTAAGCAACCAATTATAGAAACACATTTCCAGAAAATTAAATTAAAGTGGGAAACATATGACACAGATCTTATGCAAATAAACCAGTATTTCTCTTTTATTAATAATACCCTATATTACAGTAGGAGCGTTACAAAGTGTGTTTCTCTCCCACCAATGGAATATATAAACCTGTAGGTGGAGATTTTTCAAGCAAGATAGTTTTGATTACTTTTCAGTCTGCCTCAGGCTTTAACTATCAGCTTCCAGTTTTCAAGTATCAACTGGTATCTTTATTGTCCAGATTTTATAAACAGAAAGAATCTTCCATCTCGCATTGCTACTGTGAATTCATTTCACTATCTATATTCACAAGGAAGATGTGAAGTGGATATATCCTACTGTTCTTCCACAAAACTGCTCTCCAGAAAGAAGCTGCTACTAGTTCAGGAAGTATATATAATCATGATCGTTTAGTGAAAACACCATTTCATCAATCTTGTAGGTTATTTACTAGTCTCTGCAAAAACTTGCATCCCAAATAGTTATCATATTTCTATAAATCTCAATAATGTAGGTATGGCTTTATATAGAATAATACAGCATAAATTAAGTATTTTAAAATTAACCTTAATTTTTAACAATTGTACTCTTTATCTGTGTCAACAATAAGGTCAACAAATATATAGAGCACTCACACTTGCATAAATTGAGATCTTTAGCTAAGGCATCAAGACAATAGGACACATTTTATAGAATTAGTCTTTTTGAAGAACAGAAGATTGTTTCTAGATGTTCCTGAAGTGACAATGTGATTTAATAAAATTCTGTGGTTTCATAGTTATTCTTAGAAGTGCAAGGTAAAA
The DNA here is from genome assembly GCF_964273705.1 of Natrix helvetica. NCBI lineage: Eukaryota > Metazoa > Chordata > Lepidosauria > Squamata > Natricidae > Natrix > Natrix helvetica. The sequence goes on along the minus strand of NC_138558.1, from coordinate 49,633,273 downwards.
TGGGAAATAATTTAGCCCTGTTAGAAAGCTGTCAAAATTGTATACGTTAAAAATGTGTATAAAGAATTAATCTTTATTGTAAAATTTATACAGTTTAACTTCAACTTTCCCTATAAAATATTTCTCTCCCACTAATGGAAAAATAAATTATAGTAAGATTTTATTCTGCTAATTTTGTTCTGACTTAGATGCACCACAGATCTACTTCTGCAAAATTCCAAATTCATTTCTAGCAGCACACACAGCAAAATCCCCCTTTGAGAGTTGAGCTTTGAGAAAGAAAGCAGAAATATATACAATGCAAGTGAAACACAGAAGAAAGAGATTTAACCTTGACTTTACATATAGGTATTCACATCTTCATAGTCATAAAAATGCTTTGCAAGAAAAATTGTAACACTCTTTTAGACTTCATTGCCTTCCTATACTATATATCAGATTGATTTTGGCTGAGGACAAAGGACAAGGGACAAACCATGTCTAAGGTGCAATATGTTGCTATGAGAAGCTTTTACTCTACAAAAGGATAAGAGATTATTTTTAAAAAAACTCTAACTTTGCAGATGTTTGCAATGTTTTCTAATTTCTAAATAAAGGGACAGTTAGATGGACATAACTGTCTAAAAAGGAAGATATAAATATGCAACACTCTTTTTAGAGCTCATAATATTATTAAGGCTAATGTATTCTTTTGCTTTCACAGTGTTTTTCAACTTTTGCAATTCTAAGATTACAGTTCTCAGAATTCCCATTTTAGAGCTGCCAAGGTTGAGAAACACTATGAGAAACATTATTTTCATAGTACTTACAGATAAGTACTATGAGAATTCTTGTATATTGAATAGTGACCACTGAAATTTGAAAAAGTCTGTGAAACAGATTATGAAACACCATTTTATGCACCTGCTTAGCATTGATACTTTGAGGAATAGAATAACGGTGTTAGTAACCATTGATATAAAAACTTCCTCAAAAAAAGTTATATATTATCCTTTAAAAAAAATTCTGAATGGTTTGCTTTTGACTAAAATCAATTAAATGTACCATAAAAGCATTAATTAAAATATAACATTGAAACAGTAGGGGGAAAATAAGTATTTTATTATAAGTATTTTTTTATAATAAGTATTCTAAATAGAAGTATTTTAAAAATGAATGCACCAGTTGATTAAAATATGAGACAGAATAAACAGATTTATTTATTACTGAAAAGACAATCAATAAATCTTGTCTATACTCATAATGAGTATACTCGTATATACTTAGGATTAGCCTATCATCTTGTTGATTAAAAACAATAATATTTGTTCTGTGAACTGCATTGTTGAATTCTTACCATCATCACTGCCCTCACACAGTTTATTACTTGTATTGTTCAGAAGCAGAGTGTTTCCTTTGAAGCTCTACAGTATTAATAGGACATCTCCCTGGATTGTAGGATTGTGATGCTGGTAGATTAAAATGAAATCATCTTAAACTAAATAGATTAGTGGAACATCTGAAATTAAATACTTCTCAGTTTACCAAATGATCCAAAAGATACTGTAGGTAAACCTCCACTCTTTTATTATCTGTTGCATTTTCTCATCAAATAGCATGTTAGGGAATTAATAATATATAGTAGCATTTACATACCTAATCAGCAAAATAGCTTCAGGGGAAAAATACATAAGCATCTTTTTTTCTAACAGTGCAACTGAAGTCCTAGGAACCTATTTATTTTTAGGTAAAGAAATGTATGATGGACTTTAGATATGATATCAAGTTGTAAATGGCTTTCAACTTCTAATGTCATTTCCCAGATTTCCATAATAAATTACAAGGAGGCAGTTACTGAGCATCTGTGACTAATGATCCTTCAAGATATACTTGTATGATGCAATATGATAATGAATCAATTAAACATTCATCACTGGATCCCAGACATATCTAAAATGCAATGATAGATGAGATGTATGCATAATGATATATTTCGAAAGTTTAAAAAAATGCACTGTTCTTCCTAAAATATATGAAAACAATAGCAGCAGTTTTGAAAATAGTGTAGACCTTTCTTCATGAATTCAGTCATTGTGTGCATTGTCTATATATTGTGATCATGCCCCCAGGTCTTCATTACTACTCTTTTCATTTATATGTGGAGAAAAAAGATGAGTGATGAAAGATGTGCTCAAAATATAGAAAAGTTCACCGTGACACTGATTTAAAAGGAAGAAGCTCCTGTTTGAAAGAGATTTTCCAATCGCTCGGTTAAATTGATTAAACCTTAATAAATATTACATTTATTTTTTAGCAAAAATATCAGTTATATTTTATTGCATTTATTTCTTGTTTTACTACAATAATAAAATATCAAATATTGAAACTTTGAAACAAAAAAGCAGTGCGAATATTTTAAAATACATAGATAGTAATTAATTACGTTGCTAAACTCAAGGAAATGCAATGGTAATATTGACTACATGATTTCTTTTGGGAGATCGTTTCCACCAGACTCCAGGCATTACATTTGCAGGTTCAGGATGGGACCAACAATAAGCAAACCCTTCTGTCTACAAATCAGATTGGTGATAATAGCAATGAAAGAGTCTGCCCATTTAGAGAGCTTGTAGAGGAACTCTTACAATACAAAAACAATTGTGCACAAAGACGCCAGAAACTCTGCAAACATTTGAATAGCAAGCATGGAAGCCACTTCTTTATTCATACCACCAGCATGATTATCATTGGGGCTGTTCAGTATTATTTAAGTGTAACTATAAATGTAAATATAGAAAGTTGTAGAAAGCAGGTGGTGGTTTCATATGTTTTTCTTTTATTTAAATGTTAATTCGAAGAGTACTATTTAAAAAAAAAATCTGCAGAATCTGGATAAAATTAGTGGCAATTGGTAAATATTCAACTAATACTGAGGAAATCAATTTGCCATTTGAAATAACCAAAACAAAAAAGCAAAACAAAATTTTGTACAGGCATGAAATCCTATTATTAAAATAAATTTAAAAATATAAGACTTTACTTTTAAAAAATATACGCACAAGGCTATTCATTGTATGATATCAAAACCATAACCCATGTTTGTGTACAAAATAGTGGGACAAGGTTTCCACAGTGGAATCACCAGACAGTTGTCATTTTGCTGAAGTAATATCTATGCTTTTATACAAAGTGACTGAAAAAGAGGAATAAATTCACAAACGGCACTAAAATGTAGTTTGGTGTATATAGTATTTTGAATGAATCCAGCCACTGTAGTTTGTAGATCCTAATTTATGTTTTCACACATTAATCCAATCATGAGCTGAATCAGAGATTGCTATGCACAGAAAGCCTCTGTTTTCTCATAACAACAGCAATGAAAACAGATAAATTCATATATTAGGAAAATTCAAATATTTGAAAACATGGGACATATTTCTTTTCAACTCTATTAACAGAATTGGGAAGCAATTGTACTAATGTACACAACGATAAAGTAACAGATTTTGTCTTAATGCTATCCTTGGACAGGGTCAAAATAAACTGAGGATCACTTATAGCTTGAGGAAAGGCTATTTCCATATCACTCCAAAGGGAAATCAAGGGAAACATTCCTCTGTATTTCTTTACATTAAATTTTGATATCATATTATATTGTGATTTGTCTAACTATGGTTTATTTGATAAATTATAATTGATGGGATTTTTAAAGTATGCTAATAAAAGTATAGCAACCTATAGTATAGGAAACTATACTATAGAAAAAGAAAGTGTAGCAAAATATAGCACCTGAAAATCAGCTGGGTTTCCTTTCTGCACAGGTGGAAAGAGATTGTTTTCAACTGGATGCTGTTGGACTGCCTCAGCTACCACACCAGTTAGCAATTCAAAAATTGTTAGTAAGCAGGTACCAAGTGGCCTGTTGTTGCCTGGTTCTGCCCCTTTTGCTGGATCTTTCATTACCAGGTAGGTTTTCCCAGATGTTAGGCACTCTTCAATTTAACTTCCTTGTAATATATTGTTAAACTGCTTGGCAATGAGTCGGTATAAACCAGTTAGGTGTTTCAACCAAAAACCACGCAGTTTATCTTTGCCTTGTGCTGACCAATTCTTGATCTTCCTTGCTCTTTTCTCTACCATTTTTGCTGTTATTACTATTTCTTTCATTCCATCTTCTTTTTTATTATCACCTCTTTTAACCAAGTTGTATCCTTGTTGTATTTCTTTGGGTTACCCATATCTGCTCCCAGAACTGCACTGTTTCTTCCTTGTCAGATACTGACTGATTCACTGCAGATTCTTCATTGATAGATTGGTAGAAATGTTCCTGATTGGATTAAAATGGAAGGTTCTGCCTATAATTTGAAATTATAGCTTCCTATCTGGTGATTTTCTTGGCTATAGCTGTTATTTTCTGCTTAATTTTTTTCCAATTGGTTTCTTGGTTAGATATTTGTTGGACTTCTTGTTCAGCTTTTTAAATTTCATCTGTTCTAACTTGCTTGCTTTTGAGCTTAACTCGCCCACCTTATTTTCCAGTCTAATTTTCTATTTTTTTAAAAAAAACAAACAAAGTTTTATTGGTTTTTTAGGAAATAATATAGGAAAAGGGTAAAGGAAAGGTTACAAATTTTGGCAGTTGCAATGTGCGGCAGGAGTCCCCTCCCTCCATACTCATAGAATACAATTACAAAAAATTCAATACTAAATAACAATATATAGTCAGCATGTAAATTCAGTTAATAATTTCGATCAATTTATATCAAGTGGATTTTCTTACTCATTTTTGTGATCTGAGTTTTCTTGGTATTGCCCCTTCTCTCCCCGCCAGCAGAGCTCCGGCCCCTCCCGTGTCCTGCATGTCTGTTGTAGGGTCATCTGATTTATCTAGGAGTACTTTATTTTTTTCCATAAAGGCCTGCGCCTCTATGGGTGTATTAATTCTAACTCTTGTGTCCTCCCAGAATATTAGCATACCTTCATACCTTAATTTTCTATTTTTGTGGTGAATGATTTGTTTTTTTTCCTTCTCTGTTGATTTTGCATCCCAGATATTCAGTTATAATTGCAGCTGTGCTATACAATAATTGGCTTGTTTCTTGCAGTGAGTTGATGCTTATACTTGATATTGCAGTATTTGCATCTTTTAACGCTTTTGCTAGCAGTTTCTTTGGAAGAAGCTTCAATGCTGGCAGCCTTATTCTGATGCTTTTCTGCTGTTCTAAATGCTCAGTTATTCTTTGTTTCAATTATTTACTTCTTTAGTTAGAGGTCTTTTTTCTTCCTGAGAAGGAGAAGAGGGTGCCTTATTTCCAAATGAAAACAATTGTATGTCTCTACTGGAATCATCTACTGACAACTTCCCCTGGTCTGCCTCTACATTTTGAGTTACTTTTGGCAAGGCTTTGATTTCTTTGCTCTTTTTTTTTTGTAATAAAATTTTATTGGTTTTTCAAGATTTATAGGGAAAAGGGTAAATGGACAGGTATACAAATTTTGGCAGTTGCAAAATGTGAGAGGCGCCCCTCCCTCCATACCCATAGTATACATTTATATATAATGCATTAGTATATAATTGATTGCAATCAGCATATTAGTTCTATTATTAAATTCAATCAAATTAAACATTACAGTATAAAATCCAAATATAATTCCATTTTCACTTTCGGTCAATTTATAATAATATGATTTTCTTGTTTATTTTTGTGATCTGAGTCTTCTTGCTATTGCCCCATCTCCCTCCACTGGCAGAGCTCTGGCCCCTCCCGTGTCCTGCGTGTCCGTTGTAGTGTCTGGTGGTTTCTCTAGGAGTGTTTTATTTTTTTCCATAAAGGCCTGCGCCTCTATGGGTGAATTAATTCTGATTCTTGTCTCCTCCCAGAATATCAGCATACCTTCAGGCATCAACCATCTAAACCACACCCCTTTCTGGTATAATTTATTCGCTAATTGCGAATAATTTTTTCTTTTTTCTCTAATCTTCTTAGGGATCTGCTTCAGAATGGTTATCTCCATATCATGATATGTCAGTGCTTGCCCCCTTTGTACACCCAGAATTTCATCTCTTGTGCTTTTTCTAAGGAATTTAAGATTTCTTTGCTCTTGATAAACCTTTACGGTTCTTCCAATCTGTTTCTGTGAATACTTTATTTCGTATTATAAATTAACATTGATCTCCTAGCCCCATGATAGTGAACCTATGGCACGCATGTCCAAAATGGCATGCAGAGCCATGTCACCTGGCATGTGTGACGTCACCTGTTCCTTTTCTGGGTTTCTGGCATGCATGTGCGTGTGATGATCAGCTGGCCTTCGTGCGTACAGCAGTACTGGAAACTGGAAGAGCTGGTCTTCCATTTTCCGGTGTGAGTATATGCACCGGCCAGTTGATTGCCACACATGCATGCATGTCAGTAATTGGAAAACTAGCTGGTCAGCACACATGTGCATGCTGGAAACCAGAAGTTCATTTTCCAGCATGCCCGCTGGGTTGTGACCCCGACGAGCGTGCACATGCTCCCTTTTCAACATTTGGTGCTGAAAAAGTTCAGCATCACTATGCTAGCCTCTAGCTAACAGCTAACTGTTTTGTTATTTCTGATTCTGTATATTGTTCTTTCCAGAACCAGTGCATTCATTTCAAATATCCTCTTCTTCTTTGACTTGGTCTGTAATAACAGATCATTATTTCTTTGTTTTCAATCACTGTCTATTTGCAATGGGTAAACAACTTTTCTTCCAGCAGTTCTGCAGCTGCTGGCCTGCAGCCAACTGCCCTGAATATTATTGTTGTTGTTGTTTACCCAATAATTTGCAGTAATACTTTTAATACCATGAAATAACAACATCTGCCTATCCCATGTTCTTGTGAAGGATTTGGTAGGTGGACAAAAATCCAGTCTAAAAATCTGACTTTGAAGAATCACACTTGGCCAATGAAAAATTTTATTCTATTCAATAATATCAATTAAGGGTAGGGAATCAACTACCGTGTTTCCCAGAAAATATGACAGGGTCTTATTTTCTTTTTACTTACAAAATATGGCCTTGGGCTTATTATAGGGGAGGGCTTATTGTTTTGGGATTGCCAGGCAGCTGCTCCCTTACGAACTGGCTCCCGAAGAGCCAGGCACAGCCTCAGGGGTGAAGTAGCCATGAGGTGACCAAGCTCATGAGCAACCACCCGGCAAACCCCCTCTCCAGCCAGGCAGAGCACCATTCACTGACCTAGGGGGTATCCCTAAAGTGCCAAGCCACGTGGCGCTCTGCCCGCTCCCCAGCTCCCGTGGCTTGGCATGTTAGGGATACCCCCTAGGTCAATGCATGGAGCTCTGCCCAGCTGGAGAAGGGGGTTGCGCGGACACCTGTTCTGCCCCCAGCAGGCATGCCTCCTAGCCTCAACATGTCTGGGCCCAGCTGTCCCCGCAGCAGCAGGCCCCGCTGAGACTCTCCGAGCATAACGTCTTCTCCGGTTCCAAACTCCAAAACTCGGCTGCCGAGTCTTCCAGCAGCAGCCACTCTAGGAGTGCACTCTATGGTTGTGGGCTGGCTGCTGGAAGACTCTCTGTCCGGAAGACTCTCTTACAGAGAGTTCAGGGTGGGCTTATATTTTTGCCCACACGAAAAATGTGGCAAGGCTTTAGTTTCAGGACAGGTCGTATTTTCGGGGAAACACAGTAGAATGACTTTAAATTTCACCCAGGACTACATTTGCAACATTCAGAGTTTTAATGATTGGGTGAGGCTGAATTTTTGACCTTTAGTTTATGGAAGGTTGGATGGAATTAAGGGATTCTATTCCACTCCTTTCCAAGTGCTACTTTCCCACTTAAAAGCATCTGATGCCTTCTGAAGCACTCACTGATACTACACGCTTTATGGATTTCAAAGAACAAAACATAAATTATCTTAATATATCCATTTCAATTATTAAAGTCTCCCAAATGTAAAAAAAATGAACTGAGAATGTTGTCGCTACTCATTTGGATGATGTTATGCTGCCCCCAACTGTAGCCCAAAGACAGGACACAAAGTTAAAATATTACTGACAGGCTGAAAAATATTATTCACTTCTCTTTAGCGTAATGTGTAAATCTGTTGGGAGGATCATGGCAACTTCCATGGGGTGGTGATTTCATAACTATAGCATCTCATGGAATTGGAGTTTTGGGGAGAGGATTTTCTGAAGAAAGCTGAAAATATCAATAACATTTTGTAAGACCCCGTCTAAATTTCTTAAATTTAGTTGATATTTCATTTTAGATATTGGCCATAGTAACAAAAGATGCTTCGTTATTCTGACTTATAGAAAAAGATTGTGTGCTGCTTTTTATGAGTGTGTTATTTAGTAGAACATTTTATATTCTCCATTTTGTTTTTTGTTTTTGTAAAGTTAAAGGAGGCAACACTTTTAATCATAATAGCTAACAGCAAATATGCCTGGTATCTAGCTGCAGAAAAGTGACTCACTAAGTGTGAACAACACTGGGAATTCTTATAATGACAGAGATGGTAAATGTTTACATTTTGTCCTGATAGAGTTTGCAGTTTCTAATCCCTTGGTATTTGATGGAACAGGGATGTAAGGCATGATTATTACAGCAATTTTATTTTCTCCAGAAATAGATGGTGGCAATCAATGCAGAAGTGCACAGTACTATATTTAGCAGTGACGTTTCAATCTTGGTAAACAAAGTATTTAGACATAAGTTCATGTGTGGACACAAAAGCTAACAAACTCGAAGCTATTAATGAACTTGAGACAACCAAAGTTCTTGTGATTCAGATGTAAATGCATTTAAATGTATATAAAAGGAAATTTAATATTTAATGTGTAAGCAGTGGGAAATATGGACATTAAAATACACTGCAAGGGTAAAATGGCCATTGCAGCAAATGAGATAAAAATAAAAAAGCTTGGATAATAAACTATTTAGATATGCAATCTGATATTTCAGTGGTTCTCAACCAGTGGTCTACAGAGACCTGGGAGGCTGCGATGATGTCACAGGGGCTTCAGGATGGCTTAAGGAAATGTTATGATTTAAATTTTGAGTTAAGTCTTAGGGGTCCTTGGCCATGGTCCCTGGTGACAAAAGGTATTTAAAGGGTGTGGTTAAGAAAAGGCTGAGAATCACAGTTATATTTTACATCTTAAGAAATCTAAAATATAGGATTGAGGAATCTGTAGTCTTCCAGATGTTGCAACTTCAAGTATTCTGAGGGGCAGGGCTAGAATTACTGGCATTTGCAGATCAAGATCTGAAGGATAATAAGTTTGCCACATATGCTGTAACTTAATGCTCTAATTATCCCAGCAGTTCAATCCTTTTGCTTTTATTCTGTTCTCTATAAGAATACAATAATAATATAGCATAGCATAGCATAGCATAGCATAACAACATAACATAACATAACATAACATAACATAACATAAAACATAACATAACATAACATAACATAACATAACATAAAACATAACATAACATAACATAACATAACATAACATAACATAACATAACATAACATAACATAATATATATGTCTGTGCCAGTGGTGGGTTTCAATTTATTTTACTACCAGTAAGCTCATGTGTGTGCACTCACATGCTCGAATGACGCTTCTATGCATGCGCAGAAACATCCAGGTGGGTGGGCAGAGCCTCCCACCGCCACCACTACAGAAACTCACCTCTGGTCTGTGAATCTCTGCTTCGCTTGCTTGCTTTCGGCTGCCATGGAAACGGGAAAGGGTGTGTGGTATTCGGGATGGGAATAAATGGTACAGGAGTGATAGTCAAAAAGGGAGTTTTGTTCTCACCATCTTCTGCGCATGCTGATGGCCGATGTTTGGACCTGGTCAAGGCCAACCATCCTGTATACCAACCTGATGATGGCTTTTGGAGATGCAACCCATATGACACCTAAGGGAGTTGTAGATTGGGCAATGGGGTGGGGGTTGTTGGAGGGAGGGGGCTGGATAAATGCATGTGTTGCATAATTAGCCCGGAAGTGGTGGAGGAAATGGGATTAAGACTGAGGACTTTGAAAGTGTCCATTGCCTTTTGCTAGTTAGATGGATCAGTGGCTGGGTGGTGGTGCCCATTTTGTAACAGAACCAATAGAAATGTGGATGGGGGGGGTCACCAAGAGACTTTGAATTTCATCGTTGCACCAGGGATGGATCGGCCCCTCATACTAGGATTACCCTGGCTACAAAAATGGAATCCATACGTGAATTGGAGGAAAGGATGGTTGTGTATCCATTCTGCTAAACCCCCAGAGGGGGAGGGGGGGTCTCCCACATAGCCAAGACTGAACCAAATCTAGTGGCTGCAGTGCAGGAAAAAATTGAAGGGGAGGAGAAAATCCCCAAAGAATATTGGGACCTCAAGGAAGTTTTCAGTGAAAAGGCTTCCGACAAATTGCCCCCCCCCCCACCGTGCTACTGATTGCAGCATCGAGATCATCCCAGGGGAAAAACTCCCTAAGCCCAGAATTACTTGATGACCCCACGTGAAATGGAGGAATTACGGAAGTTTATTTACAAAAACTTAAAAAGGGGGTTCATACAATAAGCTAGGCCACAAGTGACAGCACCTGTATTTTTCAGAGAAAAGAAAGATGGCTCCTTTCATTTATGTGTGAATTACAAAAATCTTAATGGAATTTGCGTGGAAAATGTATACCCCCTGCCACTCATGAAGGATATGTTAGCCCAGTTGGGTAAGGTGAAAATTTTCACAAAGTTGGACCTAAGGGAGGCCTACTACAGAGTGAGAATCAAAGAAGGGGTTAAGTGGAAAACTGCTTTCAACTGCCCTTTGGGATGCTGTAGTTCAAACTACTCCTGTTTGGACTGCAGGGGGCACCAGCAGCTTTAATTCAATTAATAAATACATGAGCACTTGTACAAGGGCATGTTAGTCTACCTCGATGACATCCTTATCTACACAGAAACACGTGATGAACACGTGAGTTTGGTGTGCTCAGTCCTCAAAAAACTCGGGGCTGCTGAACTTTATGCCAAATTGTCTAAATGTGAATTTCATCAGGAGAAGATCGATTAGCTAGGATACCGTAACTCCCACAAAGGCATTGAGATGGACCCAGCAAAAGTCCAGGCTGTTACTGATTGGGCACCTCCTCGTACCCGCAAGCAATTGCAAAGTTTTCTGGATTTGCAAATTTTTATTGTCAATTTATTCCCTCGTTAGCTAGCATTGTACTGCCCATTACAAATCTCCTAAAATCTAAATGAGAAACCAAACCTAGGCTGGGTAAGCCTTTGAACTGGACTATGGAGTGTCAAGATGCTTTCAAGAAATTAAAGCGACTCTTTGCAGCAGAATCGGTTTTGAAACACCCTGATATGGATACGCCATTTGGGGTACAAGCCAATGCCAGTGACGTGGCGGTGGGGGCAGTATTACTTCAAACAAATGCTGAGGATAAATCGCAACCGTGCGTTTACACCTCACGTAAGCTTACAGAGACAGAAAAGAAATGGGCCATATGGGAAAAGGAAGCTTTTGCTGTCAGATGGGCTTTTTTTTAAAAAAACAAAATTTTATTGGTTTTTAAAACAAAATATTCAAGGAAAGGGGTAATGGATGAAGTACAAATTTTGACAGTTACATTATGCAGGAAATGGCCCTCCCCCCCATTCTCATAACTTTCATTTACTAATACATTGGTTTGTTATTACTAAGTACTATTTTGTCAGCAATAAACTTTTATCTTAAAATAATTTCAATCACTTTATATCACACAGATTTTCAAGTTCATTTTTGTGATCTGAGTTTTCTCAATGTTGCCTCTTCTCCCCCCCCCCTGGCAGTGCTCCGGCACCTCCCGTGACCTGTATGACCAGTGTAGTGTCATTAGGTTTATCTAGGAGGACTTAATTTTTTTCCATAAAGGCCTCAGCCTCAGTGGTCGTGTTGATTCTAACTCTCGTGTCCTCCCAGAATATTAGCATACCCTCTGGCAACAGCCATCGAAACCACACCCTTTTCTGGCGTCCTGTGCCCCCCCGGATCAAGGGGCCCCACCAGGAGTGCGCGGGGCGAGCAAAAACTTCCGTAACCGGAAGTCGCTGTCAGATGGGCTTTGATGACCTGCCGACACTTCCTAGAGGGGGCAAAACACCCTTTTGAAATATGGACTAATCATAAAAATTTAGAAGCGTTGAAGACCCCATGTAAGCTGTCACCTAAACAAGTGTGTTGGGCACAGCACTTCAACTGTTTCATTTTTACCCTCAAGTATATCCGGGGGGGGGAGAACTTTATGGCTGATGCCTTGTCCAGGCTTCCCCAGTACAACAGCTCTAAACTGAGCTTGGTTTATCCAGCCATCCCAGATAAAAATCTGGCTGCCCCAATGGTTACTAGGAGCCAAGGCCCAGTTGACTTGGATGTGACTACGGACCTAATGAGCAAACTCAAAGAGGGCCTTGAGTCCGATGACTGGTTCAATAAACATTCTGATGAATGCACCATGAAGGGTGGACTGACTTGTGTGGGAGCTAAACTGTATGTTCCTGTGAACTTGAAACCAGTCACTCTTCAACGGGCCCATGATTCCAGAATGGGGGTCCATTTTCGAGTTGTAAAGACTTTGCATTTGATTAAGAGGCAATTTTGGTGGCCTTCATTGAAAAAAGACATTCAGTTCTACATAGCCAGTTGTCCTATTTGTGCGGCCACAAAAAGACCACCGGCTCCAAGGTCTCCTCCTCCCATCCTGGAGCCCCATGGAAGGAGATATCAATGGACTTTATTGTTGAGTTACCAGAAAGTCTGGGGAATACCGTTATTTGGGTTATCACCGATCTGTTTTCCAACAGATATGTGCCTTGCTCCAAGATCCTGTCAGTGAAGTCATTGGCTAAATTGTTTATTTCACATGTATATAGGTTACATGGAGTGCCTGAACGCATTATTTCGGACAGTGAGGTTCAATTCACCTCCCTCATTTGGAAAGAGTTCCTGAAATTGATTGACTCCGCCCAGGGGCTAAGCTCTACCCACCATCCTCAGACTAATGGGGCTTGTGAACAGACTACCTCAGTTTTTGAGAAGTACCTCCGCTGTTTCATCAATTATCAACAGGATAATTGGGCTGAACTGTTACCACATGCAGAGGTGGCGTACAATAATTCTGTTCACAGCAGTACCGGCATGACCCCTTTTAAAGTTGTGTTTGGTCAGGACTTTGTACTGATTCCTGAATTGCCTCAAGAGAAACCGCAAATTTTACCCTTATCTGAGTGGAGTGATCAACTTCAGCAGTTTTGGCCCATGACCCACAAAACATTAGATGTGACTCATAAGGCTCACAAAAAACAGGCAGATAAGAAAAGGACTAAGCCAAAAGAGTACAAAGTTGGGGATAGGGTGTTTTTGTCCACCAAGTTCCTACAAACCACCCAAAAATCGAAGAAGCTGGGTCCAAAGTACATAGGTCCATTCCCCATTGTGAAAATTATAAATCCTGTATCAGTAAAATTGGAGTTGCCAAAGAACCTTAGAAGAATTTATCCTATATTTCATGTGAACCTGTTGAAACCGGAGCACACTTCTTCCTTTCGTCCGCCTCAACCTTCACCTCTGGTCCCTCTTCTTATTGAGGGAGAGCAACATTTTGAAGTTAAAGAAATCTTAGATTCCAGAAAACATAGAGGTCGCATTCAGTATTTGGTGTCCTGGAAACATTTTCCCCCTTCCCAGGCTGAATGGGTCGACAAATCTCATGTTAGGGCTCCCAGACTTTTGCAGAAGTTCTACACCAATTATCCTGATAAACCTTGATGCTAGGATAGATGTAAATACTTATATTGTTATTTTGTATTGTGTTTTTTTCCCTCTCGCTCTCTGCAGGAGTGATATCTCTTTCTGAAGGAGAGCTGGATGTCAGCCTCTGCTTTGCTTGCTTGCTTTCGGCTGCCATGGAAATGGGGAGGGGGCATGGTATTTGGGATGGGAATAAATGGTACAGGAGTGATAGTCAAAAAGGAGTTTTGTTCTCACCATCTTCTGCGCAAGCTGATGGCCGATGTTTGGACCTAGTCAAGGTCCTGCATACCAACCTGATGATGGCTCTTGGCAGTGGTGGGTTCCTACCGGTTCGCACCAGATCGCGCGAACCGGTTGGCGACCGAACCCGGAAGTAACCGGACCCGGAAGTAACTTCTGGGAACCGGCACCGGCCCTGTCGCTCAATCACCCTTGCCATTCCAATGCAGCTCGCTCGCTCCCCCGCCCATCCGCACTAAACTAGCTAGCCCAGCCAGCCGCTCACTGATTGGCTGGAGTCCAGCCAATCAGTGAGCGGGCTGGAGGCGACCCGTTTAAAAGCGGGTCCTCCATTTCAAAACTCCCTTCTCTTTGCCTTCCAGGAGCTTGCTGCTTCCCTCAGGTAAGCAACTAAGCGCAAGGGGGGGAGGCTAGCTTTGGCGAGGAAAGGCCTCTGGGCCTTCCCTCGCTGAAGCGGCAGGCTGGCGTGGGCCGTGCGGGCAGCTAGCTTCGCCAAGGAAAGGCCTCTGGGCCTTTCCGGGACGAAGTGCCGGGCTCGGGTGGAACACGCGGCCGTCAGGAGGCTAGCTTCGCCCAGGAAAGGCCTCTGGGCCTTTCCGGGACGAAGCGCCAGGGTCGCGTGGAACGCGCGGCCGTCGGGAAGCTAGTTTCGCCCAGGAAAGGCCTCTGGGCCTTTCCGGGACGAAGCGCCGGGGTCGCGTGGGCGGCAAGCCTCCGCGAGGCTAGGCCAAAAGCCCCCCACCCTCCCCTCTCCAGCCTCGCCTGGCTGGCTAAGCCCTAAGCAGTCTTAAACAGTCTTACCTGTCCTCCTGCCTCTCTGCCTGTCTGCTGCCTGTTGCATCCATCCATCGCATCAGAGAGCTGCTGATTCTGCCTGCTGGTAAGTAACCTGGTTTTTTTTCTTTTATTTTTTTAATATATTTTAAAATAATATTTTATTTATTGTGCATAGAATTTTTTAAAATAATTTTACTTAAAAGTATTGAGTATAGAATATTTTAAAATGGTTTACTTCAATTTATTGTGTATGGATTCTTTTTTTAAATTGTCTCAGACTATTTTAAAAAAGATTCTATCCAAAATAAATTAAAATAAACCATTTTAAAATATTCTATACTCAATACTTTAAAATGTATTGTGCATAAAATTGTTTTAAATTGTTTAATTTTAATTTATTGTGTATGGAATATTTTTAATGGTTTCATTTTAAATTATTGTGTGTGGAATAGTTTGAAATGGTTACAGCATAAATTATTGCTGGTGGAATATGGCTGGTACAATACCTTAAAATAGTTATACTATAAATTATTGCTGGTGAAATACTTAACAATGGTTTTAAGGATTTTTTTTATTTATAGAATATCTTTTTTGAATTATTGTTTGGGAATTTTTATTTTTTAATTGTTTATAAAATATATTTACTACAAGAAATGTTATTCCTTTTTGCAAATGTTTTCTTTGTGATGCAATATGTTGCTTAAAAGTATTCAGACCAGGTTTATGTATCTCAAAGTGGCTGCTTTTCTATGGGCAGGCTGGGTTGATGCAAGGCAGCTTTGCAAGATTTTGTGGGTTTCACCCTCATTTATGTAATTCTGAGGTGGTTGATGGTTCTGTGAGCTTCCTGGCACTGTCCTTTATAATTTCCATGGCCTTAATGGTTTTTATTCCAGTGGCTTTGTCTTTCCTGTCCTTAGGGTTAGGAAAAAAAAACTGGGGGGGGGATTCTTATTTTTTGGTGTTTTCCTGGCACTGTCATAGTTTGTGTGGGTGTGGGTGTGTAATGTCCCACAGTTATCTACACATTAATAATGATCTAGTAATATTTCCTTATACATTTTAGGGACCTTTCCTTACATAATTGGTGTTTTCTTTCATACTTCTGGATTTCTAATTTTTGTTTCCATTAGTTAGCAATTGCTAAAACAAATCCCACGTGAAAAAGTATTCAAAGCCTTCTTGATTTTAATTGTCAATTTATTTATTCCTGCACATTGTAATATTTATTCATTTTCATATATCTGTTTTTCCACTGTTGTGCACACAATTCCAGCAGCTGTTTGTTGGGGGACACCCTTCCTGAAAAGACTGTACATTGTTGGGTGAAAACAGAGGTCCCTTCTGTTACCTATAGTCCTTAGCTTACAACCACAATTGAGTCCAATATTGTTTTAGTTATTCTGCAGTTAGTATTATTTAACAGGATGAAGAGACAACAGAGTATGACCGCTAGGACAGTCATCTTTCCTATGTAAGTAGCTCTTTTATTGCTTTGTGTGCTTGTTTCATCCTTAATATAGTAATGCAAGCAATTAAAGTCTTGCTTTCTGTGTCTGTCCTTTGTGCAGGTTTTTGAGCAAAATAAATCGATAAGGTGGTGTGCAGAAGACCGGCAAGCCAGGTATCCTTCCTCTGTAAGTAGCTGTCTTTATTGCTGGGTGTGGTGTGGTCTGTGCTGTGTTCATCCTTGAGATAGTGAAGTGCAAGCAATTAAAGTCTTGCTTTCTGTGTCTCTCCTTTGTACAGGTTGTTGGAGCATGAGGTGGTGGTGCAGAAGATGCAAAAAAGGAGAGTAATTTTCCTTTTCTATTATTTTGTGTGCTGGTTTCATCCCAATGCAGTGCATGCAATGAAAGAGTTCATTTCTGTGTCTCTTCTTTGTGCAGCCCATTCATTGGAGTCCGTGATATTGAAGACTGGCAAGAACAGTCATCTTCCTTCTGTAAGTTGCTCTTTTATTGTTTTTGTACTTATTTTAATCTTATTGTAGTTCATCCATTGGGGCAAAGAATTCAGTGATATCGTCTTGGCCACTCCCACCTGGTCACATGGTCGGCAAGCCACTCCCACCCGGTCACATGGTCGGCAAGTCACTCCCACCCGGTCACATGGCCAGCAAGCCACTCCCACAAAGGAGGCCACACCCACAGAGTAGGTTCTAAAAAAATTTGAAACCCACCACTGGCTCTTGGAGATGCAACCCACATGACACCAAGAGAGTTGCAGATTAGGCAATGGGGTGGGGGAGCGAAGGGGCTGGGCAAAAGTTTGATATGTATGATTTCATGTTTTTCTGACTCAGACCTTGCTTTACTTCGCTGCTATCTGTTCATAACCAGTAAAAGTACTTTTAATTCCACAAACAATGGAATTGGGAGATTTCTTTCTTGGTTACTGAAGGAGGCACGTCCAACACATTTGTAACAATTCTAACAATGAAATCTGTACTCAAAGAGGAAATACGTTTTTTGAAATTAGTCAATTAATTAGGTGCCCATATTATGCCAGATGGCTCCATGGACAAATGCTTACTATCATAATAAGAAAAACTTCTGGTTGTCCAAGGATCTTACAAGGAATTCCTTGTAATCACTCTACACCCAAATTTTAAAGGTAGGTTTCACAGCAGTGGTATCTTTCCTCTGAAAAATCTTTGCTTTAATTATTTTATTACAATATTATTGGTATCATTGATGTTTGCTTATCTATATACTTTTAACACTGTTGTTCTTGTAACTTTTAACTGGGTGAAATGCTGCATGAAGATGATGCCTTTTGAACCAAGATACCCCAAACGGACTAATCTACAGAATGCATCCAAATCCAGGACCCATGACTCCCATGGAATTGAAGTTTGGAAATTTTTTATTAAAAAATTTACAATGTAAAAATTATCATGAAGCCATAATATAAAATGCCATAAAACAGTTCCTGTGGAGAGCTTCTGATGTTTGTTTTTGCTTTACAGTTCATATACATCTCAGAATATCCCCTAAATTTTTAAGAACGTTTCAAATATATTGTTGAAGGCATTGAGGAATCTGGTATAGGAATATTTCTGAAATGATGACCAAATGACAGATTGTCTAGATCTTTATGACTAAGTTTGTAATTGCCTTTCTCAGTAGAATTACTTTCATGATTACTGCTAGCCAGTGATGTGCGGTGAGCTTTACAGCTGGTGAGGCTGGTGACGTCATCAGCGTGAGCCGCGATTCCCTTCATGTTGACTCAGGAAGGAGGGGAATGGGACCACGTCAGCCTCCCTCCTGTGTACGTCCCATTCCCCGCCTTCCTAAGTCAACATGAAGGGGACCGCAGAGCGCGTTCCGTGGGACCGCGGCTCACGCTCCGCGATTCCCTTCATGTTGACTCCTGAGTCAACATGAAGGGGACCGTGGAGCGCTCCCATTCCCGACCACGTGTGCAGAAGGCTCCTCAGTGCCTTTTCCCTTTTCCCTTTTCCCTTTTTTTAATTTTCATGATGAGAGCGGTGCGGCTCTGCCTCCCCTGCCTCCCCTGACCGCAGGTCCCTGCTGCTAGCCATCTTGGTCTACTCTTCAGCCCATGAAAATAAAATGACCATCTTTACTTCTTTGATTTTTTTCTTCTTTTTATGACCTATCATCCCTTGTTTTCTAGTGAG
The DNA here is from genome assembly GCF_964273705.1 of Natrix helvetica. Classification (NCBI taxonomy): domain Eukaryota; kingdom Metazoa; phylum Chordata; class Lepidosauria; order Squamata; family Natricidae; genus Natrix; species Natrix helvetica. Next base: position 49,614,830 of record NC_138558.1, on the reverse strand, counting down.
TGGGAGTGACTGAATGGAGCTGACCATTTACTGGCTGGATGCCCTTCCTGATGCCTTTGCAGAATTTGCAGCAGATTTTTCCATCTGCAAATCTACCAAGCATGCAGGTTGATATTATGCTTATTAGTCTTCATGTTCATTTTCATTTTTTAATTACTTAAAATAGTTTCTTCATTATTCAAATACTAATATGTATTTAGCTTCATCCATTATCCTTAATATGTTTTGTAATTTGGCGTGATCTGTACAATAAAAGACCCTGCTGTTGTTAGTAGTAGAAAGTGAACCTCTATTCTATAAACTTTTGCTCTTTCCACTAGCCATCTTATACAAGTTATCTGATCTCATTTATTTCCTTTCTGAAACCTGCCTGTTTATTTAGCAAAAAGCAAAATCTGTATAATTTTCTTTGGAACAGAATCAGATGGTTGTCATGGCCTTCTTTCAGACATGAGTTTGGAGTCCCTTCTCTAACTGTCTTCACTCCTATTGCTTATTACTTGGCTTATTCCCCCCTTTTCAACATTATTCATATCTCATAATTATTCCCCAACTCAATTATTGCAATATGATTTACATGGGGCTGCCCTTCAAGACTGTGGAAATTACAAGAGGCCAAAATTCTGGCACATGAAATTTTAGGCACTTACAGTTTGCCCATATTATGTCACCACTGCACTGGCTTCTAGTTTTCTTTTGGTGCAATTCAAGATACTAGTTATCACCTTTAAAGTCCTAAATGGCACAAGGGGAAGATACTTGCAGGATCACTTCTCCTTGAGTAAATCCACCTGGTCCACTAAATCTGACACAGTGGGTACCTCCAGGTCCCTTCCCTCAAGTGTTGCCATGTAGTGGGACTAGCCAACATACCTTTTCAGTAGTAGCCTCTGCACTTTTGAGTTTCTTCTTCCTGAGATACAGCAGATATTTTACTACCCTCATAGCTTTCTGCAAAGCTGTCAATACTTGCCTTGGCCTGCAAGTCTTAATAATATCCATTAAGGGTAGGGAACCAACTAGAATGACTAGGATGATGCCATGGGAGGTCCACCGATGTTACATATACAGCTGTGTAATGGCTGCTGTGTTTGGATGTCAACAATAGGAAGGGCACTAGGCAGTTCAAAAATGTGAAATTTTTTTAAAAATTCCTTTGGCTAGGCACATTTCTGGAACAACTGGTTATTTTAAAGACTCGAAGACATGTTCCTTTCATGTCTAGCATTTAAATATGTAGAATTATTGTATTTTTTTTAAAAAAAGCAAAATGCTGAATCCTAGGCAAAGTAAGTTCATTATGTACTAACATACTGTACTTCATGATGTATGTTTGACATCAAATGAACACACAGAGGTGTTTGGGATTGACTTTCAAAAAAATCATTGAGAATGATTGACAGTGTTGATACAATTCTCAGAAACTGCAGAGAAGACAGGGGGTGTGGCATCGTGGTGGAATGGTCGGAATTTCCTGGAATCCCAAGATCGCCACTGAATTCTGGTCATCTGGACAGTCCATTCGGTCCTAAACTGTCCCATAGACATGGCGATAAGTAGGGGTACATCCTGCCAATCCCAGAGACACCCGCAGTCTCTCGTGATATGGGAAAAAGCCCCTCTTGCTGGCGACTAAGTCAGCCTCTCAGCTGCTGAAACTGCTGACCGCCCCGAATGTAAGCGCTGGAGAGAAGCATGTCGATTTGGTGAGAGTTTTATTTTATTTTAATTTTTGTTGGAGGGAGAATACCCTAAAACTTGGAAACTTGACTTAAAGAAAATAAGACTGATAAGAAAATAAGCAGCGGACGCAAGAAATAGTGAATTGAAGGTTTCCTTTTTTCTTTTCTCTTTTTAATGCTGGAAGCCTGACTGGATTTAAGAAGCAATTTGATTTTGATTTGGATTTTGATTTGGACTAGCTCATTGTGCTTTTTCTCTTACTTGCTTTGTTGTTGGACCTTTCAGAACTTTTGTTACAATTGACCTAGAACAGGGGTGTCCAAACTTGGGAACTTTAAGACTTGTGGACTTCAACTCCCAGAATTCCCCAGCCAGCTAGTTGAAGTCCACAAGTCTTAAAGTTCCCAAGTTTGGACACCCCTGACCTAGAACCTTTTCCTTAAATCACTTTATTTTTTTTAGAGAAAGTTAAAGCAGAGTGTAACAGTGTAACAAGGATTGAGATTGAAACAAGTATCACTGCCACCTAGTGGATTTTGGAATAATGTCTTGTTTTTTGCATGAATGTTTGGAGAGAAGCTGGACAAGGCTATTCAGTTAGATAAGGTAGTGGGAGAAACACAGAAAAAACACAGCTGTTTCTTGGAAACTATCAGTACTGAGAAATTTCTCTGAAAGAACAAACAAAGTTTTTCCTTTTAAAGGGGGAAGCTTAGAGTGACTTTGTAAAGGCTTTCACCCTATAAAGACTTTGAACTCTTTTTTTTTTTTTTTTTTGCTCCCTTTTGGTGGCAATGTTTATCTTACCTTGTTTTGGAAGCTGTGATTTCACTCTGTCTACTTCTTCTGTTTTGATTTTGACTTTTTTTTCTTTTCTTTTCCTTTTGTTCAAGGGTGCTGGACTAAGGGAAATTTCAACAATGTTTTCCTTTGTTTTATTATTTTCGTCTTCCCTTTTTCTTTTCATAACTTTTTGCATTAAAGAGATTAAAAAATCTTTATTTTTTATATTTCATTTTTCCCTTCCTGATTTTTGGTTTTGCATACTTTTTCTGTTCCTTTTCCCTTTTTTTTTTATTGTTGCTTTAACTATTAGCTATTGCTTTATTGTCTTTTTCTCTTTGTCCCTCCACAGTCAAAACCCAAATATAAAGAGGAAAATGAGCAGAAAAATAGCAACTGTTGGTTCCGCAACAACAATTCCCTCCTCTTCACCTGCAGGAGGGCAGAGATCAATACAGACAATGCTTCAACAGGAGAAGGAAAAGGACAAGGGTGTAACACTAGAGGCAATTATGCAAGGAATACAAAAACTAGAGGCAAGAGGAGAGAGTATTGAGAAGAGATCGGAGAATATCAAAAAGAGGTTAGAAAATCTAGAACAGAAGACAAGTAAAACAGAAGAAAAAATTGAAATTATTCAACAGTGGATGATGAAATATGAAGATAGACTACAAAAAATTGAAGAAAGGAATGAAGAAAGAGAAAAATGGAGAATATTGATAGTATATTGAATTTAGTGGAAAAAGACAACAGCGGAATATTGGGCTGGGAAATGGATCAGTCAGATTTTTTTTTAAGATTTCAAAACATAGAAGAAGAAAAAGGTGAGGACTTGGTGCAAATAATATCAGAATTACTGAAAGATGTGCTAGAGATAACCCAAGAAAAGATGGCTGATGGCATAGACAAGGTGATTCTAGTCTACACAAGATATGCAGCGAGAAATGGACTCCCGAGGGAAGTCCATGTAAGATTCTCTAAGAAAATAATTAAATCACAAATTCTACAGAAAACAAGAGATAGAAAATTGGAATATGAAGGGAAGGAGATTGTAGTGTTGAAACAAATCCCAAGAAAAGTGAGAGAGACGAGAAGAACATATCAATTCTTGACTAAAATTCTACTTAAGAAAGGCATTAACTACAGATGGCTTATACCAGAAGGTTTAATATTTACATGGCAAGGACAAAGATACAGATTAGACACAACCAATAAGGCAGAAGCATTTTTCAATGAACATTTGAGAGAAAGGATGAGAAGGATGAGAAGACCAGACAAGAATATCAATTGGTAGATCTACAAGAGGCATGTCCAGTTGAGATCGAGGAACTTGAGGGTGCAGTAGGTGGGATCCAAACAGAAGATGGAAATACTGTTGGCATTGACATCAGAGAACAATGAGAACAGAGATCAACTAGAGCTATGAATCCTAATTATAAAATGTAGATATGGAAGAAAAAATGATCTCAATTAATATAAATGGCCTTAACTCTGCAATTAAAAGAAGAAAAATATTTCATAAATTAGGAAAATTAAAATTGGACATAATCTGTTTACAAGAAGTTCATATTCAAAAACAGAATGAACATTTACTAGTGCAACCAAAATTGAGGAAATCATTTACAGCATTGGCAAACTGTAAGAAAAGAGGAGTGATATTCTATATTAAAGATATAATTCCAGCAAAACAAATTTATACAGATGACAAGGGAAGAATCTTGATGGTGGAAATTATGGACAATTCGAAGAAAATACTTTTAATTGCAATATATGCCCCCAATGACAAACAAGATGAATTTTACAGAAAAGTACATAGGAAAATAATTGAATTGGACTATACGGATATTTGTATGATGGGAGATTTTAATAGAATTGTAGATCAAAATCTGGACTATAAAACAGAAAAAAATTATAAAGATAAATAGAAAACCGCTACCCAAAGCCTTTTTTAAAATGACAGATGAAATAAATCTTAGAGATGTTTGGAGAGAAAGAAATCCTACCAAAAAACAATATACTTTTTATTCAAATAGACATTTATCATACTCCAGAATCGACATGATGTGGACTACAACAGAATTAATTTGTAAGATACAGGAATTTGAAATTGAAACAAGTACTTGGGCAGATCATAATCCAATTATAATTAAATGGAAAGGACAAAGAAAGTGATCCAGATGGGCATTAAATAATATGATATTAAAAGAGAAGGATTTTGTACAGAAAATGGAAAAAGAATTGGCCCTTTTCTTTAAGGAAAATAGAAAGGAAGATACATCGATGCAGAACCTTTGGGATACAATGAAGGCTTACACTAGAGGTTTGATAATAGACTATACAAGAAAGAGAAATATAAAGAAAAGACAACTTCTCAAAGGCTTAGAGAATGACTACAAGGCCCTTGAAAAAGAGCTACAGAATTCGCCACAAAAAAAGAATATCAAAATAAAAATGGATATAAATAAACACAAAATGGACTTACTGAAAAAAGAGGAATTAGCACAAAAAAATAGAGGAGCTAAACAGAACTATTTTGAAAATGCTAATAAGCCAGGCAGCTGGTTGGCATACAAATTGAAAAAAGAAAGAGAATCAAAGAAAATATTGCAATTAAAAAACAATCGAGGGCAAATTTGCTATGGAATGGTAGAGAAGAAGAAAATTACACAAGATTACTATGGTAAGCTGTATGAACAAGAGAATCTAGAAGAGAGAGGAGTTAAACAATACTTACAATAAGCCAGTCTTCCCCAGATACCTAAAGAAATGGATACAATACTAGAAAGTAGAATAACTATGATGGAATTAACTGAAGCACTTAAAGAACAAAATAACGGTAAGGCTCCAGGCCCAGATGGGCTGCCTGCAGAATTCTATAAGACTTTTCAAGATTTGTTGTCCATTCCACTACTGGAAGTTATGAACGAAGTGATGTCAGAGAGTAGGATACCCAAATCATGGTCAGAGGCATATATTACGCTCCTGCCCAAAGAGGAGGCTGATTTATCACAAATCAAGAACTATAGACCCATCTCCTTGCTGAATTCAGACTACAAGCTATTTGCTTTGATACTAGCAGACTTAAAAATATTTAAATGGTTTTATTCACCCCAACCAAAATGGGTTTTTACCAAGAAGACAAATTAAAGATAACATGAGAATAATTTTGAATACATTGGAGTATTATGAGGCACATCCTGAAAAACAAATGGGTTTGATCTCTTAGATGCCCAAAAAGCATTTGACAATGTGAACTGGTGATTTATGTTCTTACAATTGAAACAGATGAACTTTGGTAAGAAATTCACACAAGCCATTCAAACTATATACTATAAACAAACAGCAAAGATAATGATAAATGGATATTGACATATTCCATTGAAATAAAGAAAGGTACAAGACGGGGCTGCCCATTATCACCCTTACTCTTTGTCTTAACATTCAAAGTATTAAATAGAAAGATTAGAGAAGAAAAATAAATAAAAGGAATGAAAATCAAAAAAGAAGAATATAAATTGCAAGCATTTGCAGATGATTTGGTTTTTATTCTTAAGGATCCACTTGAAATGGCACCTAAATTGAGGAATATGGGAATGTAGCTGGTTTGAAAATAAATAAAGACAAAATGAAATTTTTGACAAAGAATATAACATTGAGACAAAAGGAAGAATTGGCAGAAGCATTGGAGATCCAAGTTACAAACAAGGTTAAATATTTAGGGATATATTTAACTGCATGATGTAGCACTTTTAAAGAGAATAACTTAAGCAACAGATTGCATCTGATCTAATGAAATGGGAAAATTTACAATTATCAATGATAGGGAGAATTTCTACAACCAAAATGAACATTTTACCTAGAATTTTATATCTGTTCCAGACAATTCCAATTAGACTAGGGAAATATTTTTTGATGAATTAAATAAAAGAGTTTTGAAGTTCATCTGGCAGGGGGGAAAAGCAAGAATAAAATTAAAGTCATTACAAGATGCTACATCAAGAGGAGGCATGGGCCTACCTAATTGGGAATTATATCACCAGGCAACTAGCTTGATGTGGGTTAAGGAGTGGATAACACTAAAGAACTCTAGATCATTGACTTATTGTTGGGATGGCATGCTTTTTAATGGTATAAAGGTATTAAAACACAGGGTTATTTCAGAAGACATTACCTAAGGGAAGCTTTGTTATTGAATTGGGAGAAGATTAAAAAACAATATTTAAAAATACCAGTCCGGCTATCAACTATTGAAGCCCTTTCATATCAAATAATATGCAAAAAGGAACAAATGGTTAGATATGGTGAAATTTTGAATGCAAAGGGTAAATTCAAATCTATGCAACAGCTGAAACAGAAAGGATTAGAAATGAATTGGTTTTCATATGTGCAAATACAATCTAGATATGACAAAGACTGCAAAATGGAAGGTTTTTACGATTAAAAAAACCTGAGTTAGATGAAATTTTGACAGGTATTGATGAAAAAGTAATTTAAAAAACTATATGGACATTTACTAGATGGTAAGCTAAAAGAAGAACAAGTTAAAGAATCTATGATAGCTTGGGGAAAAATTTTGGACATGGGATTGAACTGGAGAAATGGGAGAAATTGTGGTCCCAAAATTATAAAATGACAATGTCAACAGCTTATAAGGAAAATTTGTATAAAATATTTTACAGGTGGCATCTAACCCCAATGAGAATAGCAAGAATGTCCAAAAACAAATCGGGAAAGTGTTGGAAATGTCATCAGACATCGGGATCATACTACCACATGTGGTGGACTTGTACAGAAGCTAAAAGGTATTGGACTAAAATCCACACATGGTTGGAAAAAATGACACAGAAACGTATACACTTTAAACCAGAGACTCTTTTATTGGGTATTATACCAGATACATACAATAAAGACTTGAAATATTTGATCATAAATATTTTAACGGCAGCCAGAATTGTATTTGCAAAAAATTGGAAAAATGAATAAATACCAAGGCAGGAGGAAGTTATAATAGAATGTGATAGGAGATATTATAAAGACATATTATTTTTATATATATATTATATATTTATAACAATGTAATGAAATATGGGTATATATATATGAATTGAAGATATAGATTCTATAGATTTATAATTAAGTAATGGAATATTGGTATGTATGTATGTATGTATGTATGTATGTATGTATATATGTATGTATGTATGTATGTATATGTATATGTATATGTATATTTATGTATGTATGTGTGTATATATATATATATATATATATATATATATATATATATATATATATGTATGTATGTATGTATGTGTGTATATATATATATATATACATATATATATATATATATATATATATATATATATGAATTGAATATTTAGAATATCTTGTTTAAAATGAAGAAATAATAATTGTAGTTGATTATATGAGATACAATGATAAAGATGTATTTATATATATTTGATAGATATTTCATAATTTTATAATATAATTGAAAGTAATGATATACAAATCCTTTTTATACATATACTGCAAGAAATATTAAAATAAGATAGATGATACCATAAAAATTTGTAATTACGTAATAGATTTACAATGAGGTAACAGATAGTTAACATATATATGAATTTAATCTTTAGAATGCATGTTTAAAAGGAAGAAATTATAAGAGTAAATTGAATATATGACTTACAATGATAATCAATGTATTAACGGTTGATAACTACTGATTTTATATGCAATTGAAAGTGGTGATGCACAAATGTTTGTGACCAAACGACATGCTAACTAGATATGCAATTGATTATATATATATATGTTTTCTGAGGTTTTCGCGGGTGTTTGTATGTACGTCTTTGGTTGTTCGGGTTTTCTCCCGCGTAGAATTGGAAGTATCTTCACGACGTTTCGATGAAGTCTCATTCATCATCTTCAGGCTGCTGCTTCCGGCTCGGTGCTTCCAGCTTGGTGCTTCCAGGAGCAATGTGAGATCTCAGCCGGTTCCTCTTTTTAACTGCCAGTGGGGGTTTGTGCTGATTGGGTGGGAGCTTGGCTGCATTCTGATTGGGTGGAGGTGTATTCTGATTGGTAGGGGGCTTGACTGTGCTCTGATTGGATGGGAGTTTGACTGTGCTCTAATTGGATGGGGGCGTGTTCTGTTTGGGTGGGGGCCTGGTTGTGCTTGTGTTAGTCTGAGTTGCAGAGGGATTTGAGATGGTACGAGATGATACCTCCCGCCTACCAGCCATTTGGAAACCCGCCCTCACTGACAAACAAGTCCCTAACACTAAGAATGACACCAGACCCACACTCACGAAAACCACACAGGATGTCACTATCACACATCCACGCAAAAAGCAAGCCCAAACCCACACCGATAATGACCACAAACCTGAAGCCCGACCACAAACCAGAAGCCAGACCACAGCTGCATTATTAGCCACTTTAAACCCCTCCAATCCATACATGAAGCAAACTGATGCCCACCACGGAGATGTGGCACTACCACAAACGCGAAGCCAAACAACAGTAATGCAGCTCACCAGCTCAAATCCCTCTGCAACTCAGACTAACACAAGCACAACCAGGCCCCCACCCAAACAGAACACGCCCCCATCCAATCAGATCACAGCCAAACTCCCATCCAATCAGAGCACAGTCAAGCCCCCTACCAATCAGAATACACCTCCACCCAATCAGAATGCAGCCAAGCTCCCACCCAATCAGCACAAACCCCCACTGGCAGTTAAAAAGAGGAACCGGCTGAGATCTCACATTGCTCCTGGAAGCACCAAGCTGGAAGCACCAAGCCGGAAGCAGCAGCCTGAAGATGATGAATGAGACTTCATCGAAACGTCGTGAAGATACTTCCAATTCTACGCGGGAGAAAACCCGAACAACCAAAGACATACACACACACACACACACACACACACACACACACACATATATATATATATATATATATATATGCAGTATGTATGTATGTGTGTGTATATATATATATATACATACATACATACATACATACATACATATATATATATATATATATATATATATATATGCAGTATGTATGTATGTGTGTGTATATGTGTATATATATATATGTGTGTGTGTGTGTGTGTGTGTGTGTGTGTGTATGTGTGTATGTATGTATATGCATATGCATATATATATATATATATATATATATATATATATATATATATATATATATATATATATATATATATAATGTATGTTTTTGTTTGTTTTAAAATAAAACTAATAATAATAAAAAAGAAACTGCAGTGAAGATAAATGCTTTTTTTCTTTACCATGTTTCAGAGTTTTGTAACTCTTATGTGAAATTAGAATTGAGGATTACCAATTTATTATTTAAGAGATTTATAGATGTTCCTTCAAATAATGAAAATGAACAGCAGTTATTTTTTTAAACATACTGTTGATTTATGAGCCACATATTCATTGATGTAAGAAATACATTGACATAATGCAGGAAAATTCCCATGTTAGCATAATTTGCATTACATTGCTTTTACACTAACTTAATCCAAGATTATTATAAACAAAACAAACAATACACTAAGTGAAAAAGAGTAAGAAAATATACAGAGAAAATGTGTCCAAGATTTTTTAAAAAACTATTCATTGATTTTTCTCTTAAAATTATATTTTTGACATGACCTAATTTATCTTTGGGGAAACCATTAAATTTAGTATCTGAAAACCTGAAGACGTAAATTACTACCAGTATTCTATTTTTTCCAAATAGCAGTATTTTTGTTGAGCTACAGTTTTAAAACATAAAAAGGAAAAGAAAAGGTAAATTGTAGCTATACATATTTGTGTGCATGTGTGTTTATGTGTGTGAGAGAGAGATGGAGAAAGAGAAGGAGAGAGAGAGAACATTTATATTTTATATAACTTACTGACTGGATGAATACATGACAAGATTAAGAAATGAAAAATAAAATAACCATAGAAACTTTAGCAGCAGCTGTCACTGTGTCTCAGAACTCATTATATTTTCATGTTGTTTGTTTATTTATTATTCATATTGCTAAGGTCACCCAATTCATCAGCAAGCATGCAGAATTGAAATAAAGGTATACAAACATCAAGCTAAACAGAAGCGGCTTATCCTAGTTCAAATACTAGTCAGAATATGTCAAGCATGCTCACCTGCCAGCATTTTTTTTCATATGTTACTTTTATCAAGAACTAACAAGCCACATCCAGGAAATAAATGCTTACATCATGCCTTTATTACTTTATAAGTAACTCAAGGAGGCAAGCACACCTAATACTCCTTCCTCCCCAAACAACAACCCTGTGAGGTTGGGTTGAGAAACAGTGACTTGCCCAAAGTAACCCTTCTGGTTTTTCATGTCTAAGGTGAGGCTATAACTCACAGACTTCTAGACCAGGAGTTAATTAATTACTACACCAAAGTGGCTAATCAAATATGATTAGCAATCACCATAAGGAGGTTTAAAAGAACAAATCTTTTTTCTATTATGTAAAATAAGAAAATGGAGAGGCATGGGAGGAAGTGACAAAAAGATATGGAAAATTGTGAATGAGTTGCAGCATGCATAGCTGTTCATTTTCATTAATGTTGTGATTAGAGATAAAAGGTTTTAAATAATTGTACACAAAGAGGCTGATAGCACAGAATTTTGATAAATTATAGATTTGATAATCTGTTAAAGTAAACATTAACACGCTTCTCATGTGCTTATTGTGTAAGAAATTCACATACACTGATCTCACCTCCTGATGCTGATATCGAGTTCCTGATGCTGTCAATAATTGAAATTTCAATTTGGTATGAGTCTACATTCATAGAAATCTGAATTCAGAATCTGAATTTTACATATGCATAGATGTAGAATATTTTCAGTACCAAGGGGAAAACCATGGTACCCTTCAAAACATTAAATGAATAACTCAAGAAGGTGGTAATTCTGATGAAATGTAAGTATTAAAATATAATTATCTTATTTAAGTTGGTTTTCAAAAAAACCCTTTTGGTTTTCTTTAGAAAAAAGAGAGAATGTACCTCTAGCAACTATCTTTTCCCATAGAAATAAGAATAAGGTTGCTCATATCCAAGAATGAGAAAGATTATGCTTGTTCAGCCATTGTAGTTAAACTATAATTTATAAAATCAGATGCTTTTGGGCTCAAACTATTAAAACATAGAATCTGAGTTCCCTGAAGGGACACATTATATGAACCTAAGAGAAGTCAGCAGCTCAGTTAAATGATAAAACATGCAAGGAAAATATAGTTAGGTATGTAAAATGAATCAACCACACATCATTCTGACAGGCCCTCTAGCTATATAAAAGAAAAACATAGGATTTTGCAATAGATATGATTAAAATGATGCAAGAGAGAAATATATGTCACAGTCTAGTCCTGACCAAGAGTGAAAATATGTCAAAGGGCAAGAAAAGCCTCAAATTATTGGAAAAGGAGAAAGGTAGTCGACCTATAAGGTAAATCATATATTATTATGAAAAGCCTTAAAAGATACAATTGTTGCAGAAAATGACAGGCTTAGACTTCTCAGGATACAGGAAGAGTTTATTTGGCAGCCAGGTTCAGAAAGCTAACACGTAGCTAGCATTGGAATTTCTGAACAACCTTCATTATCGAAGGACACATTCTTATACATTCTCAAAAGCGGCGCAACATGGAAATACTTAACTCATTTCTTATTGGTTATTTTGGGGGAAAAGTCTTATAAGTAGATGGGGGTCTTACTTCTCCTTTTGTCTTGGGACACAGGTATGGACTACATGTCTTTATGCAAACTCTAATTGAACCTTGTGGTTTGGACTTTTGACATAGGGACGTTGGCTGGAATATTTTGTGGTTAGAGGCTGATGACATTTTCCTGTCCCCTTAAGCAAGCTTCTAACGGTCCCTTTTATGCCACATCTTCATTCTTATATTTTAATTCATATTTTATTCTACTTTATCCCCCCTTCTAGACTCTATTAATACCCACAATTGAGTCTAGCTTGTTAGATTAACAATATAAGCATGCAGAATACATAATAGCAAAAAAGCAAGGATACAATCAATACACATAACTCTGAGGGCTTATCTTCTGGCAGAATTGTTTTCTATTCCTAGGAGTGCAATTTGAACATACAAGCTAGTATCTGAAATTTCATCTTCCTTGAGGGTATGTGGGATAAGGTTTTCCATTAACATTAACTCCTTTTCAGCCTGTATTTCTTTTACAGACATCATAACGAGTTGTTTCAGCAAGGATATTATGCAAGGGAGGAATGCTAAATTTGTGATCCCACATAATAAAAGAAATAGCATTTGTTTAATCCAACCTGTTCCCTGTAGCCAAGAGCACTGTTCCCTCTAAGGTGCGCGGCTGCGCGGCCGCGCAGGTGGCAAGAAAACACCGTGCAGCAGTTTCCAACTGCCGCGCAATGTTTTGTACTGTCACAGGCGCTGGAGGCTGGGGAGGTCCTTTGCAGACGGCTAGAACTGGCCGCCCGCAAAGGACCTCCCCGGACTTGTTTTGGTGAGCGAGGGGCGACTGATGCTAGTTCAGCAAAGCAAGCCCAGGGAGGTCCTTTGTGGGCGGCCAATCCTAGTTGCTTGCGCCCAGCACTGCGGCTAAAATAAACCCTCAAAGCCCCTGCCGCTACCGGAATATCTGCTGCTGCCTCCTCCTCCTCTAACAGCACCACATTTGCTGCCCGACGCTGCGGCAGATTTCCTGACAGTGAGAAGTGAAGCTGCCAAAGCTCCCGCCGGCGCCCCCGCCCATGGCAGCGGCATCTCATCCTCTGTTCAGAGCACCTGAGCTGAGCCCCACGTTACCACTGCCCCCTCCTCCTCTGCTGTGCTTTTGAGGAGCCATGAGGCCGCAGGAGCCAGTAGGAAGGCGGCGGGGGGGCAGGAGCAGGGGAAAAAGGCCCCATGGCTTCTCAAAAGCACAGCGGAGGGGGAGGGGGCAGCAGGGGTAATGCGGTGCCCAGCTCAGGTGCTCCGAGTGGAGGGGGACACCAGCGGGAGCTTTGGCGGCTTCACTCCAAATGTGGTGGTGCTGTTGGAGGAGGAGGAGGAGGCAGCTGTTATTCTGGTGGTGGCAAGGGCTCGGCGGCGGCATCTTCAGCAGCAGCCCTGTCCCCTGTGAAAAAAACCGAAGATGGAGCAGATCCATGCAGATGACGTCGCCGCAACATGACTGGAGGAGAAATTCTGGGAGTTGAAGTCCACAAGTCTTCAATCTGTCAGGTTTGAAGACCCTGGGTTTTTTTTCTAAAGGGTTAGGGGTGCAAGGGTCTTGCAACTTGACAGCTTTAAGACTTGCATGCTTCAATGCCAGAGTTCCTGAGCCAACATGACTGAAGGAGGAATTCTGGGAGTTGAAGTCCACAAGTCTTAAAGCTGTCAAGTTTGTAGACCCCTTGGTTTTTTTTCCTAAAGGGTTAGGGGTGCAAGGATCTTGTAACTTGACAGCTTTAAGACTTGCGTGCTTCAAATGCCAGAGTTTCTGACCCAACATTTTGGTTGCTAAGCAGGAGCGTTGTTAAGTGATACTAGATAACACTTTTAATTAAGCGGGTACCTTGAATAAACATAACTTTGAGTTTCAAATAATACTGATTTTGTTGTTGTCTTAGGTGACATCTGTGAAAAAAATTCAGGTGCTGCTCAGGCATAAAAATGTGCCGCTCTAACACTATACTTTTCTGCTCACACTGAAAAAAAATTAGAGGGAACATTGGCCAAGAGAACCACAGATCTGTCCCCTGTACTCTTTTACCAATAGAGGAAGCTTGATTTCGTAGTTCTTGGACCACCACCACCCTGGATTGCTCCTGATTTATTCATATAGAAACAGCAATCTTCTCCCAGGAATACACATAGCCCACGTTTTTCAGCAGTTAAAAGATCTATGGCACACCGGTTCTGTAAAACCACTGCTGCCAAGGAATCTATCTGGTCTTGGATTTCAACCAGGGTGCCAGCAATTTGGTTTAGGCTTTCTTGGAATTCTTCCGACAGCTTCCTGAACTGTGTGATGGAGTGGGTCATTCCACCCACACCTGTTCCTGCCTAGGTTTCCTGCCTAGGCAGGGGGTTGGACTAGAAGACCTCCAAGGTCACTTCCAACTCTACTATTGTATTGTATTGTTCCAACTGCTGTCCCTATGCCCAAGATTGCTAATAGCGGGATTAGGATTAGCACTCCTTTCTGGACATGCCCCATGAGGGGTACAGGGAGAGCCTGTTCCACACTTACCACCCCCATTTTGGGGAGGAGGTGTATTAGGGTGCATGTGCCAGTCCAATTAGTGGGCAAACACAGAAAGGCATTTCTCCCACAATCCCACAAAGTGTTTTACATTTTTTTCAGTTGAATGTCTGATTTCAGATTGATCCAAATAAACAGATTTCAAATCTCAAGTCAAAGAGTAAGTTCAAATGATATTTGAACCTCCCATTCAAATTGAATCAACATTTATTTGCATAAATCTAATGGATTTTTTTTTAAAAATCTTGCTCCTGTAGTAAACTTGAAATGCAAAGTTTAATAGTACTACTAAGCTTTCTTTGGGTATTCATGAAGAAGAATCATGACTGCAAAAAATGAATTTTCTAATCAGTTTGATATTCTCAAACGGGGAGTCTTTGAGAGAGAAAATACTTGTGAATATGGCTATAATCATAAACTGTGTGAAATCAGATTCAAATATATTGTAGCTTAAATGTATACTTCTCACATGGTTTTATGTAGAAATATAAAAATGCGAAAATACTGTATGTATATGGAATATATTTATGTGAAATATATGAAATATATACCAAATGAAGTAAGTTACTTGTTTTATAGGATGACGTTTCTCCGTCAGCAACCTAATCTTTAGGCCTCATTTATTTGTGAATGTAACAAATTTTACTCAGTCCTAAAATATTTATAAAGATAAAATACTGCATTACCAGATGATTATGTTTGAGATGAATATATGTACAGTTCTCCTCTCCTGCCCACATACACACATACACATACTCAATGATGTAATTTAAACTTCATAGTCAATTACTTGAAATATCATCTATAGCTGCCTGAGCAATGGAAATTAAACACTTTAGTCATTGTCATTTTAATGACTTTTCATTACATGTCCATTAATTATTATCCCCCAATGGGCTCATGGCTCATTTATTGCACAGGATTTAAGTTGTAGGCATGAGAAAAATAAATGCAAAGTGCCACGCAGCAAAGCATATATATATGCACAGCAGGCAGAAACCAATGTCCTTTCCAGAGGATTCAACTTTGCAGTCGCCCCTAAACACCCCCCCCCACTGAAGACATCATATGCGGAGTTGAAGCTACACTCATCAAAATCAACCCAGATGAAGCCAATAAAATCAGACTTGAAGTCACCAATGTCCTCTGCTCCAGCAATCCACCCAGAAGCAACTTAACAGAAAGAAGAACAAAAAGCACTAACCAACTTGAGGAAAGACAACAACATAATCATACTTCCAGCAGACAAAGGTAATGCCACAGTGGTGATGAACACTTCTGACTACCAAACCAAACTATCCAACCTACTCCAAGACCCTGCTTACAAATCTCTAAACACAGAGCCCACCACCTACCTGAAAAAATTACCAAATCCAAAATAAAAGTCTCTCCCAACAGTGAAAAGATCCAGCAAAGAATCATCCCCAGAGAGAAATCATCCAGATGTCCCAAGCTCTATGGCCTCCCCAAGATACACAAAGAAGGAACACCACTCAGACCCATAGTCAGCTCCATAGGCTCACCTCTACATAATCTTGCCAAATTCCTTGCCAAACAACTTCAACCCTACACAGAATCCATCACCTCACACATATAAAACTCACTCCACTTCATAGAAACAATAAAGAAACAAAACCTACAACCCAGTGACCTACTCTTGAGCTTCGATGTCATATCCCTCTTCACCCAAGTGCCTATAAAAGAAGCCATGACAGCTATCCAGAACAAATACAACTCCCCATAGCACATCCTGGACCTGACAAACCACTGCCTAACCAACACATACTTCATCCATAATGGACAAAGATACAAACAGATAGAAGGAACACCCGTGGGATAACCCCTCTCACCCGTCATTGCAAACTTATACATGGACATTTTGAAACTAATGTCTTAGATAAATCTGAACACAAACCGAAACTCTGGCTTAGATATGTTGATGACACTTTCGTAATCTGGCCACACGGGAAAGAAAAACTGGAAAACTTCCTCACATATCTCAACAGCCTACACCTCAAAATACAATTCCCCATGGAAATAGAAGCAAACAATCAACATCCCTTTCTGGATGTCATAATCTACAAAAAACCCAATGGCTCCCTAAGACACACCATCTACCAGAAAAAAACACACACCAACTGCTACTTAAATGCACAATCCCATCACCACCGTGCACAGATCAACTCTGTAGCCAAAACCCTCATCTCCAGAACCAAATACCTACCTGACAAAGACCACCTGAAAACTGAATTACACACTCTCACAAATGTATTAATCTCCAACAGATTCCAAAGAAAAACAATTACCAACCTAATCCAAAAGGAGACACCCCCCCAAGAACTGAGACATAGGACAGGGCAACGGCATCGCCCTGCTCCCTTACATCAAAGGCACCATGGATAAAATCAGCAAAATTCTCCACAAACACAATATCAAGACAACCTTCAGCACTGACCAAAAAATAGCCAATATCTTAAGAAACCCCAAAGACAAGATCAACCAAGGAGTCTACGAAATACCATGCAAAAACTGCCCTGCCACATACATTGGACAAACTAATAGGAGAATAAATGCACGCATCGCAGAACACAAGAACGCAGTCAGAAAAGAAGAAAAAACTTTCTCCCTTTTACAGCACCTTAAAGCTACAGGACATGAAATTAATTTTGAAGGAACCAGGTTAATCTCCAAAACTGAACACTTCAACAAGAGAATAATTATGGAAGCCATCGAAATAGAAAAATACCCCCACAACATGAATAAACATGACAATACCTCCCACCTACCAGGCATCTGGAAACCAGCCCTAGTCAAGAAACGAGCCCCACCCACCACCCAGGTCGTTACAACACAAAAGAACAATGGACACACAGCCAGCACTTCAGCCACACAGGATTATATGAAACAGCCGACCAATCTACAAACATCAACTCCATCTACCAATCAGGATGCAACTACACAGCCAATCAACCCACTTACAGCAACAAAGCCAGCACTCCACACTCCCCCACCAAGATTTATAGAAAGATGGCAGCTCCAACCACGCTTTAGTCGCACAAGCATGAAGCCGAAAACACCAGCCTGAAGATGGCAAGTGGGACCATCTTCAGGCTGGGTTTTGGGTTTAAAGCGTAGTCGCTGGCAGCTACAACACATGCGTGCACCACCGTACCGGTTGGAACGGGATCCGGAACCCACCACTGCCTTAACCTCACAAAAACCTAAAGAAGTTGTAATCCAGAGATTGTTGTCCCATTCTAAGAAACAGTACCTATAAACATAACAAGGGATGATTGATAAATACTGCCTTCATGTGCTTTCACTTTTCCCAATATACGCAACAGTCAAAGCCAGTTTGCATAAGATTTTAAATTTTAAGTGTGGCACATTTTAGCTCTTAAAGGGAGCCCCTGATGGAAACAGGCAATTTAAAAATGAGAAAGATAGATGATAGATTATAGATAGATAGATAGATAGATAGATAGATAGATAGATAGATAGATAGATAGATAAACTTTGAGCATCAAAGAACAAGGTGCTTGTAACTAAAATAGACATATCCAATTTTTGTAAAGGACCTTTTACTCAAACTGAAGAAGACAACAACAAAAATAAATTGAGGGGAGGATGTTTTATAGCAATAGAAATATTCTGGAAATAAATTCATACTGTTGCTGCAGTTTTTCTTATTGCTGTTGCAGTTGTTATTTCCATTATGTTACAAGAGGCATATTCATGAGAGGCAGTGGGAGTATCATAACAGTATCACTAAAGTGCAGCTGAAATCCCAAGAGTGATATTTTGCTAAGGAATATAAAGAACATAGATGATTAAAAGCCGTAGTAAGGCCCATCAGGGTCCCAAAAGAAGAACACTGAAAATTCCATAAGGCTGTTTTGGCAATGTGAACTTTGTGAAAGTGTCATGGAAGGGAATTGCAGAAGGACTGAGGTGATGTCATTTAAAAACAGCTGGAGATGCCTAAAGGGATTTGTTTAATTCTGGAGCACAGCAGGGAGTGATTTAAATTGGGTTTATGCTGATATAATTCTAATGTTAGAGATAATACTAATTTTTAAAAATGTTGTGCCTGTTTTCTAGCATCTGAAGGGACTAGCTACTAATTACATTTTGTTAAAAGAACATTTGCAGAAAGGTAACTGAAAGGATATATATATATATATGTATGTATGTATGTATGTATGTATATGTATATATATATATATATATATATATATATATATATATATATATATATATATATATATATATATATATATATATATATATATATATATATATATATATATATATATATATATATATATATATATATAAATTTTACACAAGTTGTCTTCATGTTATATACAGATATTGACAGCTGTAACCAATTTTTATTATCTGAACATTCATTTAAATCCTGGATGTGCCAGCCATATAAGTTAAATAGCAAGTTTCAGCTTCAACATATCTGAGAGGTCCAGAAGTAGGAAGGATACTCTGTACATTGGAATATAAGTATATATAATTCCTCATTATGTATGATCTATGATAAACACAAAATTAAAGACATTTCTAATTATTTGCTAGGCATTAAGACTCATCCTCGATGGATTTCATTAGCAAAAAATATTTGTGCCCAAAGGCTATTTTTCCAGAATATATCTTAATTTATTTATTATTTATTTATTTATTAATTAGATTTCTAGACCGCCCCCTCTCCCCGGAGGGACTCGGGGCCGTGTACAGGTATAAATTTAAAAACCCATCCAAACAATAATATACATAATTAAAATTAAATTAAATAACCCCTGTACAATTTATAAAAATTAAAACTAGTCCATAAAACCAATCATAAAATTTAAAAACCTAAAAAAATTTTTAAAAAATAAAATTTGGCTTATATAGTGTTCAAAGTGAGGCACCAAGTAATTTGAAGACCCAAGATTCTTAGTATGATTTATATACCAACTATTAAATACCCCAAGTTCATATTGAAAAATAATGCCACAATAATCTGTTAGGATTTTTTAAGTTGCCACAGAGAAGAGGCAGTCAAACTATTCTCCAAGGCACCTGAGGGTAGAACAAGAAGCAATGGGTGGAAACTAATCAAGGAGAGAAGCAACTTAGAACTGAGGAGAAATTTCCTGACAGTGAGAACAATTAATCAGTGGAACAGCTTGCCTCCAGAAGTTGTGAATGCCCAAACACTGGAAGTCTTTAAGAAGATGTTGGATAGCCATATGTCTGAAACGGTATAGGGTTTCCTGCTTAGGCAGGGGGTTGGACTAGATAGAAGAACTCCAAGGTCCCTTCCAACTCTGCTATTGTATTGTATTGTAAGTTTCACTGCAGCAATATATTTAACATACATTGCAGAGTCTGATATAATTGCTTATAATTAGTGTTCAAATCTAATATGAGATTTGGAAAGGTGAATATTAACCCTCTTTATACAGATGGGATAAGGCTGTATGAATATATAATAACATGCTCACCTCATAAAGCAGAAAGGTAAACTGTTGTATAAAGTTAAGGTGAACATAACTGACTGATTTGTTTATTTATTTTAATATGGTATTGCTTTCATGGACATTGTGCTATATTATATTATAAACTAGCTGTAAAGTTTGCATTGCTTGGATGCTTGGAGCAGTAGGAACAATAGTTACAGAAGTACAGCAAACTCCTGGCCCATGGGCTGGATGCCTCAGGTGCTGCCCACACCCACTTTATCAAAGAGGAAAAAAAAGTCTCCATATGTTATGTGACTCCATTGTGACAATGTGAGTTTGACAGCCCTGGAGTAAAGGGAAAGAAAATCTGTCTTTTTTCTATTGTACTTGACATTGCTCTGGCGTTCCCACATGTCAGACACTGTAAGGAAGAAGAGAAAATGACCTTCCAAGAATAGAATATAATTCTTTATTTGCCAAGTGTGATTAGACACACAAGGAATTTGTCTTTGGGGCATATGCTCTCAGCATATGAGAGCATATGCCCAAAAGACAAATAGAATACATTCATCAAGAATAAAATAGAATACATTCATCAAGAATCATAAGATACAGCACTTAGTGATAGTTATAGATTGCTAATAAGCAATAAGAGACAAATAAAACAATATAAAATTTAAAGAAACAAGCAACATTGTTATAGTCATAAGTGGGAAGATGTAGGTACTAAGAAGAGAAGAGAAGAATAATAGTAATACAGTCTTAGTAGCTAATATGACAGTGTTGTGGGATTTAGTTGTTTAGCAGAGTGATGGCAATCAGGAAAAAACTGTCCTGGTGTCTAGTTGTTCGGGTGTACAGTGCCCTATAGCGTCATTTTGAGGGTAGAAGTTGAAACAATTTATATCCAGGATGGGAGGAGTCTGAAGTTATTTTCACAGCCCTCTTTTTGACTTGTGAAGTATACAGGTCTTTGATGGAAGGCAGGTTGGTAGCAATTGTTTTTTCTGCAGTTCTAATTATCTGTTGAAGTCTGTGTCTGTCTTGTTTGGTTGCAGAGCCAAACCAGACGTTGTAAAGGTGCAAATGACAGACTCAATAATTCCTCTGTATAACAGAATCAGCAACTCTTTGGGCAGTTTGAACTTTCTAGGTTGGTGCAGAAAGAACATTCTTTGTTGTTCTTTTTTGATGATATTTTTGATATTAGGTGCCCATTTTAAGTCCTGAGATATGATAGAACCTAGAAACTTGAAAGTCTCTACTGTTGATACTGTGTTGTCTAGTATTATAAGAAGTGATAGTATAGGGAGGTTTCTCCTAATATCTACTACCATTTCTACAGTTTTGAGTGTATTTAGTTCAAGATTGTTCTGGTTGCACCACAAGGCTAGTTGTTCGACCTCCCATCTGTATGCAGATTTATTATTGTCTCAAACGAGACCAATGACTGTTGTATCACCTGCAAACTTCAGTATTTTAACAGAGGGATCTTTTGAGATGCAGCCATTGTGTATAGAGAGAAGTGCAGAAAATACACAGCCTTGGAAGGGTCCTGTGCTAATTGTACAGGTATCTGATGTGATTTTGCCTAGCTTCACCTGCTTTTTTTCTGCTTGGCAGAAAAAAGTCTCAATACGTCATGTGACACCACTGTGACAACATGAGTTTGACACCCCTGGAGTAGAGGGGAAAAAAATCTGTCTTTTTTCTATTGTACTTGACATTGCTCTAGTATAGGCACATGTTAGGCACTGGAAGGAAGTAGAGAAAACAACTCTAGATGTAGAGTAAGAATAGGATTAACATGAGAAATGAGTGAGAAATAAAAATAAAACCATTGTTGTAGACTGAAAAATAATTAGAGTAAGTCAGGATTGGCAAAAAGAATTAGCAGCTGCTATAAATTACCATCCAAGTAAATTTGGTTTTGTTGGGAAGACCCTGGATTAACAGCAGGGGAACCTGAGGGACAGAATCCAGCTGAGTAACTTGGGCCAGTCATTCTCTCAGCCATAGAAACAGGGTGTTGACCAGTACAGGTGTACCGGTTCCTGCTGAGAGCACCAGATACCGTTCCGGTACGGTACTCCAGAGGGCCTGCCCACCCGCCCTCCTTACCTGCATTTGAGCCGATCGGGGCTTACGCCCACGCATAAAGAAGAGGGAGTCAATCTATTCTCCAAAGCACCTGAGGGCAGGACAAGAAGCAATGGATGGAAACTAACCAAGGAGAGAAGCAACCTAGAACTAAGAAAAAATATCCTGACAGTTACAACAATTAATCAGTGGAATAACTTGCCTCCAGAAGTTGTGAATGTTCCAACACTGGAAGTTTTAAAGAAGAGATTGGATAACCATTTGTCTGAAATGGTATAGGGTTTCCTGCCCAAGCAGGGGCTTAGAATAGAAGACCCCCATCCAAGTCTACTATTCTATTCTATTCTATTCTATTCTATTCTATTCTATTCTATTCTATTCTATTCTATTCTATTCTATTCTATTCTATTCTATTCTATTCTATTCTATTCTATTCTATTCTATTCTATTCTATTCTACTCTACTCTACTCTACTCTACTCTACTCTACTCTACTCTACTCATACAGACCTCTTATGACAGATCAGAAGAGATATTACTGTCACAGGCAACATCTAGTATAGTCTTCATTCAATGGGATTAGTACAAACAGCAACATTGCTGACCAGGGTATCAAATGAGTTACCGGTATTTATTATAATTTTTATATCTTCAATGTGAATTAATTTTCAATTACTTCTCTGATATGCAGCTTCCCACTACCATCAGTTTGCTGGCTGCATCTCTAAAAGATCATTTGTTGCATCTTCTGTTTCTGACTGTTTGGATATTTATAGCATATTTTGAAGACCTGAGGCGTATATTCTGAAAATCAAAGAATTTACACTGGATGCAAAGAATTAAACTTGCTTGCTTACTTGCTTACTTGCTTTTTATTTATGTCCTGCCTTTAGGCATTCAAAGTAAATTAGTCCTTCTACTAAGCCAAGGCTTTTCTGCTGAAATCCCCTTTGTAAATAACCATCCCTTGCATGCCATCTCTAGCTGCTTGTCTTCAGCATCTTCAGTCTATTTATCTAATCATCTTCCATTAAATATATATATATATTTAATGGAAGATGATTAGATAAATAGACTGTAGATGCTGAAGACAGAGGGGATACAGAGGGGATATTTTCTATTTTTAATGATCCTGAAATCTAACAAGGTAGGATCTGATTGTATTTCAGCCAAATAAATAAAATTCTGTTTAGTCTTAATGTAGATGATCTCTTTCACCTCTCTTTCAGTGGTCCTCTGTGTCGAGAATATGGACTTTGCTATCTTCAAAAGAGTGATCTTTGTTTTTCAAATGTAGTTGGACTGCTGAATCTTGTCTTAGGTTTGTTCTCCTATGATGTGCCATGCTGAATTTTAACTGAATAATCATAACACAATCCCAATTAAAGAAGGGCAACTGATGAATGCTAATTTCTCTTAAACCTAGCCATTGGGTCAGTACCTATGATAATGGGTTAATGCAACTCAATAACATCCAGAAGTCTATGAGTAGAAATAATCCTTACTTATCAACTGCAATTGGGATTCCATTGCTAAGCAGTGTTATTGTTAAAAGAAACATCACATGATTACACAGTTGCACCTGCGGTTGTTAAGCAAATCACTGCATGACTTGCAGCTTCCTGCCCAGTTCCCCATTGACTTTGCTTGTCAGAACTATGAAGATCACAAATGGCAATCATATGATGAAGGCTGCTGTAGCCATCATAAATATGTACTAGTTGCCAAGACACTGATCTGTGATCATGTGACCATGGTGATGTTGCAATAGCTGCAACTTTGTGGGCTGGTCATTGTTAGATTCGTAGTGAGGAGACTGAGGCAGCGGTCAGTTCAACGTAGGTTTATTAAGGAACAGGCTAACTGACAACGGACAAAACGCGAGCCGGCTGACAGCTATTTATACTTACAGCTGTCAGCCGGTAGAACCAATAGGAAACCTTGAATTCTCCCGCCGGCTGGAGCGCGCGCCTTGGCCAATCAGAGGGCTTCCTCCGAACGCCCTCTGCTGGCCAGGCTCCTCAGTACTCAACACCCCTTTCCCCCGGATTGCGCATGCGTAATCTTCCAAATCTCTTGATCGTCTGCGCACGCGCTGGGAACGCCTTGGCATAGTTGGTGTGGCGTTCGAGGAGGAAGGAGTGTCGGCCCCGCCCGTGTGACGAGGCCCTGGAGGAGCAGCCGCGACAGGCCCAACCCTAGGAGATGGATGCGTCAGAACAGGTAAGGAACCAAACGCACCGGGGGCAACCTGCGCCGACTCGGAGCTAGAGTTTTTTGTACGGTTGGGCCGGCAGGCGGCGTTGTTAGGGTCTGGCTGTTTCTGTCCTCTGGCTGCAATTCCGGGAACTTCTGCCGGTCGTCGCCGCAACAGGTCTACATGGCGCCTCCAAGATCTCCCATCGTTGAGGAGGACCCTGTAAGAGCAGGGCCCTGTTACATCTGAGATCTTTCCAGGCACCCATTTGGGTTCCCCCGCATAATTCCGGGCAAAAACTTCCTCCCCCACTAGAAAGGATCTCGGGGAGGTGGAAGGGTGAAAGGGGGGGGAAGAACAGAGGGGATGCAGGCGGTCTAAAGTAGACCTGAGGCGGCGACCCATGAGTAGCTCGGAGGGGGCTTTGCCCGTGGAGGAACAAGGGGTGGTGTGTTGGGTACGGAGGTACGTGTGAATGCGGTCTGGCCAGGGTAGTGCTGCCATACGGGCAAAGGCATCTTTTGCAGAACGGACCGCACGTTCCGCCAGGCCATTGCTGGCCGGGTGATATGGTGAAATTGGGGCATGGCGGATGCCCAGGGAGGTGAGAAAGGAAAAGAATTCGGAGGAGGCGAATTGGGGCCCGTTATCGGAAACGATAACATCGGGCAGCCCATGGGTTGTAAAAAGTGAATTGAGAACGCGGATAGTGGCCGCGGAGGTGGTAGAGGTCATGGGGAATAGCTCAACCCATTTGGACCATGCATCTACCACGACTAGGAAGGAATGGCCATCAAGGGGACCCATGAAGTCGACGTGCAGTCGACTCCATGGGCCTAAAGGTTGTTCCCACTCGTGGGGAGGTGCAGTGGGGGGGGCAGCCTGCACTCGCTGGCAGGCAGAACAACCTTGAACGTAGGAAGCGATGTCCGCATCCATAGACGGCCACCAGACATATCCGCGGCCAAGGGCCTTCATTCGGACAATGCCTGGGTGGCCGTCATGAAGGCGAGACAGCACAGAGGTGCGCAAGGAAGAGGGAATAACGACGCGGGAGCCCCAGAGGAGGCAATCCTGCATCACTGAAAGCTCGCAGCGGCGGCGGAAAAAGGGCAAGAGGAGGGGGTCCGTAGAGTAAGCCGCCCATCCTCGAGTTACGGCGGCCATAACTCGGATAATGACAGGATCGGTTGCAGACGCCGCAGCTATGTCCGAGACGGACATAGGAAGGGACAAATCACCGATTAGGGATACCTGAACCGTAGGAGCCGGGTCAATAATGGGCACTGGCAAGGGGCAGCGGCTCAAAGCGTCTGCGTGGGCTATATGGCCGCCCGGGCGATAGGCAAGATTATAGGAATAGGCAGAGAGGAATTCAAGCCACCGTAACATGCGCGGGGAGAGGATGGGAGGAGTGGGGCGATCCCCGGCAATGATACCCAGAAGGGGCTTGTGATCCGTAATGAGGGAGAAGTGACGTCCGTATAGGTAGTGGTGGAAGCGCTTTACTCCCGCAACGGCAGCCAGCGCCTCCTTATCAAGCTGGCTGTAATTGCGCTCAGGCCTTGATAAGGTGCGGGAGTAAAACGCTATGGGACGCTCCGAGCCATCAGGAAAGGAATGGCTAAGAACAGCGCCCACCCCAAAAGGAGAGGCGTCACAAACTAAAGTTAGTGGAAGGGACTCGTCATACTGGGCGAGGACTGGAGGAGTAGTGAGGGATTGCTTGACAGCCGCGAGCGCCTGCGCTTCGCGGCTGCTCCAGCTCCAAGGGACTTTGGAGTCCAGGAGGCGGTGAAGGGGCTCGGCCAGGGAAGCTTTGTGGGGAATGAAAGAAGCATAAAAATTTAGAAGCCCCAGGAAAGCTTGTAGCTCTGCTTTAGATTGGGGTGGGGGAGCAGCTAGGATGGCGTTAAGTTTATGTGGATCGGGGTGGATGCCCGCGGCATCGATGCGGTAACCTAGGAAGGTTACAGCAGAGACCCCCAGTTGGCATTTTTCGGGCTTTAAGTGGAGTCCCGCAGCGCGGAAGCGCTGTAGAACAGCGCGCAGCGTCTGAACGAGGCTCGCAGTGTCGGGGGCTGCAATCAAGACATCATCGAAGTACGGGGTGACCCCGGGAATGGCATGGAGCAGGCGCTCCATTAATCCTTGGAAAATTCCCGGGGCCACGCTGACTCCGAATTGCAGCCTTCGACATTTGAAAGCCCCGCGGTGGGTTACTATGGTTTGCGCAAGCGCGGTGGGCTCGTCAACGGGCAGCTGCTGATACGCCTGCGCGAGGTCTAATTTAGCGAAAATGCGCCCATTGCCTAGTGTGTGCAGAACATGCTGCACCACGGGCACAGGATAGGGGTGCGCTTGCAGGGCTTTATTTAATGTAGATTTAAAGTCCGCGCAGATCCTCACGGATCCGTCGGACTTAAGGGGAACTACTATTGGAGTTTCCCATGGAGAAAAATCCACGGGTTCCAATATGCCTTGGCGGAGAAGCTTATCTAGTTCCGCGTCTACCTTGGCTTTAAGAGCCAGCGGCAGACGGCGAGCCTTCAAGCATATGGGGGCTATAGAAGGGTCGAGGTTCAGGGAAATGGGGGAACCTGTATAGCAACCCAGGGAGGGGCTGAAAACGTCAGCGAATTCAGTTAGGAGAGAAGAGAGAGAATTAGAAGAGGGGAGAGGAGAGGGAAGTAAGGAATGCACCCCCGCTATAGAGAGCCCTAGTGCCCTAAACCAATCTAGGCCCAGCAAAGAGGATAGAGGGTTTTTCACTATGAGGAGCGGAAGCCTGGCGTGGCGGGAACCATAGTTAACATTAAATCTGCCACAGCCCAGCAATTCAATGGGGTTTCCCTGATAGTCTCGTAGTCGACAGTCTGGGGGAAATAGGCTTGAGCGCCGGATTCTAGGTAGCAAATAGTGAAGTGTGTCCCAAGACATGATAGATCTAGCTGAGCCCGTGTCCACCTCCATGGAAGTTGTCACCCCCTCTAAAGTTATTGGGAGGTACAGCTTACCTCGGCCCTCCGCAGAGGAGGAGGCCGAGTCCACCAGCCATTCAGGAAAAGCAGTGGCCGGGTCGCCAACGGTGAGGGAATTTTGGCGACGGCCAGGTAAATTGGCTGGAGAACGGGAATTTTGAGGAGGTTGGTGCGGGAACCGTCTGTCAGGAGGCGCGGAGCGGCAGACGGCGGCCAGGTGGCCTTTTCGGCCGCAGTTGTGGCAAAGCGACTGACGGAACCGACATTGAGATCGTTGGTGGCGGCCGCCACAACTCAGGCATTGACGTCCGTCTCTTGTGGCGAGTGACTGTAGGCGGTCGACGGCCTGATCGACCTCATTCTGGAAGGTAGATGCTGAGGATTGCGCGTAGGAGGCGGTGGAAGCCGAGTACGGGGAAGGCGGTACACAAACAGCATGAGGGCGCTGGCTGAGGTGGCTGAAATCCGGGGTGGATTGGTCAGCCATCTCATAGGCTCTGGCATCATCGACCGCGATTTTTAGTGTTAGTTCTGGTCGTGCGAGGATGCGGCGATGTAATTTTACGTCGCGGAGGCCATAGATGAACTGCTCCAGCAGCGCCTCTTCTAAATCGCTGAACTCGCACAGACTCGCCTCAGCCCGCAGAGCAGCAACGTACTGGGCAATGGTTTGGCCGTCTTTTTGTATGCACCGTCGAAAGTACTGTCGCCGGGCGAAACGAGATGGTGCGGGCTCGTAGTGGTGTTTGAGGCGAGCCATCAGGTTTTCCCACGGCAGCGAGTTTGCTGGTTCTGGGGCAGCGAGAGCCCTAGCAGTGGCGAACATCTCCGCGCCGCAATAGTTTAGGAAGATGCCGCGTTTTCTCTCCTGAGAGAGATTAATGAGGTCATGGGCTATGGGGAAGCAGTCAAACCTCTCTAGAAACGCTTCCCAAGCCTCAGCCTCTGGCCTGAAAGGCGAAAAAGCGGCGGAGGTAGCCATTGGTGGCACGATGAAGGGGTCCGTGTCGCCCGTCCTCGTCGCCAGTGTTAGATTCGTAGTGAGGAGACTGAGGCAGCGGTCAGTTCAACGTAGGTTTATTAAGGAACAGGCTAACTGACAACGGACAAAACGCGAGCCGGCTGACAGCTATTTATACTTACAGCTGTCAGCCGGTAGAACCAATAGGAAACCTTGAATTCTCCCGCCGGCTGGAGCGCGCGCCTTGGCCAATCAGAGGGCTTCCTCCGAACGCCCTCTGCTGGCCAGGCTCCTCAGTACTCAACAGTCATAAGTCTCATTTTTCAATGCCATTATAACTTTGAACAGTCACTAAAAGTGCAGTTGTTAAACAAGGACCACTTGTTCGGTATTTCACAACTATTTATTACAGGAAGGAGCTAAAATCCCTCCACCCCTGTGCTCAATTTTCAATTAACATGAATTTTTAGCATTATTTCCCTGTGCTTTCCTTTTTGTTAAAACTGATTATAAAGTACAGTTCAAGAAAAATCTAAGATCCTCCTCAGGAAAAGAATCCTAAAATTATTCTTGAAAGTCATAAATATGTAGAAGGGTTATAATTCTATAATAAGCTACATAATTATTTATTATCGTGATTCAGTGGTGGGTTCTGGATCCTGTTCCAACTGGTACGGTTGGAACGGGCTTGGCGTCATCCAAATGAATGCGTGCAGCATGCACTTGCGTCGTACCTGCCTGCGATGCCTCCTCAAGCCTCTACGATGCTCCAGCTGCTTGGCGTAGCATCACGTAGGTGCGGTACATGCCATGCGCGTGCACGGAAGCACCAAAGGGTTTAAAGGACTGGTAAGGAGCTCGGGCGGACAAGTGGGTCCTCTGTAGCACCATACCGGAATGGTACCCAGTGCTCTGGGCAGGCTCCGGTATGCCCGTACCGGGGTGTACCTCCTGCAACCCACCACTGCCGTGGTTCGTTTTTTCCTAGTCATGATAATCAGATATGGTTAACTTTCAAAACAAACCAATCTAGAGCAGAAATGCAAGTGGATTATTTCTAATTCTTTCTAATTTCACCTTTAAATTCCGCAAGCAAATCAAGAGGTTTAAATTAAGTGCAGCAAAATTGCCACATGCAAAATATCTCTCGTTAAATTTGGGGAGATTGGTTTGACTCACATGTATAAGCAGTCCCATGTGATGCAGGAATATTCCACCAATATTTTTGCCAAACAAAATAATTTCTAATAAAATAACATGGGAAAGGTAGATAGACCTAAAACGTTGTATAGGACTTTTAATAGAAGCAGAGGCATATACTGCTTTTTAAGTTATGGTTGTGAAGAGATTGCTGCAGACTACCAAGCATTTTCATGACCTAGAAAAACCATAGAAGCTATATTATGCAGTGCAGTTTCAATCCCAGAGGTATTGCTTATAAAACTGTGAGTGTTACCACTCACAAAAGTGATTTGTATGAACAAAAGTTATTACGGACTTTCCTTTCAAAAAGAAGGGAATTGATTGCATTGCTATTCAAGGATTTGTTTTTCTACATGAACTAGAGATTTACAATTACAAGTAGTCCTTGGTTTACAACAGTTCATTTAGTGACCATTTCAACTTACAATGGTACTGAAAAAAGTGACTTATGACCATTTTTCATACTTACAACTGTTGCAGTATCCCCATGGTTATGTGATCAAAATTCAGATGCTTGGCAATCGGCTTATATTTATGATGGTTTCAATGTCCCAGGGTTACGTGAAGATCACCTTTTATGATCTTCTGACAAGCAAAGTCAATGGGGAAGCCAGATTCATCTAACAATCATTTAGTAACTTAACAACAGCAGGGATCCACTTAACAACTATGGCAAGGAAGGATGTTAAAATGGGGCAAACTTACTAAAAACTGGCTCACTTAGCAACAGAAATTTTGGACTTTTGAAAATTTGAAAACTACCTGCATTGGCTAAAAAAATGTTTTTTAATTTATTTATTTGCATTTCATATAATTGACCCACAACAAACAACAAGCATTGTTCCATAAAAACTGGAAAATGTATTTGTTTTTATAGTTTAATTATACAAATTATTGAGTTCTCTCATATTTGCAATAAATACTATTCCATCTTCCCCCTACAGGGATCACCCCAATGAATCCTATAGAACTAGCTCATCATATTTTCCTTTTTCAATGAGAATACTGTCGACAGCCAAAAAAAAAAAAAAAACAACCAACCAGCTGCATTAGGGAACAAATCAGAGTTCTTACTTCAGGAACTAATGACCAGTTTTAGATTTTCCTATTTTGGACACACTACCCAAAGACGTAGGTCTCTTGAGAAGGCTCAAAGGGCTGGGAAAAGTGAAAGGAAAAAGAAGGATGACTAGCAGCAAAGTGGATGGACTCAGTTACAATGGTGATGAGTTCCCTGATGAAAGATGTGATAGTCTGGATCAGAAACAGATGCTCATGGAGAAAATGTATACACATGATCACTAAAAGTTAACAACCACTTGATGGTACTGTCAGGCCTGCAGTTCCTTTCTAGGATCTTTGGCCTGCCACACTTTCTATTATTTCATCATGCTGTTTCATTAGTGTAGTAATTGGGAGGGGGAATAGAAAGGAGTAGAATTGTGGAATGTGTCGTTGTCATTCTTTTCTAGAAGCCCAAAGTCATCTTTTGTCTCTGCACTTCTGCACCTGACCGGAACCAGCTGGGTGGAGATGCCAGCATGGCCGAAGAAGTTTGGACCATTTGATGGATTTATGGGCCTGGGGATAAGATCATGAACTTTCAACTGGGTGGAATCCCAGGAAGCTTTAGATTTGGGATTCCACAGATGTGCCAACATTTCTGACATATTAAATTGGAACTTTAAGGATAGCTCTGCCTTGGACTCTGATTTAATTCTGCATGATATTTGGAACGCTGACAGGTACATAATCAATAAGATTGAGGGATTGCTGTTTGAATCATGTTAGTTTCAATCAAAGAAGTTAGAAAGATCTACTATACGTAATAAAATATTTTTATTCTGACTATGAATTTCAATATAGAGCTGAATATATTATATATGTGCATTAATATGCATGGGTATGGTATATACTGTTTCTCATATCCTTTCCTTCACCCATAACTGAACATTTTATTTGATGAATAACTAAAATATAAATGTGCCAGATATTTTACATAAAAACTATGAGCATTTAAATGTTCTTCCATCTGTATTCACTATACATATATACAGCTGCTATATTATAAATGTAAGTGACAAGAGAAGACCTACCATATTTCCCATATATTATTCAACCAGAATCTATACTTTACTTCATACCATACAAGTTCTTGTACTTGTTCTTTCGATATACTTTAATGAATTCAATGTCATATTGCTATTTATGTTTGTATAACTTTCTTTTTGTGTCTATATGCATGAACATTTAAGATCTGCATTGACTCCTGGCAATTGCCCAGACAAGATCACTGCAGCTTTCTTGACAAGATCCAGAAATGATTTGCTATTGCCCACTTCCTAGTGCTGAAAGACAAGGACTGATCCAAGGCCATCAAGCTTCTTTGTGCTTCAAGTGGGACTAGAATTCATAGTCTCCCAGTTCCTAGCTTGATGACTTGGCCTCTACATCAGACTGGATGTCTGTATCTATTGCAGTGCAGTTATAATTAAATGCACATTCTTCAATGTTGCAAAAGTACCGAAGGGCCTTAAGGTACCTTTTTATCTAGATGGCTTAAGGTTGCTCTTTTCTCAATTTTATGCTCATCACATGACAGCCAGCATGAGAAATGATAGCCCGAACACTTCCCTTGGCACCCTGGTCCTCCCAACCACTTTTTAGCAATGTTTTTAGATTAAACATTGAAAATATTATTTATAACAGAGCATGCTATAGACGTCATTTTTAATATTTTCTTTATTTCTAGCAATACCTCTGGCCACACATAGATCGAATAGGTATTCCTCCAATATAAAATGGAGATTGCAGTTCAATGCTTTGTCTAGAAATACAACTATTTATTTTATAAAGAGGAAAAAATGTAAAATAATTCTAGTTAGAGATTATGTTGGGGTGCAATTTGATCACTTCTCATAATAAATGGATATTTTATGACTGGCCATTCCCACTGGTGTACCTGTTTGCCAACTAATAATGTAATACAATGTCTTATAAGTATGATAAATGGTTTAGAACCTGTATCATGAACAGTAATTGTAGTTTGGAATTGACTGCTGAATTTTGATGTACATTGCTATGGTGGAAAGAAGTAACACAAAACCTTTAAATTGCTTTTATTTCTGCAGGCATACCTGAATAATATGCTCTCTTGTTTGCAGCTATTTAGACTTCTAAGTACCATTTGCCATAGCAACAAAGTGTACCTATATGTAACAGTTCCCATGGCAAATGATATAATTATTTGTGGTTGCTTCCTTTGGACTCCCAAAGTAGATTCCTGGGTTGGTGAATATATGTTTCTATGAGTAAATGTTTTGCAGTACAACCTTGTTAATACAGAAATATTTCATCAGAACCTCAAAGTCAATCTCTACTATGTACTTAGTTTCTAAGTTCAATTAGCTGAACAATTATAGGTTGATGCCAAATTATAATTCTAAATTTATTTTACTTGCCATATATCCACCCATCCACACATACGTACATCAATCCAGCTACAGTAGCTCTACCACTATAATAGACATACAAACTGTCTCCTACACCATATGAAGTTGGAGTTGCATTACTTTTTTCTCCTACATGGTAATCAAAATAGGTTCAAATATTAATGGAGTGTCAATTTATTCTCTTCATGTGACTAAATTATGGAAGTTAATGCACAGTTACATGGCAAATTATACAGGGGACAATGAAAGAAAATAAGAGAAAGATTCTGCCATATCACTGAAAGCTTTATTATGCTACTAATTTCATCCTTTTTGAACAGACTAAAACCATTTATTTTATTTTATTTATTTATTTATCAAATTTATTTGCCACCCTCTCGCAGGTCAGGCATCATCAAACTATATTGCTCCTGTGGAGTTACTCAAGGATCAAAGTTGACATATAAGAACATCTAGATGTTCTTAACCAACATCTAGTTGGCTAGTCTGTTATTTTCATGAGCATAACATTGAAGCCCATGGTGCATGCTCACTGTAAATTTCATTCATACTTTCTGAAACAGATCCATTTTTTAACCCATCAAAGTGCCACAAAGAGTCCAACTAATGTGCTGAAATTATTGATACAGGTGTATCAATAAGGTGATGGGTAATATGGGTGACAGCACTGTCACCCATAGACATGGGATAACATCTGATAGCGCATAACATTTTCATAGAGTACAAAGGCTAACTGTACAAGAAGATGAAAAGGGAGTAGGACAATCTACTCCATGTAAATGTACAGCCACAATTCCTACCCTGGAGGAAGCTACAGTATAATACTTATTTTCAACAATCTGATCATGTATCCCTCTGATCTCATGATAGCCCTGATTATGTTTTATATATGTACTAGACAGGATGAAAAGTATATAGTTCCCAGCCACTGCCTTAATAAGATATCCCATATTTGTTTTTCAGGTTGAAATTAAGCAAGCTTTTGGATGATTGCTTCTTCCATGAAGGATTGACATAAATGCGGCAGTACGGCAGGTTCTTTTCTTATTTTATATTGTCAAATTATCATGCATTTACTTGAAGTTCTCAAAGCTTTCTGAAAGTTGATGACATTATTTTACTTTGACTCCTTTAAGACAGGAATGTAATCTCAACAATGTTAGGGTTTGTTCATGATATTACTTTAACTACAGCTTCTCTTTTAAAGACGAGGTCAATTTTCCGACCCTGTGGCAGCAGAATGTGATAGCCTTGAAAGTGCTCTTCTCAACAGTTTCTTAGTCTTGCTTGTTCTTCTGAAGCTGATTTTATTTTGGAAGTGGACTTATTACTGCTGTACTTTTATTTTGTTGGGTATTAGTTATTCAGTTTTGGTACTAACACAGGGATGAGAATCTTTTTTGCTTAAGGGCATCAGTTTATTATTATTATTACAACATGCTAGGGAATACTGAAGTTATAAAGATAGCCAATACATTCTTTCTAGCTGGAAATATTAGCAGCATCGTAAAAAGTCTCTTTGGGTTTCTAAAACAGTGGAAGGAATATGATAAGACTCATACTGTATTCTGGAAACTATTCCAGTTTATTCCAGAATGCTGAGGGTGCTGGAGAGAATGCTATTAAAGCAACATTGGGCAGCTCAGTGGCATTTCTTGGGGATGAGCAGCCCAAGCTGTGCATGATAGGGGAGGAAGCAACCGCAGCTAAGTCTCTAACAATTAACATGTCCAAAGTAAAAATGACAGTTAATTACAGGAGGGAAGGAGGTGGATGGGCCTATCACATGTACAATAGCCAAATTGATCAATGATGTATAAAGGCAAATATCTCTTCAATGGTAGTTTTTACACTCTGATGATGTTAGCAAAGGCTAACAAAAGCTAAATGGATAACATATTTTAAGTTCTGGAGATCACAATGCCTGATTCTTCTTTTATAGCTACACTTGGAACTCACATTTTTAGGATAGTTCAATACACACACACACAGACACACACACACACAAACACACACACACTGTTTGTGTATCTTTTTCATGGAACTTTTCAAATTATTGGGCTGAATTACCCAGAACCAGTAGAATCAAATGTTGTTACTTGTTTTCAGTACAAGTAACAAACAGAAACAATACAACTTTTTCTGTTTCTAATAGAAAATGTCATTTCCTTAATAACATAAAATATCACAGACTTAAATAGCTTAACTAAAGGGAAAAGTTAAAATAATTTATTAAATATAATATAGCAATAAGTGTGGTAAGCATGCTGTTTTATATTTGAAATTTTAAAATTCAAGTTATTATATTCTGAAGTGGTGAAAAACATGGGTTTTATCTAAAATAGGTAAACATTGGTTTCAACAATAATGTGGATTTTCTGAGCCAGGAGAAGAGGGGCAGCCTAAATTGATCTGACAGGCAGAGTCTCTGCTCAGTTTTACCAGGCAAAAGTTTAGAATTGGTCTGGCTCAGTGGGTTCCTCTTAACCTCATGGGAGCATCACAAGTGCTTCTAGCCACTACTATTCTTACTTGCAACCAGAGTCCCATTCTCAGTTAAGCAACCAGCCTGAGCTTTCTTTCCTTTAGCCTTTCCCCGGGTCCCTGGGTTTTCTTCCCATTGTTTTATAGGAATCTACATCAATGGCTCCAGAGAAGCAAATGCATCAAGGCTACTGATGCAGATCAAGGTAAAGTGGGAGTGGGATTCCACTGTGTGAGTCACCGGGTAACTCAAACAGGGACTTTTTCTCTTTCCAGGCCTTATGTTGGGTTGCCAATCAGAAGTTCTTGCAGACCAAGCTGGACTAGCTAGATAAATTGCTTGATAATAAACAGAGACTACATATATCTATAGAGAAAATCCTTGTTCAATATGTGCAAATACTGTATAAGACATATAGCATGAGATAGGTTATGTTTTTGTTTCCTAATTACATTTTATTATAGCTACCAAAGAAATCCAAGAACACCAGGTAGACCAAGAAGATGGAGAGACAACATCAAAGACACACTACAACAACATCAATTAACAATGGTTGAGTATGCCAGAAGATCAAGTTTCTTGTATCTCCCTTGACACCTAAAGCATTAAAAGAGGAAGTAAAGAAGATCAAAGAAATATTTTTAACTGAAACACATTCTATTCACAGCAAAATTATTTACTGTATTTCACTTTAGTATTACCAATATTTCTTTTATATCTTCATTTTTTCATTTTTGTACTTTTCTGCCACAGATTAAAAAAAGCCAAAGTATTTTAACTCCTGTAATAAATGTGATATAGAAAGGAGATTTTATTGTATGTGCCATATTTTTTTCCAAAAATGAACACACTGAAAAGAAAATTACAGCATTATTTCTTTTAAAAAAGAACAAAACTTGATTTGAAACTTTAGTTTCTTCTATTAGGAATATTAACAGAACATTTTTTTAAAGTAATTAATATATATGCTGTAGGCTACAGAGACAAATTTGACCCAGCATGGAAAAAGAAATATTCAGTAAAGAATATCAAAGTGGAAACCAAATTGGGGCAATAAAAACAATAGCAAAATTAATAGACTCCATCCAGAACAGACAGTTGACTAAAATTAGAATTTCTAATTAGCATAATTGAAGTGAAGCTATTTTTTAAACCAATTTTTGTTTAAGCAGGTTTATAATTTATTCATGCTACTGCGTTTCCCTGAAAATAAGACCCCGGTCTTATTATCTTTTGGGTCCCCAAATAAACACCAGCTAGGCCTCCTATGCCATGAGACCTGTCACACTGCTGCCTGATTTCTTCTGTGGCTGTTCATGGCCAGACACCATGTGGTAGTTGCGCTGGTGCTGCAGCTCACGGTATCAACAATCAAGCTAGGGCTTATTTTCAGGATAGCTCCTATTTTTGGAGACACACAGTATAATGTATACCATAGTGGCTCAGTGGTTAGTATGCTGGGCTTATCAGCTGGAAAGATGACAGACCAGGTTTGAAGCCCAAGCGCCACGTGATGGGGTGTGTGCCTGTCCTCATCCAAGCTCTTGCCAACCAAGCAATTTGAAAGCATGCAAATGCGTATAGATTAATAGGTATCACTTCACTGGGAAGGTAACCATGCTCCACATTGTCATGCTGACCAGATGACTGCTTAGACTAGCACTGGCCCAGAGGCCTTGAAACAGAGATGAGCACCACCCCTTAGCTAGCAACAAGTAGCGGAGCAAAATCCCACAGGGAGTCTTTTACCTTTTTCTTTAGCAGAAGATGTTCTATCTTACCAAAACAGATTTTAGGCACATAAAAAGCTGAAGAATTAATTAGATAAAATCACTATTTTTTTCCCTTTCTGATCCAAGGAATGCTATTTAGCCAAAGTTTGGATTCAATCTTTTTTTAATGCCATTTCAATAAACTCTGTACATTCGGTATTTCAATACTTTTCAGCAATGACTGAAAATTATAAACAAAAATATGGTTTTGAGGTTCTGTTTTAAGATTGAGTTATCGGCAAAATATAATAAATGAATGTATTATGGATTGAACCCACCAATCATCTTGAAGAAATAGACTGTAATAAAAGTTACTACGCTACCATACTGTTTACAGTTTCAGCTTTATGAAACTGTGATTAAATAATGCCATTGAACTCCAACTGTATTGATCATAAAAGCTAAGTCAGGTTATGAACATCAATTAACAAAGATGTTGTTCCAAAATTAAGACAAAAGCTTTGCCTTATTATTTTTTTTTAATTGAGTGGAGTCAGATGGGAAGAGGAAGGGGAAGGGAGGAGTGGAATAAAAAAGAAGTGAAATCTGGAAGATGAGTAAATAAGGAAACCAGCAACCTAACTAGAGTCATCTTTAAGATAGCTTGAACAAAAACTAGAAATAATAATATTGAAGAGTGGAAGAAGTTGCAGGTCAACAAATATGTAGAGGAATCCTGGACAAACATTATTTCAGGTGAAAAAAAATTGTTAACATGCATTCTTAAGACATTACTGTTTTGCAAGTGGCTCTTACTTAAAGTATCACAGAGTTATCTTTGCCTAAATATGGTTAAGTTTTCTTATGAATAAGAAATAAATATATATCCACATCATATTCCTTGATTATAGAATTATTGCTTTTCTTTTTGTTTTATCAAAACTTAGTCTGTAAATAGACTGTGTTTAAAATCAATATACTGACTTAAAGCTGTAAAAGTTTAGCTGGACATAACTGTACTACATTCATTTAAAATTCCATTTTAAGCGAATTGAATTACTTTCAAATGAAATGAAGCTTTGCGGTTTGCTACCTGAGCAGAGAAGGCTACATTTGCAATAGAAAATCAGCTGTAGACACAATTTTATATGTTAATGGTTTTATTTGCTGTGTTTTTATAATGGATGATTTTAGTGTTTTTCAATGTTTCCACCCACAGTCATTGAATATGAGATGGGTAGCAAATAAAATTTATAAATTAATAAATAACTGGTTAAATATACTTTTGGTTATATGAATTAAGGGAGAATCTTGGGAGAAAAGACTATCTTTCACGAGACAAGAAAGATATTTAGATATTTTTATTTTATGGGAGGAAAGACTATCTTTCACGAGACAAGAAAGATATTTAGATATTTTTATTTTAAAATAATGAGGAATTCTGGAGGTATGTGTGTTTGTGTCATGTTTTTCAAATTGCATTCTGTTTGTGTTTCTTTTATTTTTAGAGAAATAAATATTTTGTTTCACTGAATGTTATATTTATTTAAATATCTGTAACTGAAATATTACAACAGAAAATTATTGCAACACTTGCTTCAAAGTTTTCATATTATATAGTCAGCAGAACAATTTAATAGACTAGGTAAAGTATAGATCTTGATCTACCGAGATATTCGTTGGATATTCAGTAGTAGATAATAAAGTACAGTATTTGTTTAACAAACAGTAACAAAACACTCCCTTTATAATGGGTAGACCATAAAAATAAATGTAGACACGAATTTAAGACTGTTTTAAACAGTCAATAGTGACCATTGTTCTAAATATCATATATAGATAAAGTGCTATCAGATATGTTTTTGTATTTGAAATAGCTTATATTTTCTTTTGAACTGGCCAATGTAACCACTTAAAAATATGCTCAGCATTTTGGAATGGATATCCTTACACATCTCTGTTTACTGAAATGCAATGAACAGTAAAAAAAAAAAAAATAACCACCTTGATAAAAGATACATTCAGAACTGGGCCTCCAATGCCCACCAGGCTTTTATAAAACAATAAAAACTAGACACAGAGTATGCTTCTGTAATAAAGATTTTTAGTAAGAAGAAACAGAACTTTTTAAGGAAGAATTTTATTTTGTTCTGGTACTAATAATAATATTCTGAGCCCAGAGTCCTTATACCTAAGAGACCTTGAAGCCACAATAAAACAAAGAAAGGTTTTATTAAATCCCCACCTCTGACAGTATTATACAATTAGCAAAGAATTTAAAACCTCCTCCCTTCAAATATTTCACTTTTCTCTCTGATGAAGTATTTAAAGATTTGCAATATAGAACAGATTTCAGATTTATCTGTGTAATAAAACCACAATACTAAAAATAGTTACAGATCTAAAGGAACTATTTTCCAGGACAAATGATCAAGTTCAAAAGTATTAATTAAATTTATTGCAAGCATTTATAACCTGTTATGTCAGAACATTTATGATTTTTCAGAAAGGCAGAATATCAGATCTGGGCAGATTTACTGTGTACTAGACAATCAATGACCCCATGAGTCATTCTGTCAGAGGTACTTTCTTACCTGAACAGAGAAGCTAAATGAAATTCTGCAATGAAATTGCTTGTTGGAAGCTTGCAGGCAACTTGCCCGTCACTCCCCCTCATCTTCGGACGATGCCTGCCACTTTGAGAGAGGAAGAAAGGGAGCCATGGAAGAAAACTGCAGCCCTGCATATCCCTAAGGGTTCTCTCCTTCCAGGGAGGAAGAGGACTTACCTATCAATCACACCCCTTACCTCACCAGGCATCCAAGTCGCTTCCTTGTCCTTCCTTTGTCACCAACTAGTATTAAGAAATTTCAAATTTCAGTCTTGGTTCTAAAATGGCCAATCACCACTTGCCTGGTGGTCCTTATTGTCAGCTGACAGAGGGAGAAGTCAAAGGGATGCAAGAAAGAAAGTAGGAATGCAGCCTTCCCATCTTTATTTGCATTATGCAACCTATGAGTTTCTGTGAAGTATAGTTGGAAGGTTTAATGACACTGAAGCAAGCACAACTTCCCCAAATTTCATTCCCATAGGAAGACATGGGTCCTGGCATACCCATAGGAAGACCTATGGCATTCCCATAGGAAGACCATGGGTCCTAAGCTGATTTGAGATATCTTTGTTCAATAATTGTTCCCTATACCTTCCAATTTCACCCAGTTGAATGTAACAAACAAAAAGGCAGGAGACTTATAGTAGTAGATAGATTCTATTTTCTTCTATGATGTCTGAAAACATACTAGGAATTATTCTCTATCTTGTTGATATGCATTCCCCAAATAAATTTATATGTTTCCTGAAAATCCATTGAGGTATAATAAATTGTCTAATATATAAGTAGATTTTATGCATCATTGCACTTGCAATGCAACTTTTTTCCAGATCATCCAAGCGTTTGAAAAATGACCTTTAGTTTGTAGTCTTTTGAAAACTAATTAGTACCAAGCTGTTACATGCATCCAGTTGGTTCACTCAAAAATATATGAAAACATTTTTAT
Organism: Natrix helvetica; assembly: GCF_964273705.1. Classification (NCBI taxonomy): domain Eukaryota; kingdom Metazoa; phylum Chordata; class Lepidosauria; order Squamata; family Natricidae; genus Natrix; species Natrix helvetica. The sequence goes on along the minus strand of NC_138558.1, from coordinate 49,573,951 downwards.
TTATTGACTAGCTTCTTTAGAAGTAGGCTAAGTTCTAGTCTCGGAAAATTTAAAGGATGTTCATATGTCCATAGCCAAAACAATATGTTGAAGATGCCCCAGTAACTTTAGTTATTTTGTCTGTAAGTCTTCAACTAAGTATTGTACTTTTTAAAATTTTTCATTAAAAACATAACATCAACAATAGTTTTCAAAATGAGGCACTCTTTAATCAAGAATATGTGAAGCTGTTAAAAATTATATCCTAAGCGAAAAGAGGAGCCATTAACATCAATATTTAGGAAAATAGATATTTAGAGAATTTTAGTGTGATTCCTAACACTTCAGAAATGTGACTTTGTGAGTTTTTATGCTTATCATCCATGATTATGGTGCTATGATTTGTAGTTGAAGAAGAATTAAAGAAATAATGAATCACGAAAACACATTTGGAAAAAGAAAAGAAATCTACTATCCAAGAATGGACGTTAAAAGTAGTAAACTTAGTAGAGATGGCCAAAATTTCAGCGTATCTGAAGGACCACTCAGATGAGAAATACAAGTTGGACTGGAGAAGATGGATTGACTATATTCAAAACAAATACCGGACTAAAAAATTTAAGTTAGCTTATGAATGAAGGCATAAGGGATGCTACAATTTATTCAAAGCTAGTTTAACAAAGGGGGAGTTAAAGCACAAGAATAATAACATGTTAAAATTAGTTAGCTTATGTTAGCGTATGGTTGTTAAATGTTTATACCCTGTATTTTGCTCTGGGAGGTCGGGGGGAGGGAGGGAGGGAAGAGGGAAGGGTAAGGGGGGTAATAATTGTAAAACTTATTTTAAAAATTTAATTAAAAAAAAGAAAAGAAAAGAGAAGAAAAGAAAGAAACGCTGAATTTCTTATGGATACTTTTCAATTGAAATAGTCATTGTGTAATTATGTAACATATAAAATGTAAACAATATTTATTGTTTGTATTGATTGAGGATGCAAAGTATTCTGAATTCATTCAAAAAAAAACTACTTGAAAACAAATATTTTAAAGGGAATAATTTGTAGAATAATTTGACCTTCTCTTCTTTGTGGCAGCCCCTCAAATACTGGAATACTGCTATCATGTCATTCCTAATTCTTCCTTTTTTAAGATTAGCCAAACCTAAATCCTACAGCCATTCTTCATATGTTTTAGTCTCCAAGGCTTTGATCATCCTAGATGCTCTTCTCTGAATTTTTTCTAAGGTCTCAACATATTTTTGTAGTATGCAGTATTTAATAAATAAACTCTCTTTCAGAAGAACTTACATTTTCACCTATCACATTTCACTGATTATGCAATAAAAGGGAATTGATTTCCAAGTCTGAATTATTTGAAATGAAAAAAAAAAATCTTTAAAATGAAGGCTACCTGATGAGATGTTCATAAGAATTAGAATTGATTTAGCAATCTTGGCTTAGAACCAAATCACAATAATAAACAACTTTTGTATTACTGCAATAAGGAGAAAAATACCAATACCTTGCTGTTATTTCACTATAAAATTTTGTAAATGGAAGCAAGCTATAATGCTAAATTAGCCACAATATTTTTAAAGCAATTATGTGGTCCTGGTTTATTAACAGTTAAAGTAATTGCTTCTATCATTTCAAATAGTTTTACTGTTTGCAAAACGCACACAGCTATGTTGTTAACCAAAGATATAAGTACAGTATGATAAACTTTAAGATATTTTTTTTAAATAAATGCTTTTTCAGGATACAGCATCAGATGTCTAAGGCTGTTTTTCTGATTAAGATAACTTATCATGAAGATTGAAGAAGCATGCTATATCAGGTATTATGTATAACCAAAATTCTCTACTTTTCATTGTCTTATTGGAATTATTTTAGGAAATTTATATTTAATTCAAATATTAAAAACTATTTGCTCTTTGGCTGCCTAAAATGCATAAATGTACAATTAACTTTAATATTCTTACATTTTTATGTGTTAGAAGTCACTTAAACGCTCATTACACATTTTCTAGTTGCTTTTTCCTTTTCATTGTTATGCTTACTGTATGATCAGAAGTTTTAATTAAATACGGTGATTTTGCCATTTATAAGCTATCCAAATTCTTCTTGCAACAAATCAGATAGTTTAAAACTTGATTGATAGTAAGCTGACCTAAGACCACTATTTGAACATTACTTCAAATCAATCCATCCATCAAAACTGTACTTCATTTCTTGATTAAGAAAGCTTTTATGGCAGTTCAGTTTACAAACGGTTGTCAACTATACTGAATAATAATAGCTATCAGAGTAAAGTCTCAATATACTGTCATTCTTAACAGTATTAGAAGTTATACCACAAAAAAGGCTAGCTTCCAACTCATTCCAGGTGTGCCATATAACTTTTAATACAGAAAGCACATAAGAATTGTGGCCAAATTTTTTTGCTATTGTCAGACATTTGCACAAGACTCTCTCTGGCCTCAAGAGTACAGATTCCCATCATGGCAGCCTTATATCAATTGCATGATTACATCTGAGGCAATGAACATAAGGGTGCTAGATTATATCAGTTTACTTGATATAAATCAACATTTTAGATTTATAGATCTATTACAATGTATCCAACTTGATATATACATTATTAAGCAATATTATTTTTTTAGTATATATAAATGTCTGCATAAATTTACTGACAGTTTTAAACATATATTATTATTTTTTCATTTGGGATAAAGAAAAAGTGGATATGTAAAGCCAGACATGAGAAAAAATCTCTGTAGGATACCACTCCCAAAGATTTAAAATAATTCAAAATTCAGTAATTAATTGAATAGATAGTTTAAAACCTATATTACTTTTTTCACAAAACAACATTAGACCTTTAGTAGCTACACAGAACTAACTCCAGTTAATTGTATAACAATTTATAATATGTATAAACTTAAATGTCTTCTGCAAAATAAGACTGATAGAACTAATGCCAAATTAAAGATAAGATAGGGAACATTCTTGTCAAGATTCACAATACTTTATAAGTATCGAGAATAAAATGAGGAAAACCTAAATAAATAATACTTTGAAAACAGATTCAATTCTTTATTTCAAAATATTGCAGGAATGATAACTGAGACACATAAAGTGACAATTAGTCAGTTTGAGAATTCTAGTCAACGTATTATAATAACATTCAACTGACTGGATGATGGCCTGAATATATTTGCCATGAGTATCTGGAAAGATGATAAGAAACAACATACAGAATAATAGAACAGGAGCTGCCTTCTGCATTTCCTCATGGTTATTTTAAGCTTTCTTGAACATGGGGAAAAATAACATTAGAGGAATCATATGACAGTTGCATTTACACATTTGTTCCAAAATCAACCTTAAGGGAAGAGCTCTCTATTTGTTTTAAAATACAGCAAACTGTCATATTACATCACAAAACTTGTTTTTTTCCCTCCAGTCCTAAAGAGTGCATTGTTTTACAAAGAATCCTTCGTTTTCATATGCAATGTGTATTTTTTAAATAAACTTTATACCATTTCAGAACAAAACACAATTGTTAGGAGCAGAATATTAGAAGTCTGTAATACATATCATTTAACTAAAAATATAAATCTTTTCATTTCCATTAAAATACCATGTTCCCAATTCTCACTTCTGCCATATTATGTTTGAGGCTATTTTCTAAACCTTTGAGCAAGAAAAATTACCATAATTTTTGGAGTATAAGATGCTCTGAAGTATAAGACACACCTAGTTTTGGGCAGGAAAACAAGGGAGAAAAAATCTGCCTCTGCCTCCCAGCAGTTTGCATCCTTGCAGCTAACAGCAAACAGTACAGAAGATATACACTGTTTGTGGTGTTACATTTCAGACTATTGGAAAGATACATTATTCTCTGCTGTTTAAAAGAAGATACAATAGCACTGGGCCTCTTCAGATCAAGCATTTATTTTAAAAAGTTTCTTCATTTTGTTAAGTTGTCTAGAACAGTGGTTCCCAAAGTGGGCAGTACCGCAACCTGGGAGGGGTGGGATGGCTTAGGGGGGCGCTAAGAGGCAAGGGGGGCAGCAGAGGAGTGCTGGAGGTGGCCCCTCTAACGAGCCAATTAGAACCAGTTTGCTCACTCACCCCCGCCCATCCGGAAGCTACTCGATCGCTCGCTCCCCCAGCCCGTCTGCACTATGCTAGCCCTGCCCACCGCTCACTGATTGGCTGGCTCACCAATCACCCTGCCCACCTCTAAGAGCCCTATCTAAACCCAGATACCTTTTTTTCTGCTTGGCTTTCTATAGATAGGGCTCTATAGCGGATGGGGCGATTGGTGAGCCAGGGTGAGCCATAGGCGGGCAGGACAATTGGTGAGCCAATCAGTGGGCAGTGGGCAGGGCTAGCATAGTGCGGACGGGTGGGGGGAGCGAGGGATCAAAGGGAGGCCCCTTCGCCTCCCTTCGCTCCCACTTTGTCTTGATGACATCGCCACAGCTTCTGGGCGCAGATGGACGGAGTTAGCCAGAGCTGCGGGGCGAGCGAGCAAGCTGCCTGATCCTCCATCGCTCGCCCGCTTGCCCACTTGGGCCGCTCTGGCTACCTCCATCTGTCCGCGCCCGGAAGCTACAGCGACCTCATCAAGACAAAGTGGGAGCGAAGGGAGGCAAAGGGGCCTCAGTGCCCTGCCTAATCCTCCTTCTCTCGCTTGCTATTTTGCCTGCATGGGGCGCCTCGGCAGAAGCCCTTTGCTGGCAGCCAGACCTCCCATCCCCGGGGCGATGGATGGTAGTTTGCGCAGTGCGGCCAGCGCCTAGGAGGTAAGCTCCCACCACCGTCCCCACCCCCACCCCCGTGCTTGCAGGCAGCCATGCAGCCCTGCGCTACAAGCAAGCCAGGGATCCTTGCAAGGCTGCTGAATCCTAAAGGAGATGTGAATGGGACCAAAATCTGAAAAACAGGTGAAATTCATTCTGGAGACCAGAAGCAAACACACACACACACACACACAGCAAAAGTGTCTGGTTTTGAATATAATCCTCCCTAGTGCTTGGGGGGAAAATAGAGGAACATTTGGATATACATTTTGAATTAATTTGGGAAGAAAATTGCTAAAATCACTTTTAGCTGTGCTCTGCATTAAGGATTCATGCAGTAGCATTTCTTGTTGAATTATCAGAGTAATATTTACAACAGCCAGCTAAGATAGTTTTATCTGTCTTATAATGTGCGTGGGTAGAGGACTTAGGCATAAGTACAATGTTTGCCTGTGATTATATAACAAATTCACAGCTTATACATTTGAATTAGATGTTTTTCAATTTATGTTTAACCTATACTTGATATACTTGTATTCAATACAATTACATCAATGGAAGAGATAGGCAACTGCATTAGTGATATATATATACGCCAATGCGTTGATTTGTACTAAAAATGTTTAGCTTAAAGAAGTTATAAGAAATCACCAATATGAGTGTGGAAAATGTAATGTAGTTGTGGATGACCCTTTGCATGAGTTGTATTGGGGGGAAAATCATAATAATAATAATTTTTAAAAGAAAATGATTCCCCAAAGAGGTAAAGGGCTACATTTTGCTAGAGTTATTCTTTGCTTCCAAACTGTTGAGAAGGGGATTGGACTCCATTGTCTATATTTCCCTTTCCATCACCATGGTTCTTTAGTGAAAATTATAACCCAAGGACATATAGATCTGTTAAAATGTTCCCATTCTCACTTTCCATATTGGGAATCCCTAGGAACCATGCAATAATCTCATCAAACAATTCAAGCAAATGTTGGTGACATTGAGCTGAAGCCAAAGTTCAAGAAATCGTACCAAGAGTTTTGGTTACAGAAAGAAATTTCTGATCGCTATCCTGCACTATGGACAGTGGTTAAGAAGCTCCTTGTTGCATTTCCAACTTCAGGTTTGGTGGAACATGGCTTCAGTGTGGTCATACAACTTCTCTCCAAGCAAAGAAATCGACTCCAGATTACTGAACGTGGTGATTTAAGACTCCTGCTAAGTGACTTAAAATCAAACATTGGGAAACTGGTATCACTTTATCAAGCCCATCCATCACATTAAGAATTTACTGAACAGTGAAGTAGTTAGTAAACAGAACAATAATAAAGCAGTTGTTAAAAAATAAGTCTAATAATTGAACATTCTACGGGCATTTATAGTTATTGACTTACTTCCTTGCAGGCAAGCAGCAAATAGCCTGTTTCAGTTTAGCCTGATTAGAAGAAGAAAAAATCTGCCTCTGCCTTCCAGCAATTTGCCTCCTAGCAGCAAACAGCAAGTTTTACTTTCAATTTCAGTTTAAGCACAGGCCTCCCAATGATCATCTGCCATAGGCTATTGCTGCCTTCACAAGCCCCATTTTTTCCATTTGCTGTAAGGAGGTAAGTTGCTGGGAGGCAGAGGCCAAAGGGTGGGAGCCGGTGGGTGGGTGGGTGGGTAGGCTACATTCAATGTATAAGATGCACCCAAATTTTCACCCTCTTTTATATTCTGAAATATATGGTACATCGGTCTTGGTATTCAAATATTGTCTAAGTCAGAGAAGGGAACTTGTGGGTCAGCTGTACTGGACTTAATTCTTACTAACAAATATGGAATAATAGAGGAGATTGAATTGCAGGAACTTTAGTGGAAAATGACCATGTCATATTAGAATTCAATATATTGCAGACACAAATAATAGAACAAAGTCAAATTGGTGTCTTAGACTTTAAAAGAGCTGATTTCAACAAACATAGGGAGAGCTTGAGAAGAATTCCATAAATGAAAATCTTAAAAAGGAAAACAATTCAAGAAGCTTAGTAAACGCTGAAAAATGAGATTATAGAAATGCAGTCTAACACAATATCACTGAAAAATAAAAATAAGAGAGTTTTTTATGGTTGCATAAAGAACTGTCTGACAAACTGAAATAGAAAAAAGATTATCATGAAAAAAGAGATATATAACCAAAGCAGAATACCAGCATATAGCCCAAATCTTAAAGATGAAACCAGGAAAGCTAAGACTCAGAATGAATTAAGACTTGCAATAAATATCAAAAATAATTTTGAAAGTTTATTTCAACATGTAAAAAAACCAAGAAACAAATCAAGGAAACAATTGATCCGCTAATGGGAGAAAATGACAAGGAGATAAAAGGCAACAGGGAGAAAGCAGAACTGCTTAATTCATTCTTTGCATCTGTCTTTACACAAAAGTAAAAAAAAAAGTCCAGACTATCAAAAGCAAAACCATAAAAACCAGATTAGGAATACAAGTCAAAATATGCAAGAAAATGGTAAGACAATACCTGTCCACCCTAGACAAGTTTAAACCACTAAGATCAGGTGGATTACATCCCAGAACCGAGAGGTTCGATGCTACAATAAGAGAGCCAACCATGGACTTACCTGATCTTCCCAGCACTATTCCAGTGTTGCCAAGTCCCGAGGTGACGAAGGCCTCTCTGGAAAACAAGATGGCACAGTCTCCTGTTAATTCAGTATCTCCAATGAGCCAACCACCCTCTTCAGCTGCTGTGAGCACACTGAGAAGATCAGGCCAGGTCTGACGTCACCCTAGCTACTTAGAAGATTACGCATCGCATTCTAGCGTGAAGAAGTGCTATGTTCTATAGTTTTCCCTCCAGTCTATTTGCCTAGGAGGCGCTGTTCTCGTTCCTGATTGGCTAACTGTTTGACAGCCAGCATATATAAAGAGCTGTCAAACAGGGCTCAGCTGTTGCTGGTTAGCTAAGACATGCACATTGTGAATTGCCGCGTTGGCAACCTGTTAGCATTAACTGTTAGCATTTATGAAGTCTGGGTCACCTCAGTTTGTCTGCCCGCGTTCTCTCTAGCTAGAACAATTCAGATTGTATATATACGTAGGTTATAGATACAAATATATTTATTTTGTCATCCACTGGTATCCTATTTTCCATGTGAAACTTTTTTTTTTTTTTTGCAAATGAAATATGCATAGCTTGAAGGGCTGAAATCTGTTGTTTTTTTTTAGCTTGGTTTGCTCTCTTGACACATCAATCACAAATCTACTGCCTATCTGACTAATAGAAAGGAAATTTTGCTTAGGAAGGATGTTCTGTATGTCAAATAATAATTCATCATTCAGTCTTGTCCTGTGTGTTGAATGGAAGAGTAGTCTTTGCAGCTGTAAGCATGATGAAGGAAATACAGAAGCTGAATGGATAACTCAGTTATCAAACAGATTTTCAGTTTCTGGGTAGTTCATAACAGGTAAAAAGGATCTAATAAAATATTTTTAAAAATCAGATGAAAAATGGCTTTGAAAAGGCGCATGGGCTGGCCAGATGACAAGGCAATGCCTCGCGTGACCTGACAAATGGCTCCGTGTGCCGCCTGTGGCATGAGTGCCATAGGTTCGCCATCCTAGATCTATGTGGACTGCCCTTAAGGAGTATTTAGAAAAATCAGCTGATGCAAAAACAGCATGAGTAGTTATTTGTAATTCTGGAGGAACACAGGTTATACCTGTGCTTGGTGAGCTGCATTGGTTGTTAGGTTGTTTTGGGGTCCAGTTCAAGGTGCTGGTATTCACCTTTAAAGTCCCTCCTTTAAGGAACTGTCTCTCCCACTGTTAGCTTGACTGATGCCTCAGATTAGTAATGCATAGCAGTATAGAAAGAAAAATAACTTATTAATATATTTTTTACCATTGCTATATTAATATTGATTGAAATATTTACATGGGATTTAAGGGATTCTATGCTGTAAATTTAAAAATGAGCTGACAAACTTTGATAACATACTGTATATCTTGTTTTGCAGGACATGTGTGATGCATTCTGTTTATGCTCTGTTTCAGCCAATAAAATACGTTGGCAAAACCTATTTCAAGTCAAGTCATAATTTATTTTCTAGAATTTCATTATTGGATTCTTCCTAATCTTTCTACTTCTATGATTCATAGTCTATAGAGAATGAAAATGTTCTTAGATAGTAGGTAATATGCTTTGCGTGGAGAATTTCCCCATTTAATTTTCAGTTAAAACAGGACACTCCCTACCAATTGGTAAAAATTATGATAAGCTAGTTTGGCTAAAGAATATTTTTCTGTTCTTTTCTCACAGACTATCCAGAGAAGTCCCTGCAGTTTTCTGGCAAGAGTTTTTAAAAAGTGTTGAGCCATTGCCTTCTTCTTAGCACTGACAGAGTACCTGATCCAAGGTTACCCAACTAGCTTTATCCCTTTGTCAGGATAAGGATTTCCAGTTTCCAATCTGATACATTAACCATTACAGCAAACTGGCTCTTGGGCCAAAATAAAGCTTGGTATACTGTAAATAAAAGTCTGAAAGAATTCCCATAATTCTTGCTCCTCTTGAAGACTGCTAGTCTAAGAGACAATTAAAGGTCACTATCTATTTATGACAGCAAATAAGTAGGCTAACACTTCTTGGAAATAATTTTTGTATATGTATTATTACTCTTTGAATCCAATTAAAAAGAAACAATGACACCAATAAAATAACTATGCAGGAGATAAAATTTATCTTTTTACTCCCTCTTACTGAAATTAATATTCTTAAAATAGTTCTTGCACTTGTCTATGTGCATATTTTCATATTAAAATTCCTTGTGCTCAATAAGGAAAGCACTGATTGCTAAAAGTCCAATATTAGAACATAATTCTAATTAACTACACATCATGCTTAATTAATCAAATCATAATATGCTTTTGAAATTCTTATGAATATAGCTCACAAACTCAAAAGGGATTGAAGGCGATGACAATCATCAAGAATTTTTTTCAATATTAATTTTGGGTATTAGGTAGGGTGGAGCAAGATTTGCTAACTTCTGTTGTTCCTATAGTACTTTTCTTCTTGAAGATACCAAGGCCCTTCTTTAGTTCTGATAGGGATCTTCCACTGCTCTTGCTCTCTGGAATAGCATACCCTACCCACCCACCAAGAAATGAATAACCCCCTCTCTTCTGGGTTTTCAAAAAGATTTGGTCATAGGTTGGTGTGTTTGTGGGGGCCCTGTTTGGTTTTGTTTGCTACTTTTATGATTGCTTTCATCAAATTGACTGTGGGGTTTTATTGTTTTCTACTTCACTTGTAGCCACCCAAAGTCCATGAGAGTAGGTAGCTTTTATAAGTTTAAGATGATAACAACAACAACAACAACAACAACAATCCTTCCTACCACCAACAGGAAGGTAGGCCTCTTTCCTCCCTGCCCCCCAATTCTTGATCCTCCTTCCTACACCAACAGGAAGGTAGGCCTCTTTCCTCCCCCCATTCCTGATCCTTGGATGGATCTTGGTTCCTCTGTGTGTTTTACTGAGATAACCTGGAAAGTATTAGGGTCAGGCCAGAGCACAAGACCTTCTGTTAGGGAAAGGAGAGTGTGTGTGAAAATGGATGGAAAAGTGAATAAAATTTTGTTGTTGTTGTTGTTGCTTTTGTCCTGTGAAAACAAAAGAGCAAAGGCCCATTGTGCATAAAGAGAGGAGGTGCTGGTACTAACTGCAGAGGGGCAGATGTCCTCCCTGGATCACCTTTTTGGATCCAAAAAACCTTAGCGGAATTCCCTACGAGGAAAGGAGCCGAATACTTCGTTGAGGGAATCAAAGTCCTTCCCAGAATTTTCCCCCCCTGAAAACTTATGGCGGGTCACCTGGCTAAGAAAAGTGAGCCCTACATGTAAAGGGCCATGGGAAGCGTTAGCTCGTGGGTGACAGAAATTTCCCTTGGAGATTTCCGTGAAGTCTAGGATGCCAGGCACATACTTGCCTAACTTGGTTGGCATAGAGAGCAAGGAAACTGTGTGGCAAATGGGCTTTGCAGAAAGATAATATAGGAAAACTAATTTGGCTACATAAAGGTACTTAAAAGAAAAGGAGAAAATGTTTGGGTTTCTTTTTTCTCTCTTGTCTGTTTGTCTCTTTCTCTGTCTTCTATGCAACAAGTGAAAGATCTGTTAACTGCCATGAACAACATTTTAACTTCCATCCCATCCAGCACACTATATGAAACCAACCAATTAATATATAGCACAGCCCCAGTTACAACTGCAGAACTAGGTTGTAAAATGCCAAAAAAGGAAACCCACTGGAACACCAAATTGGAAAATTCGACTTTAAAATGAAATTAAAAAACTCCGAGGGGATATCAGAAGTCTGAAGTACTTGAAAGAAGAAAACTAAAGAACAAAAAGCTAAAAAATAGTTTACACAAAAAATACAACCTGGAGGGAAAAAACAATAACGGAAATTATGGAAGAACTAAAACAATGTGTAAAAGCAACAGCAAGGAAAATTGAAAGATAGGAAGGATGAATAAAACAACATCGTGAAAATGTCCAGTTCAGAAGAAATCAACTCCTCTTCTATTGGTCCCTTGATAAAAATCGAATCCAAACTAATGTTCACCCATGTAAAGAAAAAACTTTGAACTTTTGGAAAGAATTGTGGGAAAACCCAGAGGAATACAACAACACAGCCTCCTGGATCAAAGATATTCAACAACAAACAACAAAAAACAAGATGAAAAATATTGTAGTAAAAACTGACATGGTGGCAAAACAAGCAAAGAAGGTCAAGAACTGGAGTGCACCTGGCCTGGATGAAGTGCATGGATACTGGCTAAAACACCTGACCAGTCTCCATCATCACACGGCCACTCAATTTGATCAAATGCTTCAAAATGCAACAAGCAAAGAATGGTTAACAGCTGGCTGAACACATTTGATAATGAAAGATCCAGAAAAAGGCACAGAACCAAGCAACTACCGCCCAATTACTTGTCTGCCAACAACGTTCAAACTTTTTACAAGGATACTGGCAAATTCAGTATTCAATCATCTGATGGAAAACAGTTTGCATCCAGTAGAACAAAAAGGGAATTATAAATAATCAAGAACATCAGCTGCTCATAGACAAAATGGTACTAAAAAATGCAAAACGAAGAAAAACAAATTTAAGTATGGAGTGGATTGGTTACAAGAAGGCATTTGACTCATTACCCCACAGCTGGATTAACACCTGTCTGGAAAATTTTGGAGTCAACAAAAATATCTGTACATTTTTAAAAGCAAATATGCAAAAATGGAAAACAGTTCTAAACAAATGGGGAGAACATTGGTGAAGTCAACATCAGAGGAGGACTCTTCCAAGGGGATTCACTTTAACCACTACTGTTCAACATTGCATTAATTACACTGACAATAATCCTACGAAACACAAAACTGGGATACCAAATCTCAAGCCAACATGGCAAGATAAACCATCTACTATACATGGATGACTTTAAAATGTATGCGAAAAGCCCCACTGAACTTAAATCAATACTCAACTGTTCCACTTAACAGTTAAGCAGTGACATCAAAATGAATGTTGGACTTGAAAAATGTGCTATATTATCCATGCAGAGAGGAAAAATGAAAAAAAAAAAACCCAGAAGGAATAGAACTGGGAAATGGAAATATAGTGAAAACATTAGCAAAGGATGATGGTTACAAGTACCGAGGCATATTGGAAGCAGATAACATCTTGAATGGATAAATCAAAGAGTCAATGCAAAAGGAATACATCAGGAGGATCCACAAAATATTAAAATCAAAGTTGAATGCTGGAAACATAATTAAATCCATTAATACATGGGCAGTTCCAGTGATATGCTACTCAGCTGGAATCTGAACTGGAAAACTTGGACCAGAAAACACGCAAACTTTTGATTATGTACCATGCTTTACATCCACAAAGTGACATCGACAGGTTGTACCTGCCAAGAAAAATAGGGGGCCGGGTGCTATTGCAAATCCATCAAACTGTAGAAGAAGAAAAATTAAGTTTGAATGATTATGTGAACCAAAATACAGAAAAATTGCTGCAGGCAGTGAAAATGGAGGACAGCATAAAAACAACAGAAACAAAGGCAAGATATAAGGAAAAACAGCTGGATGACAGATTAAATAGATGGAAAACCAAAGCTTTGCATGGACAGCACTTGAAAAACATTGAAGGAAAATGTGATGACAACTTGACATGGACATGGCTTAAGACGGGAACTATCAAGTTTAATACTGGCTGCCCAACAACAAGCACTACAAACTAATGCCATGAAAGTAAAGATACAAAAATCCACTGACAACTCAAACTGGTGACTTTGCAATAACAAAGTCGAAACTGTTTCACATTTAATATGTGAATGCAGCAAAATCACACAAACTGCTTACAAAGCTAGACACGACTGAGTTGCTAAATTAATCCATTGGTTATTATTTAAAAAATATGATTTACCTGTAACCAGAAAGTCATGGGAACATAAAGTGGAAAATGTTATCGAAAATGAGAAGGTGAAGATCTTTGGGACTTTTGAATACAAACTGATTGTCATTTGGAGCACAACCTGCCAGATATCACGGTTGTAGAGTGCCAAAGTGTACAGTTTATTGATATCGCTGTTCCTAGAGATATCAGAGTAGAAGAAAAAAAACTAGAAAAAATAATGAAATATCACGACCTGGCCATCGAGACTATAAGGCTATGGATGAAGCTTGTAACAGTGATACCCATTGTCATCGGGGAACTTGGCACCATGTCAAAGAATTTTATAAAATACATCAACAAATTGCAGTTTCCTGCAATAACACCAGCGGAACTGCAAAAAAAAAGTACTGGGACTTGCAAATTGAAGTTGAGTGACTGTAGAAAAAGAAATTGAGTGTTGTCCCGATTGTAATCGGAGCCCTTGGAGCAATACCTAAAGGGCTACCTCGCTATTTGGAAATTCTAAATTTACCTGACTTGAACATTCTGACTCTACAAAAAACCACCCTACTTGGAACAACTTATATCCTCCGACGTTACCTTAACAGTTCCTAGGTCCTCGGTTAGGAATAGGCTACCAACCAAAGATTAAAATAATAATAATAATAATAATAATAATAATAATAATAATAATAATAATAACAATAATAATAATAATAATAATAACAACAACAACAACAACTTGACAAAATCACTATCAGTCAAATACAAAAAGTTGCACTGCTTGGATCCGCACGTATATTACGAAAATAGGTTACGACGTCCTAGGCCCCTGGGTGGGGCCCGACTAGTAATCAATGCCAAATCCAGAGAAACAATTGGCCGCTGTGATACAATTGTGTAATAATAATAATAAAAATTCCTGAACTGCAAAATTATATTTCTTCTTTTTATCTCTAGGTCGGGTGTCGGCAACCCATGGCTTCAGAGCTGCATGTGGCTCTTTGATCCCTCTCCTGTGGCTCCCTGCTGACCCAGTTGTGCGACCTACTCTCTGTCCCAAAAAAGGCATGACCCTCTCCACAGAGCACCTCAGCTGAAGCGCCCTAGCATTCTCTCCACACTGCCCACAACTGGCTGCTTTTTGCAATTCCGCATCGTTTGCAGGCAGCTCAGCGCCAGCCGTAATTACCTTTGTGTAGGAAGGAGGGGAATTGGGAGGAGCAGCTGCTGACGGTATTCAGATGTTTTTTAATTCAATTCCCATCAGCAAATCAATGCAAGGTTTTATGGAAGCTCTTGTTTCCAAAATTTGAGGAAGCTATTTTGTCTACTCCAACTCAAACAGAAATAGATAATAGTGTATGGCCTCTTGTCAGAAATGAATGTTTGGTGAAAAAAGCAAAAGAGATGTGAGCTGTAGTATTTTTGTTACACTTTGCTCTTTCTTCTTCCTCTTGTCTTTCCTTTACTTTGTTTTTCTCAATGTATTTCTCTGTGAGTGACTGGTTGTCCATTGGCTGGGGGAGCAGCAGACCCTGAAATAAATAAATAAATAACGTTTCCTTAAGTTATTGTTGGATTCCTTTTAACTTCCAGATAGCTCTTAAATCATGATATGTGTAAAATAAAATAGGAATTCTTTAGGAATCAGATTCTCATTCTGAAAGAATTTTAACCTTAGCACTTGCACTTTCATCCTTTGGTAGGCCTTTAAAAGGAAGTTGCTGGAAGCTGATTACGTAACATATTGAAAATTGAGTGCTCTTTTCTAAATTATGTAATTCTGTTTTTCTGTAGATTCTAGATACTGGAGGTGATGTTCAGAATCTGTTATAATCAATGCTTCATTAAGTTTGCATTTAAGTGCAGGTGTCACCTGCAGTGGATTGCAGTTACTATGTCATCTTTTAATCTCTAATTCACATAAACTAAAAATTTTATGCTGTATTAGTCAGTGTACTTAATAATCCATGTAATCAGATGTAAATATTTGGCTTAGTTTTTCCTTTTCTTCAGAGAGTTCAAATGAATAGAATCTACTTGGTTTTTAATTGAAGAACCTGGTCTGAAATGAATTAGTTAACGTCAACAATGCTGTAGGGATAGTTTTAGTGCCATATGTAAGCCTGAGGGACATTTTATCTGCTCTCAAAGTGATAATAGTAATATTTAAGCATGTTTAATGATACTATATTTTTAATGATTGTTGAGCCTTAAGAAAACAGTAAGCCTATTAAAAATTGTGCTAAAAATATTAGCTTTGGAAACATTGCATGTGTTTGGCAGTTCCAAAGAATGCAATTTTACTTTAATAAAGTTGATGTTCATATTTCCATACTCCAAATGCTGAAAAACAGAAGGATTTTCAAGTAGTTCAAGATTCTGTACTTGTTATTAAAATTGTAAATATGTAAAACAGAACAAAACAGTGTCCAAAAGATTATTCCACCTTTGATTCACTGTCTTCAAGAAACTGGGATAATAAATATGCTATCCTGTCTGTTCATTTAACAGAACTATAAATCTGATTTCTTAATTCTTTACTTGTAAGCATATGAGACTTCAAATCAGCATTGCTGATGTAGAATTATAAACACTTAGGTAATAATCAGCTTACCTGTTATTCATGAAGTTTTAAATGAAACCACACAATACATCCAACTAACCAAATACAGTAAGATCAAAATATCCAGAATCATGGACTTCACCAACTTCTCCCTCACTATTTTCAGCTTGATAGACAAATACAGTATATTAACAAATCAGGGGATCATGTATCACAACAGGAGCTATATGAGAAAATTATTGAGTACAAACACACTGCAGTAACCCAGAGTACTAGAAAAAGGAAACAGACTACTAATACATCAACTTCCAACAAAATGGATGCCCCTACAACTTTATCAAAAAGTGCCTGACCACTCACATCTCTACAGCACATCCAATACAATGTAGAAAAAGCATTACTCTATCATATATCAAAACATTTCATAAACAATCAACAGATTATTATAACCACACAACAACACCTTAGTACACAATCCAACTAAAACCCTCCAAAATATGTTTAGTAAACCAAAAGATCCAGTAGCCCAAGAAATAAAACCAGAAGTAATCTACAACATATAGTGTGCGAACTATAACAGACACTAAGTAGAACCCACAGGCAGAAAACTACCAGAGCGCATCCATAAACACCAAATGTCATGATGAAAATTCCTTAATTTCTCAACACATGGACAGACTTAACGATAGTTTAACTGGAAACTGTGAACATGATAGACCAAGCCAAACACTCCCACCAACACTAACAGGGCAAGCCACTAGTATAAAAAAGAGAGCAAACCCCACTCCTTTCTAGCTCTGATGCTGTTAGCTAGTTTAGTAATGAAATGCTTGCAAGAAAAAATCTAAGTTCTGAGGGCACCAAGACCCCACAGTTCTAAAACCTTGAAATCTGACTGGGAACAATAGCAATAGCACCAGTGGTGGGTTCCTACCAGTTCGGACCAGTTCGGCAAAACCAGTAGTGGTTTGGTGGCCTTGGTCACTGGAACTGGCAGAGACCCAGACCTGCCACGCCCCGAACCAGTTCTCTTGTTTTTTACTTCTGCACATGCGCAGAACAATTTTTAATGCACTGCACATGCATGCACAGCACAGAACAATTTTTATTCCACTGTGCATGCACACACAGTGCGCATCAAGCGTGCGCGCACATGGCATGCACACAAGCAAACTAGCAGTAGTACCTGCAAGAACCTAGCCCTGAATAGCACTTAGACTTTATATACCACTTCACAGTTCTTTACTGCCCTCTGTAGGTGGTTTACGGAGTCAGCCCATTGCTGACCCAATAATTTGGCTCCTCATTTTACCAACTTCAAAAGAATGGAAGGCTGAGTCAATCTTGAGAACAGTGGTGGGATTCAAAAAAATTTACTACTGGTTCTTTGGATGTGGCTTGGTAGGCATGGCTTAGTGGGCATGGCAAGGGAGGATGCTGTAAAATCTCCATTCCCTCTCCATTCCAGGGGAAGGTTACTGCTAATTCCCCATTTTCTCCTCATCAGCTGGGACTCGAGAAGCAGAGAATAGATGGGGGTGAGGCCTGTCAGAAATGGTATTTACCAATTCTCCAAACTACTCAACATTTCTGCTACCAGTTCTTCAGAACTGATCAGAACCTGCTGAATATTACCTCTGCTTGAGCCACTCAGAATCAAACTGCCAAATTGCTGGCAGTCTGCAGTCAGCAGAATTAGCTTACAATATTGTATTCTAACCACTGCACCACCATGGCTCAAATAGGTTGCTAATGCAAATTTTCTATATGGAGTTATTTACACTGCCTGAATCACCCCATTAGTCCCACTCTGATAGAGCTTCATAGTGTAGGTAAGCATGCACAGTATAAATCCATTATGCTTGTATGCTGAATCAAGGCAAGTGTCTTGTCTAAGTCTTCCAATTTCAAAAAATGATTTTAAAAGTTCAGTTTCCAAAGAGTACAAATAGTAAGGAACATAGATTTAAACATGTTTTTTTCCAGAGTACTTACCAATTAATCACAGTTCTAAAATGATTCAAGGGCTGTTGTTATTAATTTCCAGAAGCTTTTCACAGCCCCCAAACTGTTCTGCTTGTGGCATATCAACTATTCATGGAGAAGGCTAAGTAATCTTGTTTTGCCTATCGATTTAGTCTTCATTGAGTTAAATAAAGTATAATGGTACTCTGATACTCAGCAGCAATATTGGTCTATAACAGTGTAGGCTAACCTTTTCAGCACAGAGTGCCGAAAGCGCATGTGTGCATGTGCGCATGTGAGCATGTGAGCATGCACACCCATAATGCAATGCATGTGCAATCCCTGGTGTTCCTTGCTCCCTTGCATGCATCCCACCCGCTATGCATGCATGTGTGATTCCATGAATGTGCCCGCCCCTGCACATGCATGCATGACCCCTGCACATGCCCAGGTCCACACATGCATACACAATCCCTGCACATGGGAACACAACCCCCGCGTGCACCCCACAACCCCTGCATGTGCCCAGCCCCCACACATTCAAACGCATCTCCCACATGTGTCCCGCTCCCTGCACATGCATAGCAGAGACCCCAAAAAACCAGCTGGTCTGTGGAAGGCACACGCACACGCACGGCAGAACAGGGCTCTGCGTGCTCCCCGTGTCATGTGTGCCATAGGTTTGCCATCACAGGTCTATAACTTCTGCTAGGATTTTCTCTGGTTTTGATATTACAGAGTATAAATCTCTGAATGTGAAAGGAAATTTTGTAAGACAATAATCTTGTAAATTTCTAATAATATAGGTGCCAACAGTTCTGTAAAAATTCTAGACCAATGATGACTTGAAATATCATCTTGACCAGAATTTCCCCCCAATTTCATAGATTTAATTGAATTTCTTGTAAAGACAGAGGTTGGACAAAATTGCTTTCATGTTCTTGATAAATATATGGTATACCAATGCTAAAAAAACATTAAAACTTACATTTTGGTCTACAGTTGCAAAGATATCCGATTTATATAACTGTATAAGTTATATTTATGGTTATAAATGTTCCTAGTTGCTATTCTATATTACATTTTTTTAAAGATGTACATTAAATGGCTGATTCTTCTATTGGCCCAAATATCTCATTAAACTATCCTCTATTGTTGTTTTTTAAAGGTAATTAATAGATTTTTGTGCTTGGATTCCAGAAATGACATTTAATTGTGTTTATTGGTTCAGCTGGTAAGCTGGTAACCTCCCAGGTTCCTCAACAAATATCCCTGCTTAGTATATTTCAAGAAATATTACATTTGTCTGGGGACTGATGTCCCAGGTTAACCCTAGCTGACTTAAATACTTTATAAATGTTCTCGTTACATGGTTTATAAGTAGGGCTTCTAGCATATGACATCAATAAACCTTTCACCATCTATTTTTGCTGTGGAAAATTGTAGATTTCTTCTTAGTGCAGAGAAAAATTATTATACAGCCACATTTTTTCTTCCTACTGTCCACCTGCAAATGCAGGGTCAGCTTTTCTTCCAATCAACTGAGTGTTGATCCATTTGCTTGTGACAGGAATTGACGGAATGGCTTTTTTGGCCAAGTCTAACATTGTGAGATGTGAAAGAGTGACTGGCCCAGTTACCTATCCAGCTTTTAAAACTATGATGGAACTAGAACTCACAGCTTTGAGGCCTGGTACCTTAACCACTAGACGAATCAGCCATTTAATGCACATCTTTTTAAAACATGTAACTTTGAAATTTGAATTCTACAGAAGTTAATTATTTTGCTAATTGCGCATCAATAGAGTTTAAATTATATAAACAAAAATCTTGGAAAGTGCATTTATCTTTATAGGACTATTTTCTTACATTCCTAAAATCCATTTTCTAATTCTTTAACAAGCATAGGAAATAATGTTTTGTCAGAATTAATTATACTGAACTGTTTGAATGAATTCACTTTAAACAGAACTTACTATTTTGATGATTTATTGAGAGTTAAATATATCCAATTTAATTTAGTTTGTATTTAATTTAAATACAACCAATTTTGTTGTATTTGTAATTAATTTGTATTTAATTTAAATACAACCAATTTTGTTACATTTAAGTATAATGACAATAAAGATTATACTTATACTTATAAAATTACTATTAAATTTGCTGATACAACATTAAGTCACAAACCATGGTTTGTGAACCACTATGATCGGGCTCAAAACTGAACTGCTTTTTTTTTGCATGTTAATTTTTAACTATATAAATCCATCATAAATCTTTATTCACATTTTTAGTTTCAGAGAACAAAATAATACAACATATTCATGTTAAAATATAGTTCAATTATGCCACTGATTTCAGTACAACTTAAATGGGATTACATATCTCCAGATTAGTTCTAGCAAGATAAGCACAATTTATTAGGTGAAACAAATTGCTTAAACCCATTTGCCAGGAAGATTTTAATATAATAAAATGTCAAACTATATATAAAAAAAGTTCCATAGAGTTACACATTACTTTTATTTTTAAAAAGTCCACACCTTGAATATAGTGGTGAATAGCCTGAAAGGCAGCATTTTAAATACAGCATCAGCATTTTTGGCAGGCATAATAGCTATAAAAAGATTTGAAAGAGTATTAAAAAGCTGCAGGAGTTGATAAATTATAAGAGAATCTGTAATCTTTGTGAAGATTAAATTAATCATGGCCTTTGAATGCCTAAGTACAAGTGGGAGTCTCTTCACACAGGGAGATTAATATTTTAATCCAGGCCATTATCATTTTATGAAAAACACAGTAAGGAGCAAGAAATTGTTATAAAACCACTAAAAACGTGTTCTCAGATTTTTGGAAAAGTGTATACCTTTAGAATTTTGAACCCATACTGTTGATGCTCCCATAAAACAGGTTTGGAAAGAGAGATGAACATAAATCCAAATTATAGGGCTTGGTATTTCATCTTTTAGTGGATATGCTTGTACAGATATTCCAAAATACTTTTCAGTCATTATGGAAGTTTTCTATTGATGGTGGTGGTGGTGGTGGTGGTGGTGGTGGTGATATACTTTATTCATTAAACATGAAACTCAGCCAACAAAATGCATTACAAATACCAGTGACTGGTGGTAATGATTGATACGGTCTGCTGCCAGCATCCTAGGTATCAACCAAGTACCTTATTAAAATATAAGATGTTCCGAGTAGCGCAGTTTTTTACAGTTCCACTGGTGTTATTGCAGGAAGCTGCAATTTGTTGATGTATCTGCAAAGAAAAAGAACTAGAAAAAATAATGAAATATTGCGACCTGGCCATTGAAACTACACGGCTATGGGAGGGCAGGGCTGATGTCACTATGACACGACATGCAATCTTGGAGCTCCAGGATTGCTGCCAATATCTCTGCTGCTGTACGGTCCTTTTGGACCTAGAGCGTTCTGTAGAGACGGTGATAAAGAAGGGAATGTCCTGCTGATCTCAGGGACATCGCAAAGTCCCTGATTGATCCAGAAGAAGCTCTTTTTTCTGGCGAAAAAGAAGCAGCCATTGAAGCTACAGAAGGTTAAGACAGCCCCTGAATGGGAAGAAAAGCAGGAGACAGAGAGTGTGGAAATGGTGAGATAAATTTTTACTATTTGAGAAGAGAACACCCAAAATGACTTAGAGTAAAATTAAAATTGAAGACAGAAAAGAGCAAGCTGCAAATTAAGCCTGAATTAAACTTAGTGTGCTTTCTTTTTTTAATTTTGCAGGTTTTTTTAATGGATGGAACTTTTACAAATGGCTTTTACTTTTTAAATTGGACTGGTTTCTTTTTTCCCCTCTTCTTCTATTTTTTCTCTTTTTTCATATTTGTGGATTATGATTTTCTTTCTATTTTTTCACAATGCTAGATCATTTGCTTTTAAGCATTATTCTCTCTCTTAAGCTCGGAATTTAAAAAGAGGGGTAGAGGCAGAGGAAAAAGAAGCAACACTGCCATCTAGAGGCTGGAGACTTGGAAACATTGTTTTTTATTATCTTCTGTGAACATTTGACTCATATCTAATACTTCAATAATTTTACAAGATACATCAACAAATTGCAGCTTCCTGCAATAACACCAGCGTAACCACAAAAAACTGCGCTACTCGGAACATCTTACATTTTAAGAAGGTACTTGGTTGATACCTAGGATGCTGGCAGCAAACCGTATCAACCATTAGCACCAGTCACTGGTATTTGTAATACATTTTTAAATGTTCAGTTGGCTGTGTTTCATGTTTAATGAGTAAAGTATATAATAAATGAAACATGTAACAGTGATACCCATTGTCATCAGGGCACTTGGTACCATGTCCAAGAATTTTATCAGATTCATCAACAAATTGCAGCTTCCTGCAATAACACCAGTGGAACTGCAAAAAATTGTGCTACTTGGAGCATCATACATCTTAAGAAGGTACTTGATTGATACCTAGGATGCTGGCAGCAAACCGTATCAACCATTAGCACCAGTCAATGGTATTTGTGATGCATTTTTGAACGTTCAGTTGGCTGAGTTTCATGTTTAATGAATAAAAGAGATAATAACAGAGATAATTTAGAAGTGAAGCAACAAGTAGTGGGGAAAAGGAAAGAAATCAGAGAATTGGATGTGGATCAAGAAGCAAGTGTTAGATTAGTTCTTGAAGAACCAATAGCCAGAACCGAACTAGCTGAGAAAATTAAGAGTCAGATGGACAACAGGAAAATAATTTGGCAAAACTGAATCAAATTAGTAAGAAAAGTTGGGTAAATTATTGAAGAATATGAATGAAGCTACAGAAACTATTTCAACATGAATATTAGCTCAAACAAACCAGCTAATGTGTGCAGCACCGTATGTTACTATTGAAGAATTAGGCTTGAAAATTGTAAAAAATAGAGTAATTAAGGGAAAACCAAAGTGGAAAATCCATCTGGAGTTAAAAGTAAAGAGAATACTATTGGGTTCAAGCAATTTGGAGAATTTGAGGCAAAGAAATCTAAAGAATAAAAAATCTTCAAGAATTAGCCTGACAAAATATGACCTGAAAAACAAGGAAATTGCAGTTGTGATTGAAGATATGAAAGAATGTAGCTATTGCAGAGAAAATAAAGTGATATGATAACCTAATAATGCAGTTTCAGCAAAATTCACAATTTTGAGTGAACCAGCATCATTTCTATAAGACCATTGAAACCAGTTATAGTGCTACCCCAGGTGAAAATCTAACAAAGAAAATATCCTAAAATTCTGGAAGAACTTGTGAGAAAACAACAAGCACAATGAGAATGCAAAATGGATCAAGTAAATGAAAAGCACTGTAAAAGTGACTACTAGACTAGATGTTCACATAATGAAAGAAATGGTAGAAAAACAGCAAAGGTCAAAAACTAAAGTGCTACTGGTTTAGATGATCTACATGGATTCTCATTGAAATCACTAACACGTTTGGCAACTTTCCTCTCTGTTAGAAGCACCAAAATAATCCAGACAATATAAGGTTTCCTGCTGGAGCCGGGAGTTGGACTAGATAGCCTCCAAGGTCCCTTCTAACCCTGCTATTCTATGTTTCTGTAAGGATCTTCTGCTGGAGCAGGGGGTTCGACTGGATGACCTCTGACATCACTTCCAGCCCTGAAACAGTTGTGCTGTTTCAAAGCTACCTCTAGTGCTAGGGTTTGTGGTCCTTCCTTCCTCTTGTTTTTCTCTTTCTCTCTCTCCCTTCCTTCCTCTCTCCCTTCATCTATCTATCTATCTGTCTGTCTGTCTGTCTGTCTGTCTGTCTGTCTGTCTGTCTGTCCGTCCGTCCATGCAACTATATGTCATTCACTTTTCCCTCCCTCCTGCTTTCTTCTTCCTTTCTCCTTCCTTTCTCTTTCCTTCCTTCCTTCCCTCCCTCCTTCCCTCCTTCCTTCCTTCTACACAGATTCCATACAGCTCTGAACCCTTAAGGCAAACCAAATACAAGTTGCCCTCGCTTAATGGCCGGTTGCTTAGCAGGTGTTCTAATTTACAATTGACCTCCCCAGAGCTACTTGACCAGTTTTTGGAGTTTTGACAGCCATGTGCGCATGCACACATGTGTGTGTGTGCATGCGCGCACACACACACACACACACACACACACACACACACACACACAGTCTATGTGTATGACTAGTTACAACATCCCACATAGTCATGTGACTGAAGTTTTCTATGTTTTTTGCCAGTTTCCAACAATTCCTTTGGTTTCTGGTTAAAAATGCCCATTGGGGAAAATGGACTTGTTTAACAACCACAGTGTTTGCTTAATGACTACAAGGTTCACTTAATGACCACAAGATTCACTTAAACAGGTGTCTCTCTCTCTTTCTCTCTTTCATCTCTTTCTTTGTCCCTCACTCTCTTTCTCATCTTTCTCTTTCTCCCTCTCCCTGACTTTCATCTCCTTCTTTCTCTCTCCTTCTGTCTCTCCCTCTCTGTTTCTCATCTCTCAATTTCCCCCCCCCTCTCTTTCACTCTCTCATTTTTCTTCCTCCATCTCTCTCTGTTTCTCATCTCTCTCTTTCTCCCTTCCCTCTCTCACATGGGTGGTAGATATGGCTTTGCATGCCACCTGTGGCACACATGCCATACAAAGGTGGGTTGCTCCCGGTTTGGCCCAGATTGGATGAACCAGTAGTAGCGGCAGCAGGAGGCTCCACCCACTTGCCTAGATGCTTCTGCATATGCGCAGAAGTGTCATGTGTGCGAGTAATCATGGGAGCACACTTGAACCGGTAGTAGAAAAATTGGCATCATACTATGTTTTGAATTCCATACCAGTATATAAATATCTGCATATTTCTTTCTACTTATAGTCAACAAGTAAAGACTGAAAAAATGTTATAAGCACAGTTTTTTGTAATGCAAGATAATTATAGGGAAAAAAATAAAACAATGAGTCAAAATATACTTTTCGAAATTCATTATTGTTTGACTTTCCAGTGTGCATTTTTCTCCACCATCCTATTAACAGAGAAAAATATTTGAGGCATACTTTTAATGAAATGATTAGTTAAGGGTACCAGGCCTATTTTACTTTTGCAGCTACAGATTGAAATGGCATTGCATTTTATGCAATTTCTATTTTCAGAAGAACTGTCATGCTTCGGTAGCAAAACATTTTGGCTTAAATCCTTTTGCAAGGTTTTTTATTTTACATTCTTGTCAAGAAAATATCCCAAGAAAGAATTATTTTATATTATTTTGATTGTGAAGAAAATAAGTGGTCCAGTATAGAGAGAGAAAAGGAGAGCTAGCTACAGTCCTAACTGACAACAGTCTAATTAGTGACTGTTCAAAGTTAAGACCACACTGAAAAAAGTGACTAATGACCATTTTTCACACTTTATAACTGTTGCAGCATCCCTATGGTCACATGATCAAAATTCGGATTCTTGGCAACTGGTTCATATTTATGACGGTTGCAATGTCCTGGCATCATGTGATTATCATTTGTGACCTTCTGACAAGCATAGTCAATGGGGAAGCCAGATTCATTTAACAACCATGTTACTAACTTAACAACTGTAATGATTCCCTTAATAGCAAGAAAGGATGTAAAATAGAGCAAAAGTCACTTAACAAATGGTTCAATTAGCAACAGAAATTTTGGGCTCAGTTGTAGTCATAAGTGAAGGACAACTGGTATAGTCCTTGATTCTCTCTCTCTCTCTCTCTCTCTCTCTCTCTCTCTCTCTCTCTCTCTCTCTCTCTTTCCCCCTCCCTCCCTCGACAAAATACCTTTAATTTTATAAAATGAAGAGTACTATTGCGTCTAAAGCTTTGATAACTCTAAATGAGAATGAACCCTATAAATACAAAAATAAATGCAAATTTATGGAATTCAAAATATACATAGCAGGACACCAATTCTTCTTTCCTGAATCAAAATTCAATTTAAAAATCCTTATTTTCCTCAAATGACTACACAAAACCATTGGAGTTGACTGCCTTTCTATATTTCTCTACAATATAATGCTATCAGTAAGGTTGGTCTAGTGCAGCGATGGCGAACATTTTTGGCTTGCGTGCCATAAGGGGAAGGAGCGCAGGGCGGTCGTGCATGGGCGTGCTGCACCCATAATGCAACACACAACCCCAAAGTGTGCATACGTGAATGAGAGGTGCTACCCCCATTTTCCATGCTTTTTTCACCCTTCCCAGGTTCCAGAGGCTTTATAGAAGCCTGGGGAGGGTGAAAACAGCCTCCCCCGCCCCCCAGAGGCCCTCCGGAGGCTTCAGGGACCTTCAGGAGGCTTTCCTGAAGCCTCCGGGGGACTAAAAAGGATCCTACGAGCAAACTGGAAGTGACTTCTGGTTTGCTTGGAGGGTCGCTTTAAGCCCTCCGGAGGATTCAGGGACCTTCAGGAGGCTTCCTTGAAGGCCCCAGAGGACTAAAAACCACCCTGCGAGCTTACCGAAAGTCACTTCTGGTTTGCTCATAGGGGCAGTTTAAGCCTTCCAAAGGCTTCAGGGACCTTGAGGAGGCTTCCCTGAAGCCTCCAGAGGGCTTAAAATGACCCTCCAAGCAAACAGGAAGTGACTTCCGGTTTGCTTGTAGGGTCATTTTTAGTCCTCCCGAGGCTTTAGGGAAGCTGCCTGAAGATCCCTGAAGCCTCTGGAGGGCTTAAACCAGTGCTTCTCAATTATTTTCTGTCATGCCCCCCCTAGGAAGAAGAAAACATTTCGCGCCCCCCCCCCCCCGCGCGACTGTAAATAGTATCATTTGTCTATAAAATTGTTATAAGTACACCTCTGCATAACATAGCACACCGGTCTTTCCTCGTCTCCCACCGTAGTCACATGCTTTCTTTCCTCTTTCCCTCTTACTTGTCTATCCTTCCTTCCACCCTCCCTTCCTCCTTCCCTTCCTTCCTGCCTCCCTTCCAGTTCCCTCCTTCCTCTTTCCCCCTGCCTGCCTGCCTTCTTTCCCTCCTGCTTATCTATACTTTCTTCCTTCCTTGCACCTCCCTCCCTTCTGCCTGCCTGCCTTCTTTCCTCTTTCTCTATCCTCCTATCCTTCCTTTCTCCCTCCCTCCTTCCCTGCCTCCCTTCCAGTTCCCTCCTTCCTCTTTCCTCCTGCCTGCCTGCCTTCTTTCCCTTCTGCTTATCTATGCTTCCTTCCTTCCTTGCACCTCCCTCCCTTCTGCCTGCCTGCCTTCTTTCCTCTTTCCCTATCCTCCTATCCTTCCTTTCTCCCTCCCTCCTTCCCTGCCTCCCTTCCAGTTCCCTCCTTCCTCTTTCCTCCTGCCTGCCTGCCTTCTTTCCCTTCTGCTTATCTATGCTTCCTTCCTTCCTTGCACCTCCCTCCCTTCTGTCTGCCTGCCTTCTTTCCTCTTTCCCTATCCTCCTATCCTTCCTTTCTCCCTCCCTCCTTCCCTGCCTCCCTTCCAGTTCCATTCTTCCCTCCTTTCTTCTGCCTCCTTCCTGCCTGCTTGCCTTCTTTCCTCTTTCCCTCTGGCGTGTCTGCTTTTCTTTCCTTCCTTCCACCTCCCTTCTGCCCTTCTTCCCTCCCTCCCTGCCAGCAGCTCCTCCAGCATCCCAGCTGGAAGCAGCAGCACAACAGTTGCCGTTACCAGGGGCGAAGGGGTGGCGGTGGCAAGATCGGGCGACCGCCGCCCCTTTGTCCCTTCCCCAACAGCGGCTGTTGCGGTGGAGCTTCCAGATGGAATGCTAGCGGTGGAGCTGCTGGCGGGGAGGCGAGCTATGCGGTGGCGAAGACGGGCGGTCCCATGCTTCCCTCCCTCCCACCCCCGCCCGAGCAGGCTTCTTGCACAGCTCCAGCCAATGAAAATCCACAGTCCGAAGTGCTGCCACTTCTTGCAGGCTTCTTGCACAGCGGCTCCAATGAAAATCCACAGTCCGAAGTGCTGCCACTTCCAGGCGGCATATATTATGCCTTGCCCACGCCTTCGCCGCCGTTGCACCCAGATGGAAAGGGAGCCTTCGCGCCCCCCTTTACGGAGCCTCGCGCCCCCCCAGGGGGGCACGCCCCACTATTTGAGAACCGCTGGCTTAAACCAACCCTACAAGCAAACCTGAAGTCCGTTCGCGAACTTCCTATTTGCCCATAGGGCCAGTTTTTGCACTCTGGAGGCTTCAGGGAAACTCCTGAAGCCTCCGGAGGGCCTCCGGGAGGGGCGGGGAGGCTCTTTTCACCCTCCCTATGCTCCTATAAAGCCTCTGGAGCCTGGGGGGGGGCGAAAAATGGCTTTAAAAAAGGCTGAATTCAGCTGGCCAGCGCACGTAGGTGACATGGTTTACAGGTTTAAAGCTGACATGGCATTGCCTTGCGTGCCCTGACAAATGACTCCATGTGCCACCTGTGGCCCACCTGCCATAGGTTCGCCATCCCAGGTCTGGTGGTTAAGGCACCAGGCCAGAAGTCAGGAGACTGTAATTTCTAGCACCACCTTAGGCATGAAAGGCAGTTGGGTGATGTCGGGCCAGCCACGCCCTCTTAGTCCAAATCATCTCACAGGATTTATGTTGTGGGAAAAATAGGAGGAAGAAGGAATAACTATCTTTGCTATTTGAATGAGCCATAAAAATAATAAAGATGGGGTTTTAAAAAATTGAAATAAATCTTGTTTGCAAAAGAATTCCTATATGAACAAAGCTAATACAACAGTACAAAAATAATTCAAAAAGTAATAATTCACATTAAATTATGGTTCAACATGTTCTTCAATCCAAAGACAATAACCCATACAAATCACTATTATACTTGCCAGGGTTCTGGTGGAAGTTACAAACAAGAATTCCAGGGCAGTGTTCATTGTACTCAGCAGTAGACCTCCAATTCATCTCTGTTTTTATACAGATCTTATAATATAAGTATTACTATATAAATACAGATCTTGTAATATAAATATTCTGATTTTTTTTAAAGAAAGAAGAAAATAATAGAGTACTGTACATTTTAAATAGGATAAAATGGATAATCAGGTTACATTAATCTCTATGTGAAAGTACGGGAAAGTATTGAACCTTAAACCCTACCCATAGAAATAAGCTCTTCTAATATGGCATTTGAAAAGATCAAATGGAGTGATATTTTTTATTTCTAAGCAATAAAATTAATCACATTAAAATTCATTACGCTTTTATTTTAGTTCATTGCCTTCAATTAATAAAGTTACTGGAATAAAATACTAACTAGATGAGAAAGTGTCATGAGGCTTAAATAAATATTTGGCCACTGGATTTTATTTTTGCCCCATTTTATGACATTTCTTGCTTCAGTTGTTAAGTGAATCATTGCAGTTGATAAATTAGTAACTTGGTTAGGTTAATCTGGCTTCCCCATTGATTTTGTTTGTCAGAATGTCGCAAAAGGTAGTCACATGAACTTGGGACACAGCAATGGTTATAAATATGAATCAGTTGTCAAGTGTCTGAATGTTGATCACATGACCATGGGGATTCTGGAAAGGTCATAACTGTGAAATATGGTCATAAGTCATATTTTTGTGCCATCGTAAATTTGAACAATCACTAAACAAACTGTTGTAAGTCGAGGACTACCTGTCGGGCCTGCAGTGATATTCCTTTATAAGATCTTTGGCCTGCCACACTCTATTATTTTCCTATACTGTTTCATTAGTGTAGTAATTGGGATGGGGAATAGAAAGGAGTAGAATTGTGGAATGTGCTGTTGTCATTCTTTTCTAGAAGCTCAAGGTCATCTTTTGTCTCTGCACCTCTGCATCTGACCGGAACCAGCTGGGTGGAGATGCCAGCGTGGCCGAAGAAGATTGGACCATGTGATGGATTTATGGGTGTGGGAAAAAGATCATGAACTTTAAACTGGGTGGAATCCCAGGAGGTTTTCAGATTTGGGATTCCACAGATTGTTGCCAACATGTCTGTCTTATTAAATTGGAACTTAAAGGATAGCTCTGCCTTGGACTCTGATTTAATTCTGCATGATATTTGGAACGCTGACAATACCTGTATAAGACTGTTTCTAAGACAAAATCAGAATCTGTTAGAGGTAATTAGCTCAGGTCTGAACTAGAGATAGCTGATAAAATGTAAGAAAGTTCATTTCCCCAAAGAGTGATATTGCTATCTACCATGGATCTTTTCTAGTATTCTATCTTGAAATGCCTGTCTTTTGCCCTCAGAGCACTAAGCAATTAAAAGAAATTGCTCAGCCTTTTGCAGTCATTTTCTGCACAATCAAAAATATTCTTTCAATTCCATTTCATCTTTCTTCAAGTAGATTATTGCCAGAATTCTGTATTTCCTTGCATCCCGTATCAACATATTATACATTTCATGCTATGATTCCTGTATTCAGAGTTACATTTTAGTCTTAATCTTTCTGAAATAGTCATCTATTTGGTCACCAATTGCAGACAAGTGGAATAAGCTTGCTGGTTTTTCTCCTGACATACCCAAACCTCAACAAATTGTAAATTAAAGTAATCCCTCCACATTTTTGTCACTTGAATCGATGTGTAGCCAATTTCACAAAAACACACTTAACACTTGGTTTCCTCATGTATGGTAACAGAAAATTACTGAATTCACGGGGATATCTTGCTTGGGGAAAAAGTTTTAATGAGAAATTTTGTTATGAAACTAGTAAAGCCAAAACTTTAGATATGAAAAGGAGCTTATTGAAAAATGAAAGTGTTCGGAATTC
Source organism: Natrix helvetica (assembly GCF_964273705.1). Classification (NCBI taxonomy): domain Eukaryota; kingdom Metazoa; phylum Chordata; class Lepidosauria; order Squamata; family Natricidae; genus Natrix; species Natrix helvetica. The sequence continues at coordinate 49,543,487 of NC_138558.1, read as the reverse complement.
AAAGAAAGGCAATTCTTACACATATTGAATTCCAAATAAATCAATCAGTCTGTGAAACTGTGATTTATAATCTTTTTGAGTTATAATATATTCACTGAAAACGATTTAGGCCTCCAATGATTGTTTATAGGCAGGCTCTTCCTGTTTCTAACATTTTTCTTGTTTTGTCTTTTTTCTCCAGATTACAGAAAATGGAGAACAGGTGAAAGGAACTTCATTGTATCTTTGTTTAGCCAGTCAAAATTCCATCACTGGATTGAGCCAGGAAATCAGATATGAAGTAGTGGCTAAACTTGCTTTCCTTTCCTTTTTAGAATTAAAAACTTTGGTTTTTCCAAGTTATGCCTTTATATCAATTGCAATACAGAGGAGAGGCTGTTTAGTAGCAGAAGCCCAACTCTATCTTTTCAGGCTTTTCAATGTGGGACCAATGTATCAGCTCCTTTATGGCTTGTTCCGGGTTCTTCACACATTCTGTACACACATTCATGCTTCCCAAAGACATATGTACAATGGAAAAGATATTAGGATTGGCTTTGATAATACAAGGTGCTGTCATTATCAATGGTATTGTTATACATGATTGGTGTAATTCCATTTGGAAAATACAGAACAAACATTATCTGTGGTGGTTTCACATATTCATTGTTTTGCAATGGAATATTTTATGCATGTACAAAATGATGGACAAGCTATTGTGCAGGCATAAAGTATAATTTTATGCATTCACAGAGTTAGTTGGAGTTGGGCAGCTTACAAAAATCAAAGAAAAGAAATAGTGTTTTCATGTTCTCATTATCTTGTTATTGTTGTTATTCATGGTTGTTCAGATGGGACAGAACCCAAATGAATAATGAGTTTTATTACATTTTATACCATTATTACAGCTGAAAATGAAGAGCAAATCACGTTGGTCTGCTTCAGAAATGATCCAAGCAGACTGAGTCATAGGTTGAATCTCTATACAGCATTTCTATATAATGTAACAAAAATACGGATGTTGAAGTTTAGTACATTTTTTAAATAGACTTACACACAATATTAATGTGGTTTATCATAGAAACTTCATTACTTCATTACATATTATATTAAAGTATGTAATATTAAAATTGGTTTGATTAAATACAAGAAAACTGTATTTAAAGGATTAATGAATGGGCTGGAGGCTGTGGTTGAGATTTACTTGCAGTGTACATCTCAATTATTTTGTTGAAGTGGAATAATTATATGTATGAAGATAATGGTAGGTAATCCTTTAAAATGTTCAGCTACATGTTCACTATTTATTTTTCACTTTTTATTAGAATAATTATGCTTTTGTCATGCAGGCTAATCCTGCCACTGATTAATATACTTCAACTAGAAGCAACTATCAGCTTATTGTTTCTTCTCTGCCATATGCATCTTATACTAACAATTAGTTCTCTGCTTTCAAATAGCTTTGTGTGGGTGGACAATTTTGCTATTGTAACATAACACTTGAAATTCTGCATATTTGGAAGAGTTCATAAAATCAAGATGATACTTTATTCCATGCTCATAATCCAATGGTAAGAACATAATTTATTCTTCATATAACATATACAAATTCATCATTTTTATTTACTTGTTTGGGTTATATCTTAACCTTCTTCCAGAAACTCAGGCCCAAATACATACGGTAATAATAATATATAGTAAGTTATTTTCTTTTCCACAGTAGCATCCTCATGGAATAGTGATAAGCAAATGATAATTAATTGATTATTTTTAAAAAATCCCCACTACTGTGTTTTGGTCAGCTCAAAGTGGCATACGTACTTAATGGTCCTGTCTCCTGTTCTCCCCAAAACAACAACAAAACTATGAAGTGGGCCAGGAGAGAGAGAGTAGCCCAAAATTATCTACCTGGCTGTCATGTCAAATAGAACATAGTTTGAGAGTCTTGATTTCTAGCTCAGCAGTTAAGCCAAAGATTCCCTAATGATGACAGTAGTTAGTTAATTACTGCCTAATCCTAAAACCAACACATTAAACACAAGTATATTGTTTCATTAACTCAATATTTATCATACATTTATACTGGCAGTCCTATTTCCACAGATTCATTCAAGACAGGTTTAAAAACAATAATAAACTATCATTAGTCAATATATATGTAACAACAAAAAAACAAAATAGAAAAACTAATGTAAAAATATGATTTTGTATTTTATTTTGTTTTCCAAGAAGCGATAGGCTTAATTTATAGAAAATACTTAGAATTGTAAGTTCAGGTGGACTTTTTAAAAAACAAAACTTTTTAATTGGATAGTAACCTACTTGTCTAATACCAATGTTTAAAAATATGTGTTTATAAATGTCTTAGAGATGTGTAATGGTATATGAGAAAAACCTTGGGAGAATGAGCCAAGAAACAATGACTAGACGACGATCAGATAAGTGACAGCGTAGCCCTTAGTTGGATAGTAGGAAGGGGAAAGAGGTTCAGAAGAGACTCTTCACAGTTTGTCGGACTGTAAAACAATTGGCTGAAAGACTGTACTTTCAGGCTTGCAAGATTACTTTAATATAGATTCACATCTAGTCATGTTTCCTGTCTGATCTACTTAATAAGACTGATATGATTATACTTAAAATCACTTAACTATAATTTAACTATGTTAAATCAGAAGTTAAGTCAAGTAGTGTTGAGAAACTTACTTCATGTAATGTGGTATAAGCTTTCTCTTATCCCTAGTTGATCACAAGTTAATGGCAGGGATAATGGGCATTGGAGTAGGGGGAAGAAAGGGCTATCTCAATGGTTCCCTGTCAGACAAATGCTTCGATGTTTATAAATACCTGGGCAATGCCAGATTGTCAACTAGTGCTAAATAAATAACCAGGGTATGAACTTAAATTGAGAGAGTTTTAATTTCCTTTGTATATAATCTTTTACCTTACATAAAAGGTAAGTGGTAGCAAAGCAATTGTTTACAATATTCTCTAAAATACCAATATTGGTACACTTTCATCATGTTATAGTATATTATAAACAACTGGAAATGTAAGTAACAATACTGTTACTTCCCTTATGGAAGATAAGATGCCAAGCCAGCAATTGATGATACCTTCATAAAATCCCTCTATGCAATACACCATCTTCATAGATAAAAAGAAATTATTTTTGCAATTAATATGTTGGGGGAGGGGGTAACCTTACTGTCACCTGCACAGTTCTAATTCAGTAATGACTCTGTGATTGTTTTCTTTTCAGATCAAATTGGTTATATGAATGGGAACGCCAAGAAAAACATAGCTAAGAAACATGGCCCTTCCTTTCCAACCTGTCTTATCTGTAGTCTTGTCAGCTTCCGCCTGTATCTATCTTTTGAAAATTATACTATTCAATGAGTACTGTGACATCACATCTCATGCTGATCACATTTTAGGAATACATTGATAATGTGGATAAAAACTAAGAAAGCATTTTATTTAACAGCCACTTGATAAGAAATCTGTAGGGCTCATTAGAGAAGAAAATATGTGTAAGAATCAGAAAATTTGCATCCATGAGTGATTCCCTGAGGAGCAAGTTCCATTATGCACAAAGTATGAATGATAAGTATGAATGTTCAGATCAAATGTTCATTTTAATTATGCAAGGGATTTGAAGGCTATCCTTTGATGCACTGGGATGAGCTATATTGGACTTCAGTTTATTTCGTGGTAGGTGAATGATTTATATGCAGGTCTATATATTCTTTCCCAGCATAGTTTTAGGATTTTAATTGATGAAAGGTTGTTTCATGCATTAAAAGTAATGCACAATATCTTTTTAATTCACAGATCACATGCTTCCCGACACAAGGTTTTCATATGCAAATAATTGCTTAAAACTAAAATAGTTCTTTATATTCCATTATTGGTATTAATCATCATTGTCCTAGTATTTCCATTTATCCATCCGGTTTGCTTGAAGCCAGATGATGTGGCAAAGGAAAGATTTGGCAAGAGTTCTCTGCCAAATCTGGCTAACAAGATATGGAAATTTGAAATATCACCATTAGATTCCTATTTTCCATGCTCGGGTCTAAGCACTACTGTGTTTAATATCTACAGCATCAGCCCTTGCGTATTTTGATGACAGGAGACTCAAGGAGACAACCATTTTTACAGAAATATAAAATAACTTTATAATTTATTACAATCCTTCAAGATAAATCAGCAAATATTGCATGTATTAATTCTGTCATCCCAAAATAATAACTGACTGAAAAATGAGAATGAGGGGAAGATGAAATGAAGCACAGTGGGAGATAGTTACCTATTAGAGAATAGGAACAATCCACATTGTGATGTTTTGCTACAGTTTTGGGTAAGAGGAAGGGGGTTATGGGGAAGACAAATGTCAATATGGGGAAAAGTGATGCAATCTTCAGAAGTTTTCTAACATCTCATGGCACCAGTAGTTCTGTTGCCATGTCTGCCACATCAGAGATTCTACCACTTTTTTTTACATCAAAACTTCTACTGCAATGTCACAATGCTTTCATAGTGACAAACCCTTCAGATGAGAAATGATAATCTCATAGGATTTTCTATATTAAATGTCAAAAATCACCACAATTTTATTTGTGAGGAATTGTGACTAGAAACACAACTGGGCTTTTGACTTTTCAGTAGTAGCAGCAATAATAATACTGAACATTAAGTTGGTGATATATAAAGAATTATGAATAAACATTGTGGTAAAATTACAGATTTTGGAAATAAACTAAATCGGTCTCATTTCAGTGACTCTAAGCACTGATATTTTTCATCACAAGCCATAAACAGGGAGAGAGATCTGTAAAATCGCTTGTGATACTGTCTCTCAGTGAGAAGATGAGTGTCATATAATTGCTCACTTTTTCTAAACAATGAAAGCATCCATTAAAATAAGAGGGTGTGATATGTTTGACAAAGATTTATTAAAGAAATCTCTCTGAGAAATTATATTTGGTTTTGTCAGTGTGTAAAGAATTTATGAAGTGGAATAGCCATGGCAACAATCCAGCCAATGGGAACTGTTTTTTGACTGAGACGCAGGATTTGCTGTGAGAGCCATGTCAACCGGCTCTAGTCTGAGTGTGGATTAGCTGTGTTCAGAGTTTGTTCTTCTTTCTACCACGTTGCAAGAGATGAATGGGTATTGCTTGTATCATGTTTTTGCATTTTGTAGATAAAGAATTTTTTTCTATATTATGTATCCTGCTCAATTCTTTGAATATGTGCTGGGTGATTCTCAAATAAACTAACAGGTTTTCACTTCAAACTCACCATATTTTTATGGCATACATACATTTGCTAGTGCAAAGTATGTTGGACAAATGTTTTACATTATCCAACCATTTGACTTAATCGTTTTATGAATATTTCTGTAGTTACACACGGTCCCAACTTACAATTATTCATTTAGTAACCTGCACAGCACTGAATAAAATGACTTATGGCCAGTCCTTATACTTATGACAATCATATCATCCTCACGATTATGTGATCAAAATGTGGGTGCTTGGCAACAGGTACATATTTGCAATGGTTGCAGCATCCCAGGATCAGGTAATCACAATTTGCAACCTTAGTGCAACAAGAAAAATCAATGGAGGAAGGTGGATTCATTTAATGACCATGTGATTCGCTTAACAATTGCAGTTATTCGTCTAATGACCAAAAGGTCATGAAATCAGGCATGACTTATTTAGCAATGGAAATTCTGATCTAATTATTATCATAAGTTGAGATCTACCTGTATCTCTATTTTATTTATAGGTAACAACTTTCGAGACAAAAACATGGTTTAGAAGTAACGTAATACTGTGTGGATTGTTGAAAACCTAACAAAGTGGCACTCAAAACCTGAAGAATGCAGAGAATGATTGTGTCAACTTGTAAAAGCAAGGTTCTAAAGTATTACTATCAAATGCTAACTTCAGTTTTGTACAAGAAAAAGAATAATGAAAGATTTCTGGAAATATTTTGTAAACTGGATAGGGAGGAGTAGATGGAAACAGGAATGAAGGAAAATCTCCCTATCCCTTTATTCAATATTCTAGTGGTTCTTTTTGCTCTGAATTGATCCAAAGCCTCCAAATAATAATAATAATATAGATCAGGTGGAGCACATGGGGGGGTCGCATGTGAATGCGTGGGGGGGAGAATGTATGTGGGGTGGGGCAGGGAGCACACAACAGGTCACTCGTGCATTGCATTATGGGCGCACTTGCGAGCTTTCAGCACGCAGCGACCATCACTGGTCTATAGGATATATTCCAATAGAGGAATTTTCCTTAAGTCCAACCTTTTCTATCTTTCACTGTTTTAGTGAAACTTTCAATTCCTTCCAGTAGTGCGATCTTAAAGAAATGTCCTCAAATAGAGTGTGTTTTGTATAAACCCCTCTTAGGTAGCCTTACAGGAAAATCTAGAAGATGTTCATACTGTTCATACTTGTGCTTCATTTCCTTGCTTATAAATACACCTTGAACTTTGATGTCCCAAAGAAAAGTAAGCTTTTTGATTTTTTTTTAAATTAAATGCATTTCTTTTACTGAATTCATTTGCTGGATTTCAGGAAATAATAGATGTCTCATTCAGCTGCTGCAAAAATCACATGCTATGATCGTCAACAAAGAGCTTTGGAACTTTACAAGTTAATTTAAAATGAATGTTCTCAGTTCATTTATATAAACTGAATGTCTTTTTACCTAATGAAACACTCAACTGCATTGATGTCATCTGTTGTCATATCAAAGGCAATTACCTCTGATGCTGTAAATAAATCCATAATTGCTTTTGAACCTACTTTGATAAATGTGCTGATACGAAATTACAGAAACACTAAAGGTATGCTGAAAACTCATTTTGCCTACCTATTATATCTATTTGGTGTTGAGACTCAGTGTTATGGGAACATGAATATAATCCCTATAATTTTTCAACCATTGTTTCTGCCAGCTGCCATATGATTGTTCTGCAGATACTGTAAAACTTTGATATAAAAATATTGTCATCTTCAGCATTTAAAGTAAAAATATTGTGTGAATGATATAAAAAGTTTTTATATCTTTCCTGTTTTCAATATATACTCTCAAGTCCATTGCAATGAGCTTTATGTCATTGGAATAACTAATATTATATATACTTATAAGAATTATAAGATTTTCATAACAGTTTATAATTTTTCTTTATATTGATTGTGGCACGTGTTGGATCATTTTCCTCAATAAATCAATGAACAAGTATAATTTTGATTAATTTATTTCATTTTAGGGCATGTGGAAAACATATTGTGTTTTACATCATATGATAAAATGGATTTCCTTTGCATTTTTTCCAGAAATGTTTTTTCCACTTCCATAGTCTAATCTACAATGTTAGACTTGTGAGTCTTCTATGCAGATATTAATCTGGTCCAACCTACTTAGTTTTGATAAATCAGTTCAGTGTATCTCTTCAAAGGGCAAAAAAAAATAATCCACCAGGATTCACATTTGATATTTCATTTTGCAAGTATGCCTCCTGCAGATAAATAGAAAATTAATAGTAAAGACAAATCTGTGGAATATCTAAAAAGAAAACATGAAAATGTAAAAAAATGTTGTATTTGCTAAAAGCAATTTAAATTAATACCTGCAGGAATAAATTACAGAGATAACATGTCTGTTTTAATTAATAGCAACAAAATATTATGTTTTATATCCAACAATAAGCATATCATGTTCCACTTATTTCAATAATCTAATGTAAATAATAAGATAATTTTAAAAATGAAGTATGTTATTATAAAATAATGAAATCACAGGTTTATTTTCTTACAGAAGTATATCACTCATAACTGTTGTAGTGCAATCATGTAAAATGCTTGCACATATGCTAGAGCGAAATTATAATTATCATTGTTAAATATCAATGTAAAAATTTAATTTAATTTAATTTAATTTAATGCTTCTAGACCGCCCCCTCTCCCGAAAGGGACTCGGGGCGGTGTACAGTTCATACAAAATATAACAAGATACAATAAAATTAAATATGTACAGTTGACAGTTGACATGGAGGAGGTTAAAATGCCGTTAAAAGAACTGTACAAAGCAGATATAAAATAAATTCAAACCCCTAAAAACAAATACAGTAAATTAAAAAACCCCTAAAATAACCAGATATAGTACATTTGCCAGGAGGGACAGTTGAATTATGCCAGGCCTGCTAATCGGAACAGGTGAGTCTTCAGTTTTTGCTGGAAGGAGCGGAGGTCAGAAGTGGTTCTAATGTCGGGGGGGAGGTCATTCCAGAGGGTTGGGCCCCTCACAGAGAAGGCCCTACTCCTCGGTGTCGCCCGCCGGCATTGTCCAGTGGATGGCACCAGGAGAAGTCCCTCCCTGTGTGAGCGTATTAAAGTACACATTTCAACTTTAAACATTTGTATATTAGGCATTTTATATATTAGTTATGTAACCCTTTATGCCACAGGCATAAATACCCTTCTCCAATATGAATTTATCTAATAGATTGTATTTATGGTTTATGAAATAAAACAGACTAGAACAGGAAATAGAGCATTACTAAAGTGGTATGGCATTTTGGACACCCTTTAATAATCTTAAGGTTTAGTTTGATTTCTTTAGGATTTTTTCAGGATTTCATTTATTTAGTTTGAATAATATTGATAAGATTTTGTGGACAACAGTTAAAACAATCAGTCAAATGTAGATTCCAACTACTGATGCAGAATAAGTTGATGAGTTTTATTATTAAATTCAACTTGAAATTGACAGATTATACAAGCAAGAGGAGCTTCTTGAAATTGTAGGCTGGAATTTGAAACTTGGAAATATTAAAGAGGAAAATGTAACTGCCTTGGGTGACTTAGCAAACTGAAATGAAGCAGGAGAAGAACTAATTAATTTATACCACTCCAAGTTTTTCTTTATAGTAAACACCATGCTCAAGCAGCAAAAATGAGACATCTAAATATGTATATTACCAAATAGAGGACATAGAAATCCAATTGACTATATTATTGTAAAAAGTTGTAGCATTAAATACATGGCCAAGTGCTGTATGTGGAAGAGAGAACAAATTGCTAATATGCAGATGCCACATTAAGCTAAAGAAGAACCAGTTTGCACTGTATGGTCTGACTGGCACTCAGTAGAGCAGAACGAAGGCCTTGGAAAAGATATTCAGATATTGTGATCAAACATCAAAATTATGTAAGCCATAATTATGTAAAACCAGTGACGTGCAGTCAGGTGAGGCAAGTGAGGCACAGCCTCACCACTTTCATCATGAAAAAAAAAGTAAAAGGAAAAAGCTGAGCTAGTTACTGCCTCACCTGGATGACTCTGCTTAACTGTTAAAAAAAGCTGGAAAAGGTACGTGTGGGTTGGAGGGAGGGGGAGGAATTCAAACTTCATCCTCCTGGTGCTGTGCAGGGCTTTGGGCAAAGGCTGGAGGGAAGGACCCTGGCTCACCTGTGCTCTCCCTCCCCAAGAGTAGTTTGATTGTAGGCAGAGCCACGTTGTGGGGCCAGTGTGTGTGCTACAGCATGGCTCTTTGCCTGGCTTCCTGCCTCCTCCTGTGGTCTCCTCACTGGTGCTCTCCCTCCCCAAGTGTAGTGACTTCCTCCCCAGGCCCCCATCCATTTCTCTCTCACACACACACAGCTGGATAAAACTATATAAAAATCTAGCCCAGCTTCACTGATTACAAGTTTGAAAAGGCAACATGGCTCCGCCTGCAATCAAACTACACTTGGGGAGGGAGAGCACATGCGAGCACTGAGGAGACCACAGGAGGAGGCAGGAAGCAAGGCAAAGAGCCATGCTGTAGTACACACACTTCCCCCCAGCCTCTTTCTTTTGGAAGGCTCAGATAGGCTCCCCTCCGGCTTCTCTGCCTCTCCTCTCACCCCAGCCTGCCAGCAGGAGGTGGTGGGTGGGCTTTATTGTGTTCCAGGCATTTCCCACCCAGACAGCAGGCTGCATTTGCAATGGTGGAGGTGTTTGGGAAAGGCAGCAGGGGAATGGGGGGGGATGGCAGGGGAGCTGCTTTCAAGCCACTGGAAAAGATATCCAATCCAACTTTTGTGGGGGGGGGGGATTGTTTGAGAGTGAGTGAGAGAGTGAAGGGGTATGAGAGATAGTCCAATCCAACTTCTGTGTGTGTGTGTGTGTGTGTGTGTGTGTGTGTGTTTGAGAGAGGGGGAGGAAGGGAGAGAGGGAGGAAAGAGGGGAAGGAGAAGAAAAAGAAAAAGAAAGAAGGAGCAAAGGAGAAAAACAAATGCTGTCGCTTTAAATTAGAACTGAGCATGCCTGTCTGTGGAATTCTGGGAGTTGAAGTCCACAATTCTAAAAATATTTGAAACCCAGCACTGTGTCAGTGCCTCACCAGTCATAAACCTCACCGCACGTCACTGCTTGTGACATACCATAGAAGTTAAAGTTGGACTTTGAAGAAGGTGGGTGGAAAGAGTATTGATGCTTTTGAATTTGGGTGATGGAGAAGTTTCCTAAGAATAATAGCAATAGCACTTAGACTTATATACTGCTTCCCAGTGCTTTACAGCCCTCTCTAAGCAGTTTACAGAGTCAGCATATTTCCCCCAACAATTTGGGTCCTCATTTTACCCACCTTGGAACGATGGAAGGCTGAGTCAATCTTGAGCCTAGTGAGATTTGAACTGGCAAATTGCAGACAGCTGGCAGTCAGCAAAAGTAGCCTGCAGAAATGCACTCTAACCACTGTGGCTCATAGCCGTCAATAAAATAGAAAACTGTTCTGTCTGACCTTGTCTGTGTTGTTCCCTACCCTTTCCAGATATTTCTACCTATTCCTAACGTATCTTGTGCTTTGCTATAAAATCTCATTAAGAGAATACAACAAAAAAGACAACTGATAACTTTAATGAAAAACTTGAGCAGCACAGAGGAAAGCAGTTCTGACTGAGCATAGACCAAAAAATACAAGAAAAAGCAGACAGCTCGAATGATTTCTAGTAAATCACTGTATATTTTCAGTTTCAGCTTAGATGATAAAAGTTTGCCAACCTGACAGGTTTATTAGCTGATTGATTTTATCTAACACACATACAGACAAATGAAAAAGAGGAGCACATAAAATATAAATTAAACATCCAGAATCCAACATACACATTTTTAGCAAGCTCAACTTTAAAGTAACCAATGTGAAACAGATGAAAAGGAATAGACAGTGTAGAACTATCTGAATAATTTTCTACTCTTTTAGTAGCCTGTGTTCAAAAGTATTACAATGATATTATTGTTAGTGTCCATTGACTATGGTTAATAGAACAGTGTGACTGCTGCTTCAATTTACTCTCAAAATAATCTTTAAAAACAGTTGAGAAAATCAACTGTTTTTAAAGATTATTTTGAGAGTAAATTTAAGCAGAAATACGTTGTTTCTTTCACATATATGATAAAGTTGCATTGGGATTGCTTTCTCGTTCTCTTTAAATGCATCATATACAAGGTATTATTATTATTAAATCACAACTGGTATATATTGGTTCCAATGATAGTAATGTGAGAGGTTTAACATAAAACAATATTAAGTGCAAATGTATGTTACTGGAAATAAGAGAGTAAGTTTAATTAAAAAACATGTTTTTCAAACTGTATGCTAAAGTCTTATGGTCTATATAGAATTATACTTCTACTTTCTTCTTACAAACATTCATAGTCAGAAGAAATAATAGACAATATGCATTTGGATTAGTAGAGACAAACTTTAACCAATCATAAAGAGATAGCTACATACACAATACTTAAAAACATATACAATAACGACCAATCCAAAGTACATTTCCTATACTTTCCCTGGCTTCAAAATTAATATTAAGCCATCATGTGAACTGAAGGACTTTCTCTCACATAATATATGTTATTAATTTAGAATAACAATGAATACATTAGTCTTGACCATTATACAATATAGATTATTCCTCTTTCTGATGAAAAGAACCTAACATGTTGATCAAAGAGGGTATGAGAATGTTCTCCTGTACACTGGGCACTGTACATTGTATATGAGGAAGGAAATACAAAATTATAGATATGTTCTGAACTTTGGAATTATAAGAAAATATTGATAAGCAATAAAAAAGCTGAACTGGTTTAAGGCTTCAAATTATATTTAATTGTTAAATTGTTGCCAGGTATTTGATATTTTATGCAGTTCACGTAGAACTAAAAACCCATCTGTAACAAACCATCAAAGATTAGAATGTGTGGAAGGAATCCTATGTTCACATTGCCCTGTGCAAGCACTGTCAAGATATACATTGAATAATTAAATAAGTATATATTGCATTATATATATTTCACCTTAAATACTTATCAAATAGGACATAGCCTCCGTATTGGTACGACCATATCCAAGAAAGTAAATCTTATATGATCTTATACTGTTTACCTTTAAAGCATTGTAACAGGCTTTTGAAAGTAATTCTCTTTCTCTCCATCTCCTTCCCTCCCTCCCTCCCCGCCTCTCTCTCTTCCTCCCTCTTTCACTCCCTCTCCCTCTCAATATCTTACTTCTTCAGAATGATTTTTTTCTACTATCTTGTGCCAAACTTTACACTGATCAGTTTTGTTCAGCTTCTTTCTCTTAATATATTGTACTTTATTTGTTTTGGTCTCCTGATGGAATATTGAGTAAAACACATATTCATCATATTCCTCTCTTTTGGATGTTGATTAGTAAATTTCATTTGCTTTTAAAATATCACAGTATGTATTGAAACAGCCTTTTTAATACATTCAAATATTTCTGGTATAATGAAATATCATAAATCACTAAGCTCAAGCCACTTTTTTACAGTTTTAAACAAATTTGTCCCTTGTATAGCATTTGAAATCATTCTATCCTGCACTTTTTCTTCTTAATAAGCACTGTGCTACACATATCTAATGATGTGCATCTATCAAGATAATAATATCCCAGGAGGAGCATACTATTTTAGGAATATGAACTGAGTTCAGTAGCTTTTTGTAATTTATTGCACAACTTTTTTCAGGAAGCTTTGGAAAGCCGAAAATTAAATCTTTTATAAACTGAAATGAGTCATTTGGAGATGGGACATAATAGTCACATTCTTTCATATATTAATGCCAGAAAACATCTTTTCATTATCATTCTTCCATTCAATTTTTTCTTTTCTTTTTTGAACAAGAAAATTTTGATGAGATATTCATAGGCAGAGTAAAAAAAATTGCCATTGGATCATTCTCCTGATCATTCAAATATCAAAATATCTCCATTTTTAATTATAAAATGACTAACAAATATGTGTGAATAATATGTTCCATTTCACAAACATCTTCTCCCAGTTCCCTCTACTTCAGTTAAGGCCTAAGGAAGATATCATTGGCAAACTCTCCTTATTTGGGTAACAGGAAGAGCAGCAACTTAGTATCCTGTGCCACTTTGAGAAAAATGACATAGTAAAGAAATTTGACAGCATCCTTTCTGAGAATAAAAAAACCATCTCAAAGAAATTGAATAAAATCTGAGAAAATATAAAGAACTTCAACATAGTATTAATGTATACAAACACAGAGAGAGAAAGAGAGAATGAGGACATAATTACAGTGCATATTTCAGTCTTTTTTGTCTTATTTAGAGAAGAAATATGTCATAGTAATCACCAAGAACAATGAAATGGAAGGATATTTGGTTCTGCAGTTTGAAATTGTAAAATCCATAAGTTTATATGATGGTGTTTCACCAATGAAATATGTTTTGTAATACCCATTAAGAATGGGAGGGATTGTTCTAAATTTCTTCCATTAAAAAATATTTTCTTTCTGAAAATCTGCTTGGGTTTTTGTTCCTATTTAAAGAATGCTCGGACAAAGTACAAAAGGAGATACTGAACTGGCACAGACTTCAATTTAATTAAAATGCTTTCTTTTCATGGAAGTTTTCCTTTGTTTCAAACATAAAAGAACATCTAACAATCCAAAACATTTTTGTGTATACATAGTCTCCTATTTATGACCACAACTGAGCCCAACATTTCTGTTAAGTGACACATTTATTAAGTGAGTTTTGCCCCATCTTACGACCTTTGTTGTCACAGTTGTTAAGTGAATCACTGCAGTTGTTAAGTTAGTAACAGTTTTGTTAAGTGAATCTGGATTTCTCATTGACCTTGCTTGTCCAAAAGTCACAAAAAGTGATCACATAGCCTTGGGACACTGCAACCGCTATAAGTATGAATCTGTTGCCAAGCGTCTACTGTTTGATGACATGATCCTGGGGATGGCTGCAAAGGTTGTAACTGAGAAAAACAGTCAAAAGTAACTTTTTTCAGTACTGCTGTAACTTTGAATGGTTACTGAATGAACTGCTGTAAATTGAGAACTATCTGTATTCAGTTCTTTAAATAGTTTCAATAAAATAGAAATGTGAAGTTTGTGATTTTTAACAAAGTGGAAATACTGTACATGGGAGGTTTTTGTGCATCAGGTTGAAGCTACGAAAACATCTGTAATGTTTGCTATGAATATAATGCAATATAGAGTCAAGATCCAATATAAATTTAAGATTTTTAAGCAAAATCTATTGGATTTGAATATACTTAAGTCTTGTATCAGGGATGCAGTGCCTCAGCAGTTAAGACACTGAGCTTGTCGATCAGAAGGTCAGCAATTCAGCAGTTCAAATCTCTTAAAGTGAACAGATCAAAAGACAAAGGGGCTGGAGCCCCAAAAATTAAAGGGGAGAATGAAGATATAAAGACAAGACAACTGATGAATTTCTTAATGGAGCAAATGTGGATGAAAGTGAAATGAAGGGAACATGGAAGAGGGACTTCAACGAATTGGATCTCTACCCCAGTTTTCAAGATACAGAAGAGGAAAAAGGTAATGATGATGGATTTAAGAAGAGAAACTCTTTCAGAAGCACGATTAATAACCAAAAACAAGCTAATTTTAAAAATAATTGGAGGGCAACGAGATTACCTGAGAGATCCTTTACGCAACAAAGTGTGGAAAGAAATCTAGAAAAACCTTATAAAGGAGATAAAAAGAAGACTAACACCACAATTGGCAAGAGAGATAAGACTGTTTTGTTATTGGAAAGATACAGGTTGACAAAGAAAGTTCTTAATGAAAAATTAATTAATCTTGCTTGAGCAATAAGTAGCAATTTAGTAATTTTTAGATTGTTTTAGATTGCTATTAAATGTTTATTTATTAACAATTAAATAATTATAATTAACAATAATGGAATGATAATGGATAACACTTAATGATATATATACTATGTACTGTTAAACTAGTAAAATAAATCTGGATATAGATTGCAAATTGTAACCTGGGAAAAAGACCTATAAATTTTACCAACAAACGTCTATTTAGGTTTTGTCATAAAGGTGTAATTTGGGGTGTGTGTGTGACGAGAGGAGTTGGGATATAAATAGTAAATGACTTTTAGCTAATTATAATAACAACAAGGAAATGTTAATGGATATTGTTTAATAATATATAAATGCTCTGGTATTGGTAAAAGCAACTTGGATATAATATTCTAAACAGCAAAAAAAAAAGCTTAGAAACTTTATTAATTGGGTAATGGAGAGGCACACTCAGGCAAAAGGCAACAACAGCTCTTTATTGTAACAGAACAAGTATGTACAATCCAGCGAAGGTTGAGTCTGACAGCAGTCCTTTTATAGGGAGCTATCAGACCCTTCAACCAATGAGATGAAACCTCTGTTCCCGCCAGAACAGAGGTCCTTGGTGGAAACCATTGTAACTGTAGCTAGTATCTAACAATGGCAGTTTATGGATGATACATATAAGAATTAAACATTGTATAAGGTAATCATACCTGAAGGATTCTTAGCAATAGAAGAAAAGAGGAAATTTCTGGATGCTTTTACTAATTGTTCTGCAGAAATATGACTTATATCTTTTTGCTGTTTTCAAAGGATCTAAAAGGTACATCTACCATTGCTGGATAGTAAAGTTAGGAAATTTTGGTAATTCTTTTCTGCCATCGAATGGTCATCTGGAGTTTTGCACACAAGTTCTGGTAGCTAAATATGTACTGTTTTCTTCTAAATGCCTTCTTTAGTGCTATATATTACTGCTGATGTATCTACAGTGTTTGCTTCACTATCCCCCCAAATAAGGAGTATTATCCGTCTAAAAAGAATCCTTGTTCCTATGTTTATCTGTTTAATGGAGAATATACACCTAAAGGATGCCATCTGAGTCTCTTTATTCTGCTTCAGTAAAGATCTAGTTCAAATCTCGTATTCACAAAAAGTAAAGTAAATGCTATTATATTTTTCTTTCAGTTGTGATGCTTCTAGGTAATTTTCCCATGGTGCAGCCTTCTAAGGTAGCCAAGCGTGCATTTCAGAACAATGGAAATGCTCAAAGGTGTAAAGATAGTAAATCTTTAAGTATGAAATACTAACACTAAGATTGTGTATCCATGGCAACTGCAATTGCTGCCTAAAGCACCAATTGGAGCCATAAAAGATTACTTTTTCATTATATAATCAGTACTCTGAAGAAGGACATCTAGAACATGTCTTAGGCATCATTAATAGATGCGGCCCGATTATGCAAGAGATTCGTTTTACTCCAGGGAATGACTAATCTCTGAGCATTCCTCCTCAGGTCAGCTTCTGAAAAAGAAATTCTCTCAGTGGAAAGCATGATTGCATTACTAGAACAATTAGTCCAGTTCAAATACCCTTCTCATCTGATAGGCCTATTAGCTCATGCACTGTGATGGAATGTGGTTTGGAGTTGCAAGAGGGAAGGGCTCCTTCCCAAAGGGCAAAGAGAGAGTGGGGCTTGGAATGGCTGGCGGGCAGGAACAGAGCACTAACAGACTGATAGATACACACATACACAGACAGACACAGTTCACAGATTATATCTATAGTTACGCAGATAATTGCTTCAGTCTGGCTAGATTTCTGCCTCTAGTCAAATAGAAATAATGCTATTAGCTCTTGGTTCTTTGGTGTGACATTCTTTTCTCTTTCTATAATGCATCTTTACATGCATGCATATTTTCTATTTTATTTTGGTCATCGATGGCGTAGAAATAATTATAATCACTGTAAAATAAAAATAAAACATTACGTTGATAGAATAAAATAAGGTAAAGATAAATGTACTAACCTAAACTTGGGAGGTACATAATTAAAACCTGAGAGAAACTTATAAAATTGCAATCAATTTTATAATGAGTAATTTAAATTTTATCAATAACTGACAGATAACTGGAAAAGAACATAACTAATATAGAAGTTGTAAAACTTGCATGAGAATGGAAAGCTATGTTAATTTATGTTAAGCCTTCTGAAACCCTATGAGGGTTTGTTGAGATTTTGACAATTATTATCTAACTGACTGTAACAAAGAAGTAGCATAGAAAAGTATATGTATATTTAAAAAGAAAAAAGGAGGAGGACCATCAGAGAACACAGTGGCTGGACACCATCAAAGCCGACACCAGCCAGAGCATAGAAAAATTCAAAGAAACTGTGCAAAATCAGAATAACACAGAATAATAGAATTGGAAGGGACTTTGGAGGTCTTCTAGTCCAACCCTCTGCTCCAGCAGAAAATGCTATATTGTTTCAGACAAATGGTTGTTCAGTCTCTTTTTGAAAGTATCCAGTGATGGGCACCAACAACTTCTGAAGGCCACTGATTGATTTTCTAACCATTAGAAAATTTCTCCTTAGCTCTAGGTGCTTCTCTTCTTGATTAGTTTCCATCGATTGGTTCTTGTCTTGCCTTCTGGTGCTTTGGAAAATAGTTCACCCATTCATCTTTGTGGTAGCCCCTCAAATATTGGAATCACTGCTATCATATCATGCCTAGCCCTTCCTTTCATTAGACTAGACATAGCCAATTCCTCCAAACGTTTCTCATATGTTTTAGCTTCCAGCCTCCTAATCATTTTGTTGTTCTCCTCTGCACTTTTCTAGTGTCTTTTATATTGCCATTACCAGAACTGGATGCAGTATTCCAAGTGTGGCCATACTAAGGCTTTGTAAAGCAGTACTAATACCTCACGTGATCTTGATTCTATCCTTTTATTAATGCAGCCTAGGATTTTTGGATG
This sequence comes from Natrix helvetica, assembly GCF_964273705.1. Classification (NCBI taxonomy): domain Eukaryota; kingdom Metazoa; phylum Chordata; class Lepidosauria; order Squamata; family Natricidae; genus Natrix; species Natrix helvetica. Next base: position 49,525,358 of record NC_138558.1, on the reverse strand, counting down.
CTGCCACACACCATTGGCTCATGTTTAAGTGATTGTCAACTAGGATTCCAAGATCCCTCTCACATTTTCTGGCATTGAGCCAAGTTTGATCTAGTCTATACCTGTACAGTTGACTTTTCTTGCATAAGTGCAGAACCTTACATTTATCTACATTGAATTTCATTTTGTTTGATAGGGTGCAATGTTCAAGTCAAGATCCTTTTGGATCTTGAGTGTATCTGCTGGCTATTTCTATTCCAACCATCTTAGTGTCACTTGCAAATTTCATGAGCTCCCCTTCTATTCCCTCATCTAATTGCTCATGAAGATATTGATGAATACTGGGCCTAAAACTGAACCTTGTGATACCCCACTACTTACTACCCTCAATGTGAATGTAGCTCCATTGAAGACTGCACATTGAGTATGATTTATCAGCCAGTTACAAATCCATTTGGTGGTGATGCTGCCTATCCTATATTTTCTCTAGCTTATCAGCAAGTAAGTTGTGGTCTACTTTGTCAAATGTCATATTGAAATCTAAGTATGTCCATAGCATTTAAGTTATCTTCATGCAGTTACTGTTACATCCTCAGACTTACGATGCTGTTAAAAGCATTGCCGGCTGCAGAACTTCCCTGATTGGCTAAGACACAAGCAGCCTTTCAGTGGCAAAATGCAGCCTTCTGATTGGTTCAGGTGTCTGACAGCTACTATATAAAGAGCTGTCTGACGGCCAATGTTGTTGTTGTTGTCGGTTCAGGAGTTGCCTTGCACTTTGCTCTGTTAACTGTTACAATAAAGGTTGTTTGTTACTGCAACCTGCCCCACCTCATTTCCTGCCTGCCTAGTTCTCCATGCAGAGCAGTTATTGCTCTTTTAACTACTTCAAATAGAATCATTTTATAGAGAGCACTATTATTTGTAAACCCAGCAAATATATCTTTTATTATCTCCCTAGCCTGAAATTTGTTTTTCATATTTTAATCAACTCTTTACAATAAACTCCTCTTAAGGTAGAAAGGACAGAGTGTTATAATTTAAAATGCGATTTAAAATAAACAAATGGTTTTCTAGCATTCTGTTCCTTGTGTTGCTTTCCTGTACAAGTGTAATAATGAATGATTATTTATTGGTCCAACACTTAATACAGCAGCATGATTTATAGACCACTTGTAGGTTGTCCAATAGCTAGGGTTTTTTTCCCTTGCTTTTCTCTTTTATTAAGTAAATAGTTAGGGACTTTTATTAGTTGAGTTATATAATTCCTTTAAAAAGTTTGATGCTTTCGGTGTATGATTAAATGTTTGCTATATATCTTGTATAGCCTATATTAATTGGCCATGATACTGTATATTGCCAAAGGAATGGAAACAATGTTAGGAGCCCTGTAAAATTATAGATATGTATAACTCTAAATACTGGAATTCCAACTGGACTATTTGGATTTTTCAATTTGTATAATTACTGTGGAATCCTTAAAAAAATAAGTAATTGTTCTTACAATCACAAAGGAAGAACTAGAATACAACTAAAAACAATAGCATAATTTCAATATTTTTGTATAAAACTATCAGTTAATAGCAATATTTTCAGATAATTTAGCATTTTTCCCATGTGGTGAGAATATTGATATCATTCACATGTCTATTTTAATAGCCTTGCTATATTAATTTATTTATTCACATGTTTGAACACCAAAGCTAGGTACGTCTTCTCAGAAATACCTATTAGCTTATACAGTATTTATTTTTAAATAAGTGTGCAAAACATTATTAGCAGGTAATAGCACTTTAGCTTGTTTTAACTGATCAGAAGCAAATCAGGAATATTGCTACTAGCTACCAGGGTAACTGGGCAGTGATGTTAAAAATGTCCCATCTCCCAAAAAATAAAAAACCAGGAACCACTTCTGCAACACTGTCAAGAAAACTGCACAAATGAAGTCAAATCCTACCTTAGGAAACTTTCCATTTTATGTGTGTAAAAGATTGCATCTTTTAATATATTTTAAATGGGATGATGATGATTACTAGATCACATTAGTAGATCAGCAAAATGCTATGAACATAGTATACTTAGACTTCGGCAAGGGTTTGTAACTGAATGACAAATCCTACTCAACATGTAATCCTCAATGGAACTACATTCACATGGACGAAAGTAAGAAGTGGGATATCCCTTTTCAGGCCCAGTACTCTTTAATATCTTCATAAATGATTTAGACAAGGAAATAGAAGGAGAACTCATCAAATTTCCAAATTACACTAAGCTGGCAGGAATAGCCATAGCCAACACCCCAGAAAAGTAGCTCAAGATCCAAAAAGATCTTGACAAATTTGAACACTATCTCACAAAATGAAATTCAGCAGAGATAAAATTTCACTTAGGCAAGAAAAAAGAACTGTATAGATATAGACAGACTAGATGAAACCTGGCTTAATGCCAGTAACTGTGAGAGAGCCAACAATGCAGCAGCAGCCAAAAAAAAGCCAATAAAAGCTTTGCTGCATGGATAGGATAGAATCCAAATCATGTGAAGTTCTAGTACCATTTTACAAAGCCTTAGTGTGGCCACACTTGGAATATTGCATCCAGTTCTTGTCACCACCGTATTAAAAATATGTTGAGACTCTGGAAAGAGTGCAGAAAAGAGCAACAAAAACGATTAGGCTCTTACTTGTTGATGAAATAATGCTAACAGGGGTGCCAGCTGAGGCAATCCGTCACCACAGAAAAAGATCTCTTCCTTGTAAAGACTGGGCTGATCTTCATTAATTCAACAGTGTCTCATTCTTCAAGCATTAGATTGGTTATGATGTCAATATGTTAATATGAGGCCAGAGCCATTCTAACAGAAAGAACTAAAGGCATTTCCTAGTTTATTATTTTTGTTAGGGACAAAAATGAGACAATAATATGGTATAGGGTCTCCTGCTTGAACTAGAAGACCTCCGAGATACTAAAAAGGCTTCTTCCTGCAGGCTTCTAGTTTGGTGTAATGAAGCTGCTTGAGATTTTTGATAAACCAAGGCTTATTGTTGTTATGTATACACAAACCCTTAATAGGCATACACGTCTACACAAAACTAACATATGATGTCACAATTCATTCAAATCCACTGAAGCAGTGTCAAAAAATACTCCAGTTTGTGCAATCAAATCAAGCTTCTAGCTTTAACTTTGTCTCTCAGTCCAACTCTTCATTGTTCTTACCATAGGCTTTGCCATTTTAAGTTTCTGCCAGCGGGTGGGGATAAGATCGATGCAGTGATCAGAAAGTCCTAAGGCTGCATAAAGGAGAGAGCAGTAAGAACCTTTTAACATGGGGCAGTAATAATCCAATATGTTTTTGCTTCTAGTGAGACTGCTAACATGCTGAGTGTATCTGGGCAACTCATGAATGAGATTAGCACTGTTAAAGTTCCCTAAAAGCAATGAGGCTGAATATTTCCATTCTGTACAAAAAATATGGTCAGCTAGAGGTTATAGTCTGCTGCTTGTGCAATCCTGGGGTGGGCCAAAGATTGGATTTTAATTGCTACTGTCTGTTTCTATGTGAATTTAAAATCATCACTCATAGTAAATGGTGCAAGGCCAATAGGGGGAAAAAGTCTCAGCCAGTACTTGAGCATGATCACACAAACTCTAGGTTCCATTTTTATGAGACCTGTTTCTAGCCTCAAGGCAGCATTAGAGACACTATTAGAGACACCATTAAGAACTTGAAGAGTTGAGCTTAAACATCAGATTGTATAGGTTCGAATGATATAATTGGAAAAAGCATTCAGCAAGACATGATAAAGATGTTGGCTTGGCTTTAAATAATTGGAAAACTGATGGAATGGAGTGGCCAACTATTGTCTTAGGAAATTTAAGAAAAGCAGATGAGCTCCTCTGTGTATTTTCAGTGAAGCAATCCTTGTGGGCTTTCCAAAACGAAGGAATACCCACAGGTATTTGGAACAAGAGACCTGCTTAATCTTGTGCATCTATGTTCCAGGGACAGCTTTGGGGCCTTTTGGCAAATGCCATGATACTGATTTTCTCATACCTGATTTCTAGCTGATCTAGCCTGCAGCGCCATCCTAGAGTAGATGTTCTCGGATCTGTGCAGTCAACTTGATGTTATAAAAGTTATCACAGATGACCTTTAAAGTAACATAGTATGATCTGCCAAAACAGTATTTTTCCCTTGGACGTTCACATTTTTTTTTGGTTTAAGTCAGATGACAAATGGCTTTTTGAAAAAAACATAAAATCTTTCTCCTTTGTCATATTATATAAATATTACAATGTATTGTGTCATTGTTAGTGAAATTTGTTTGTCATCTATCTGTTTCAATAAAGCAAACAGCTTCCTTTTCTCAAGGAAGACAGGAAATAAGATTTTAAAAATAACATTGAACTAGAGCAAAAGCAAAGATAGAAAAAGTATAACTGGATGGGCATTTTTATTGGGAAGATTGTGTTTGATAGTCCTCAATGAGCCACATATTCAGTGACTTGAATGGATTTCAGAAGCACAATAGAAATGATGATGAAGCTTTAGGGTTCTGTAAACATACTCATAATTCAAATTTATAGCACTAATAAAACAAAGCAGGAGTACTTGGCACCAAAATTATTGATTGAAGAGCATTTTGGAAGTCTAAACTAAAAGAATGAGAGTCTGTTTGTATCTAAATTTTAAAAGATGTATTAAGAATTTGGTAAAGACCTAACAATACACTGAGAGCTAAACCAGTCTGTGGAATTGTGTGAGCATATTCACAAAGATTCTCCATGGAAACAGTTGCTAGAAATAATAACGATACAATCAGGAGTAAAAGCAAATGTGACTAAACACCTTTAATTAAATAGCATACAAATGGTAAAATGAAATATAGCAGAATTTCATACACTAAACTTTCTCCTTTTGAACTCAAGCTTTTAAAAAAGGTTTCATCCACTATTTTAAAATAATCCCAAAATATTCCCAAGAGTTTATTTCTTTTGGAACAATAAAATAAATTCTGACTTTTTTCCTAACAGCATTCAGTTCTGATAATACCACAATATTCCAATTTAATTGTCTGATTATTGCCATGACAGTATTCCAGTATTGTTCAATTGATCAATATTGCTTCTGATCAATTGAACAATGCAGTATTACAATAAAATCCCAAGCCACCAAGATTTGGTTCAAATTAGGACAAAAAATCCTAAATTAAACTATACTGTATATATAGTTTATATATATAGTTGTATTGAAATGTATCTCAATACAACCATATAGTGCAGTGGTTCTCAACCTGTGGGTTGGGACCGTTTTGGAGGTCAAACAACCCTTTCACAGGGGTCGCCTAAGACCATTGGAAAACACATATTTTCGGTGGTCTTAGGAACTGAGACACCAATTTTATGGTTGGGGCAGGGGTGGGATTCAGCCAGTTCACACCTATTCGGGAGAACTGGTTGTTAACTTTCTAAGCAGTTTGGAGAACCCGTTGTTGGAAGAAATCTTCTTTTGTTTTTTTCCACTTTACAGGGCTAATCCTATAAGGAAGGCAGGAAGGAAACGTTCTGGTGTTGTTTCTAGCCTAATCTTTATTGCCCTGCTTACAGAAACCACCTCTCTGTTTAACCCTTATTACATTGTAACAACTAAGGTGAAGCACCCATCAACGTGAGTGACATTGAGTTGGCCATGCTCACTCAGTCACATGACCACCGAGCCCCGCCTACCCAGCTGGTCATTAGGGCAGAGAACTGGTTGTTAAATTATTTGAATGCCACCACTGGTTGGGGGTCACAACAACATGAGGAACTGTATTAAAGGGTCATGGCATTGGGAAGGTTGAGAACCACTGATATAGTGTGTCTTGTTTGTCCATAACACTGAATAAGAGCCATCTAACTATCTTCATTTTTAACAATAAAATTATGTAGTGATCTTTCATATCTAATTTTTTTTGCTATTTTGTAATTAATATTTGTTTGTTTATTTATTTTGTTTTTATTGGATTTATATGCCGCCCTTCTCCCAAAGGACTCAGGGTGGCATACAACATTAAAAAACACACATCCCAGAAGTTAAAAAGAAATTAAATACATATCCCAAAAAACAAACCGAATTTATAAGGCAATACATTTAAAAATAAGTTAAAATTAACAGGCCAGGCCGGCTTGCTGGAAAAGCCAACATTTTAGGGCGCGTCTGAAGGACCGGAGGTCAGGGATTATGCGAAGCTCCGGGGGCAGCTCATTCCAGAGGGAAGGCGCTCCCACAGAGAAGGCTCTCCCCCTGGGGGTCACCAGCCGACACTGTCTGGCCGACGGCACCCTGAGGCGGCCAACTCTGTGGGATCGTACTGGACGGTGGGAGGCTACTGGTGGCAGTAGGTGGTCTCGCAGGTACCCTGGGCCTAAGCCATGGAGCGCTTTAAAGGTCATAATTAATACTTTGAATCGCACCCGGAAAACAACCGGCAAACAGTGCAGGCCGCCTAAAAGGGGTGTAACATGGGAACACCTAGGTACCCCCATGACAACCCGCATTCTGGACCAGCTGAAGCCTATTGTAGTTCCTCTGGCCATTTGCAAATAGTCATCAATATAAACTTCATTTAATCATTTATTATTTAAGCAGTAATTAACTTTGGACTGAATAGCCATGATCACCAGCATCTGTGGCTGGCAACTTCAGAGGGAGAGGGAGCTCCTTTGGACTGTACTTCTGGGCAGTCCAAGCAACTAAATACAGAGTGATTGAACTAGATGATGATGATGATGATGATGATGATGATGATGATGATGGTGGTGGTGATGACGATAATGATACTACAACTTCAGAAAGAAAATGAGTTTCCTCTAAAGCCCTAGTCTATGTTTCAATGTTTAGTTTGTAGAATGTCCTTATTCCTCTAATTATATCCCAGCCGTATCACTTTCCATGACAATAAAATATCTGACTATGTTTTGAGGTGACCTTCTATGGGTTTTTGAGAGTGTAATGCTTGATTTATGGAAGTCATTGAGACTTGTCTCAAAAATATTGTTTACTTTGATGGTCTGGAAAAACCATTCCACTTTTTTTGCAGATGCGTTAGAAAAAACATTGAAATTACAGTGTTTTTCTTCCCCACAGAGCCAGCTGGATATGTGCAGATAATGAAACCTTCATCTTAACATAGATGAATAGACAGGTGAAACTCGAAAAATTAGAATATCGTGCAAAAGTTCATTTATTTCAGTAATGTAACTGAAAAGGTGAAACTAATATATGAGATAGACTCATTACATGCAAAGCAAGATAGTTCAAGCCGTGATTTGTCATAATTGTGATGATTATGGCTTACAGCTCATGAAAACCCCAAATCCACAATCTCAGAAAATTAGAATATTACATGCAATGAATATAACAAGGATTGTACATAGAACAATATCGGATCTCTGAAAAGTATAGGCATGCATATGTACTCAGTACTTGGTTTGGGCCCCTTTTGCAGCAATTACTGCCACAAGGCGGCGTGGCATGGAAGCTATCAGCCTGTGGCACTGCTGAGGTGTTATGGAAGACCAGGATGCTTCAATAGCGGCCTTCAGCTCTTCTGCATTGTTCGGTCTCATGTCTCTCATCTTTCTCTTGGCTATGCCTCATAGATTCTCTATGGGGTTCAGGTCAGGCGAGTTTGCTGGCCAATCAAGCACAGTAATCCCACAGTCATTGAACCAGGTTTTGGTACTTTTGGCAGTGAGGGCAGGTGCCAAGTCCTGCTGGAAATTGAAGTCAGCATCCCCATAAATCTTGTTTGCATAAGGAAGCATGAAGTGCTCCAAAATCCCCTGGTAGACAGCTGCATTGACCCTGGACTTAATGAAGCATAGTAGACCAACACCAGCAGATGACATAGCTCCCCAAATCAACACAGACTTTGGAAACTTCACACTGGACTTCAAGCATCTTGCAGTGTGTGCCTCTCTATTCTTCCTCCATACTCTGGGTCCTTGGTTTCCAAATGAGATGCAAAAGTTGCTCTCATCAGAAAAGAGGACTTTGGACCACTGAGCAACAGACCAGGTCTGTTTTTCTTTAGCCCAGGTAAGACACTTCTGACATTTGTTGTTCAGGAGTGGCTTGACAAGAGGAATACGACATTTGAAGCCCATGTCCAGGATCTGTCTGTGTGTGGTGGCTCTTGATGCACTGACTCCAGCTTCAGTCCACTCTTTGTGAAAGTCCCAAACACTTTTGACAATTTTTCTGACAACCCTCTCCAGGCTGCGGTCATCCCTGCTGCTTGTGCAACTTTTTCTTCCACACTTTTCCCTTCCACATTACTTTCTATTAATGTGCTTTGATACAGCACTTTGGGAACATCCAACTTCTTTTGCAATTACCTTTTGAGGCTTTCCCTCCTTATGGAGGGTGTCAATGATGGTTTTCTGCACAACTGTCAGATCATCAGTCTTTCCCATGATTGTGATTCCTGCTGAACCAGACTGAGAGACCATTTAAAGGCCCAGGAACACTTTGCAGGTGTTATGGCTTAATTAGCTGATTAGAGTGGGACACTTTGAGCCTAGAATATTGCACCTTTTCACAATATTCTAATTTTCTGAGATTGTGGATTTGGGGTTTTCATGAGCTGTAAGCCATAATCATCACAATTATGACAAATCACGGCTTGAACTATCTTGCTTTGCATGTAATGAGTCTTATCTCATATATTAGTTTCACCTTTTAAGTTGCATTACTGAAATAAATGAACTTTTGCACGATATTGTAATTTTTGAATTTCACCTGTAAATCTTCATATTAAGCTCCATAGACTGTTCTGTGCTTCCCCGGTTTTCTTAAGTGTCAAGAACATTGTTTTGTGTGAAATGCAAAGTATAATTATCAAACTTAATATGGAATTGTACAAAGGCTCATGGAAAACTTCCTTGCTTTGAAAATTAATGAGAACCAAATCAAAGTCTGATAACATAGAAAAAATATCAAGGTGATACATTACTACCATTGCTACTATCATCTTAACTATCATATTCAGAGTTCATTTTGTCATATTAGAGGGAAATGTTTATATTGAACATTTTTAGAAAATGCAAAAACATAGTTAAAGATTCTGTAGAGCAACATATTCATTGCATGTGAATGCAACAACCATTTTATATTTTATATAAATATGTAGGGCAAATATGAAAGTCTGCCCACCTCTGTTAAATTGCAAGGGTTTTGAGATGTAAAAAAATTAGACCAAGATAACTTTTAGAATTCTTTCCACTTTAATATACTATATAAGCTGTACAATTCAATTGAAAAACAAACTTAAATTTTGTAGGAGGGGAAAAAACAATAAAACCCTAGAATAATGTGGGTTTATAAGTGTTCATACCCTCTTAAAAGTGGATGTATTCAAAATTATTTGAGTCACATTCAAACTGATGTTATATAGTAGTCAGTACACACCTGCCTTCAATTAAAGTGACTCTGAACAAGTCCATATAAAGTTCAGCTATGGAAGTAGGATTCTTCTGATATTTATTCAGTTGCCTCTTATAGTAAAAACCATGTTCTTCAAAGAGCTCACAAAACATCAGAGGGAATCTCGATATTGTAAGGATAAGAGTACAAAAAATGGCAAGACATTGGATATACCATGGAACACAGTGGAGACAGTCATCAACAATTGAAGACAATATGGAATGACAGTGACATTAACAAGAGTTGGATGTCCTGCTAAAAGTATGTGATGAGACAAGGCTGAACCTTTTGGCTATAAGAACAAGGTGTGTTTGATACAAAAACAACTCTATGCTTCAATAAAAGTACACCATTCCCAAAGCAGAACATGATGCTTTCTTCAGCTGTAACGTAGGCTTTAGACAAGGTGAGGAATTATGAACAGTTCCAAATATCAGTCAATCTGGCACAAAACCTTCAGGCGTCTTCTAAAATGCTGAAGATGAAGAGGAATTCCCCCCTTTCAGCACAACAACCACCCAAAGCATATCACCAAATTAATAAAAGAATTTTTTGATCTTCACCAGAACATCAAAGTTTTGGAATGCCCTAGCCAGAGCCTGTGGGATGACCTGAAGAGGGCTGTGCACAGGAGATTCCCTCACAATCTGACAAGATTTGGAGCACTTTTGCAAGGAAGAATGGGTAAAGATTCCCAAGGCAAGATATTGATAAGCATGCTGATAAGCTCTAGCCCAAAAGACTAAATTCTGTCATAAAATCAAAAGGTGCTTGAATAAAGTGTTAGTGTAAGGGTATGCACACCTATGGAACTATCTTTTTGTATTTTTTTATTATCATTCCCTCCCCAAAAGATTACAGTTTGTTTTCCAATTGACTTGTATAGCTTATATGTTCTATTAAAGATAGAAAAAAATTACAGTTATTTATCTCAGTCTAATTTTTTACATTTTAAAAACCTGGCATTTTAACAAGAGTGTATAGACTTTCTACACCCACTGTATTGTGCTACTTGCTTATTTGATTATGTAATCTGATTATTGAATAAGCCAAGTATGTTCACGTATACTAACCTGTTCTGACCCCTCCCTCTTCATACACCAAAGCACGCTGAGACAAAGATACTGCACAATGATTTATTAACACACAGACTAGACCTTGGCAGCAATCCAGCACAGACGAGATCTTGGCAGCAATCCAGCACAGACGAGACCTTGGCAGCAATCCAGCACAGACGAGACCTTGGCAGCAATCCAGCCTGCCAAGAGGACAAGACCCGATAGCTTCTCCAACTCTGGTAAATATGTTGATTCCTGCAAACAGCTTGCGGAAAGGCCCTTCTTAAATACAGTCTTGAGAGGAGCCTAATTACAACCACCTGAGTTCAATTATCTCCTGTAACTGTGTAACTGTTCTTTACATCTATTAGCCCTTCGTTGCCAGGCATCCAGAACCACCTCCCTTGTCTCCTCCCCACTGCTCCAATGCATGACGTCAGGAGCACACTCCCTTGTCTCCTCCCCACTGTTCCAAGGCATGACTTCAGGAGCACACTCCCTTTGGCTTTCACTGCTGCTCCATGCCTCAGGCATGTCCTAGTGGCCAACCAGCCTCTCTGATCCCTGCTCGGAGTCGGAACCCTGTCCAGGGTCCTCCACATCCTCCAGAGCCGACTCATAAGGCCCCTCGCTGTCAGAGTCTGGTTGCAGCTCCAACAGCTCCTGCTGGCCCCCAACACTAACCTATATTAATCCAGAAATTAAGGTCTACAAACCAGAATAGGTAGCCTTGTATATTATAGTAAGCAAACCAGCCACATCATAGTTTTGTAGTCACTGTTCTATGTACTGGGAAGTAATCATTGGTAGCTCATTCCCTAATAGATTGTTCCCCTTCTGTACCTGCAATCTTCCAATTCAGCCGAAGAAAGGGAAGAATTGCCTTCCTAGACTTCGGTTTTATTCTCATTCTTCTGACCTGACCTAGTTATGTTTTAGGGTGATAAATGGCTCTTTGCTAGAAGAGCAGCCCAGCTTACACTTTCAGACACTGTGATTCTGTTAACTTTCATCCAAAGTAAATTTAGTTTGAGAATATACCCCCGAGAGCATTAAGATTGCTCTTCATGAATTTTTAGCAATAGATTCTTTCAGAAGAGCAACAATGATCTTTCAACAAGCTCCTACAACAATAGTTGGGGGGAGGGTCATCTGGTCTTTGACTTAGAATTAAGTTCCACCAAATTGACCCTCGTGTTGCATATGCCCCTCTTTCCCCTGTTTTCTCTTAATAGCTGCATTTCTTGAATTCCAGTCCTAATCCCACTGATAATTTAATATTTGGTAACATAGTTTGGACCACAAAACAATAAGACATCTTACCATCCTGGATGTGCTTGGTCTGAACTATTCAACCATAATGAGTTCCTCTGGGTACCATTACAACTAAATATATCTATGGTATCCAGATTTTTAAGTTATAACTATTAACCAAAGCTATTTTAAATTATAATGAGCCTGCTAATATGTTGCATTATTTCTAGCCAGGTAAATTGCAGTCTCATTCAAACTTTTCACAAGGAAGCTTATTCTGTTTTGGAAAGCATGCTAAATATATTATTCATAAGACCTCACAACTCTTCCACGTAACTAAACAGAACATACCATCCCAGCTTTGCTTAAAATTCAATGCTTCCTTTCTCCATTTTCACTAATTAATTTAAGTTAGAGTTCAATCTCCATGGGTAACATAAATTATTTCTCTCTCAAATAAGTATCCCTATGCAGATAGGAGGGGAAGATATATAACAACTTAGGAAATATAGTAGTTTGCATTTTGTATATATTGTATTATTTTTGTGAACATATTGTTGATATACTTTGACAGGGACTTCGCAATCCATAATGCTCTTCGATACTGATTTACAGTACTTGTATGTCTTCTTGTAATCCTAATCCACCAATGTGCAGAAAGTCCAAGATGTTTAAATTTTACATGTTTCTCTATCTGTAGGACAAAAGCAGATCATTATTTCTGTGCAAACTAACAATTTTAGGACGATAGAAAGTTACCAAAATAGTACATAATTGATTTAGCTTAATGCAGTCTAAATTGACATAAAATTGTCCTCCAGAATTTCAAATGAGGGACTTTCCTACAACTAAAGAAGTTGGAACCTTTTGTATATTAATTAGACATTCTGTCCATAGCCACCATCATTATGGCTTCTCATTAAGAACATTCCATCTTATTATCCAACAGGTGGCTATCATCATAAAATGACCAGGGCTTTGAAATTTTTACTAACAGGGAGAACAATTAACCAGTAGAAGAGCTTGCCTTCAGAAATCATGGGTGTTCCATCAATGAAGATCTTTAAGAAAGGACTAGATGTTCCCTTGTCTGAAATGGTGTAGATTCTCCTGCTTGAGCAGTGGGGTGGACTAGAAGACCTCCAAGGTCCCTTCCAGCTCTATTCTATTTTATTTTTAATACATATATGAAACTGGATCTATAGCATGTGTTCCAACTAGAAGATTCACATCAGTCAGATTTATACAATACTAAACTAGAAACTATAGTTAAACATTAGATAAATCAGCTTCCTGTGAAATTAAAGCATGTGCTGTGGATGGCAATGGCTTTTTTCCCCTCTACAACCATTATTTTTTCTGAATGATGAGCCACCAATATTCTGGCTTTGGGACTTTCAAAATGACATGTCTAGTAGAAATGGTAAATGGGAATTTGCCAATGTAGAGTTATTATAAGAATTTCTATCAGCAAAATTGCCTGAAAAACTTAATAGATATATCAAAGTTCAGATTCATTTATACAAATAAAATGTAACATTCCACCCACTTACTATTGATTAACTTCCACAAAAAACAGATATTAGGTGCTGTCTACACCAGAGATCCCCAATCCCCGGTCCACGGACTGGCACCGGTCCACAGCAAGCCAGAAACTGGGCTGTGCAAACAAGCAAACCCCCATCCACACATACACAGGATGTAGGCTGCACATGAAACCATACATTCTCCAGTCCACAGAAAAGCCTCTCTCTCCACAGAACCAGTCCCTGGCGCCCAAAAGGTGGGGCTGCTGGTCTATAGGAACTGACCAAACGGCAAAATAAGCCAAATGTGGTCCCAAAACAGCTAAATCAATTGTTGGAAATGTCATCAATTTCATGGATTCCCTTTGTTAAAATATTAAGTAGTAGACTTTCAAAAAGTTAATAAAACAAACTTGCTAAATATGAGCTTCTGAACTCCAGGAATCTGCAATTCTGATTGAGTATGTATGGAAAAAAAAAGAGAGAAATGTATACTCCTAAATATTAGCCTAAAATTATTATTCTCAGAAATAAAGTAGGCAGTTGATGAGTTATCTTCAGATTCAATTTACAGAAATCTCTCATAACAAAAAAAAAGATTTACCTCATATTCCCTAAATCCACAGTCTTATGCTGGATTACCTAAATGAAATTCCCAATGCATTTTACAGGCATTCAGTTTGAATAGACTAATAATTCTGCATTGTTAATTTCTCAGGAAATGGAACTTTCCACTTTCAGAAATCCTAAAAAAATACCCATATATTTAATGAACGAAACTTAAATGGAAAGTAGAGGAAAGCAACAGAGAGCAGGTCACAGAGGAATAAGATGTGCTCTCTCGTGTTCTTAAAAGCAGTAAATGTTTGTGTGGAGCATAAAAGTGGTACCTTGGTGCTCATTCCCTCATTGATGAAAATCTAAAAACTGCTGCAAGCAAAAAATTTAAAAATGAACTTTGGTTCAAAGTTTATTATTTATAATTTATAAACTTTATTTTATTTTTAGTTTAGTTTAGTTTTAGTTTATTATTTTTATTATTTATAAACTAAATAGTAGAGATTTAAAAAGAAGGAAAAGAAAACAATGATAGGAAGGAGAGAAAGAGAAAGAGAAAAATAAGAAAGAAACACTTTCTTTCAGCACTTTTGAAAGACATCCTCATCATCTATTCAGTCGTGTCTGATTCTCAGCTGTTCTATGGATCAGTTCTCTCTATATTTTCCAATCTTGTCCACCTTCATTCACTTGTTATATCCTCTGGCTAGTTTTGACTAGTTACTGGGGTTGGTGGTAGTCTCATTTTCTTTGAGTTGTCGCTTTTTCCAATGTGTTTGATCACAGGATATGTCCAAAATAAGCCATAATTTTGTGATATTTACTTCCAGAAATATGTCTCATTTTATATGTTTGCATTTTGTCCCCTGCAGAGGTGCCTTTTCCAATAATAATTCTATTTCAGATGAATTGAACTTCTCTTGTCCAGATTTTTCATGGTCCAAATTTTGCAATTGTAATTGCTACAAGGAAGTCTTATAGCATGAACAAATCTATATTTACTTTCCATGCTTTTCAAATAGTGTTTGCAAAGTGGCTTTCTGATTTGTGTGTAATGATTGTAATGACATAATTGAAGACGTTCTTTGAGTCAATAAAACAAATATAAATGTTCTTTTGATATTTTTCTATAATCCATCCTAAATCTGAAATATAGTCATGAGTACAGTGCCCCCTTCTGAAGCAAGATTGAATATCTGGTAATACCTTTTTGATGCGTGGTGCCAGACGTTATTGTAATATCTTAAGGAGAATATTCCTAACATGAGGGAAAGGGGGAATTGTGCAGTAATTGGACCAATTCTTGGAATTGCCCAAGGTTTCACAATAATTCTATTTCATAATGGAATGAACACTAATTGTTTCAAGTTCTACACACACACATTTTCTGGCACATTACTGTGGAGATTTTAGGTGGTACAGGCCTCAGCAATTTTGTAGAGATGGTATCCACCCTGTGGGCTTTGTTGTTTGGCAGTTGGCTCAGTGTCCACAATACTTCTTCCTGAAGGGATGGCTGTTCAAGAGGGTACATTAAGAAAGATATCTGATTCATTTGAGATCCTTTCCATGAATTTTCTTGGTGAGATTTTAACAAAGTAGTAGATAATCTTTTCTTACATCATTACTCCTGGGTATGGGACCATCACGCATGTGTATGGCTAGTTTAAGAAATCAGCATTATAATATTCTATTATGTAATCTTTACAAGTCAGTTGCTAAGCAATGAGAAAAAACTGATCTAGAAAAAATTATTTTACCTTTTCATCAATACAAAGCCAGTCCAGAGATTGAGAGGTGACAAATTTCACTCAGCTATCCTTTAACCTCTACCATTTAGAAACACAGAATCACCTTTTTTTGCAACAGGCCAAATGTAATTTATGTAAAAGATTGCAAAGTCAAATAAAGATAATAATATTTCTTAAGCATGAAGAATTCAGTATATGTAAAATGTTTTTATTAAATTTTTAAATAAAATAAAATGTTTCTAACCGTTCTTAACACCTGAAAGATCAACTTCTTTTTTCATTGTCTTGCATTTTTCTATCATATTTTTTCCAGGGACGCCTGGCTTTACATTACGTATCCAAAATATGTAGATTTAATTGTCATTAAAGTGTTTTTTATTTATGAAGAGGCTAATACATAACACATGAACTGTTTGTGTTCATTAAATTCAGCTTGAACACAACAATTTTGCTGGAACAAAAATAACTTACTTTCTTCAAGAAAAATACCATTACTTGCCATAACATGGGTGGATAACAACTTTGGGTAAATATCAGACTACCTTATTCATATTATATTAATCCCTAGTCTGACTGACTGTTTGGCTTCTTGATTATTTACTTACTCTATGTAACTTCTATAATAGCATCTGGATACCGCACTCCCACCCCCTTATTTAGTACTGATTGTTCTAAACTTTCCACTTTAGACTGTTCTAATGTCCAAAGGCTATTTTCTAATGTTTGCTTGGTGATATACTGCAGGTGGCCTCTCTCTCTGTTTTGAATAGACAGTAATGCTTACTTTGTCTATGTTTAATCAGGCAATATGTACTATTGGCCTGCTGAACCATCTTTTCTCTTTTATCTATTCTGAATAATAACAGTTTTCATATTTTTAAAAACCTACGGTTGGAATTCTTGTTTGTTAGCCTGATTGGACAAGACTTTTCAACCATATTGTATCTATACTTACTACATGTACACTTCTATCGGTATGGTCTTGCTATTGCTGCCATGACTCTCACTGATACATTTTTTATTGCATGATTAACAACTTTAAGAGATTGACCAGTGGGGTTGAAGGGCAGAGTTGTAACATGACAGTCACTGTTTAGTCATTAAGAGCATTAAAGTAAGATAAATGTAACCCAATAATTATCACCATTATGAAATGGTAGGGCACTGTTCACCTAAATCAAGAGATAGATAGGTAGATAGATAGATAGATAGATAGATAGATAGATAGATAGATAGATAGATAGATAGATAGATAGGTAGGTAGGTAGGTAGGTAGGTAGGTAGGTAGGTAGGTAGGTAGGTAGATAGATAGATAGATAGATAGATAGATAGATAGATAGATAGATAGATAGATGATAGATAGATAGATAGATAGATAGATAGATAGATAGATAAAGAAAACTTACCAGAAAGAAATTTCATTAATGATCATAATAAAGCATCAGGTTGAGCATCTACTATAATTATCATAATGGGAAAAAAGCTAGCAACTATGCACTCTACATATCTCAAAATTTGGATACATAATCTATATATCTAGTTTACATATCCAAAAACATAGAGGAAACATTGTTAACCTCTGCAATGTACTAGCCAATATAATACTTGCCTGATATTAATTCCTATTTGCTTCTGAAACTCTTCTTTGCTCCTGAAAATATAAAATTATATGCATTTATGAGTTAATTAAATTGAAATTTGTCATATTAATTTTCATTGCTCAGTTAATCAGTTAACTAGCAGCCATGTCATGGGTAATGTTCCTAAATGTTATTTCACAAATGTATCTTTATATGACAGAATCTATAGATTTATTTAAGCCTTCCATGGCAGATAAGGAAATATGCTGATGTAAAAATTATATACTAGATATATTCAAAAACCTAGGATGCTTTACTTCCTAGTGGTTCTGTAAAACATTTTATAGGGTGTAAAGACTTAGACCATGTTGGAAAGAATACAAATGATTTTATCCTGTTCATCCAATAAAATGAAATCATTTTGCTTTACATAAAAAGCCCAAAAGTATTGGAAGCAGTATATATGATTCTATTCTCTTGTAATACTTCAAATTTGCTTGTTGGATTTTATCAGTCTGCTTAAATGACAGATATCCAACTCAAGTTATAAAGGAATGACGCCATTATATTTGGAGAATAAGAATATCCATCAGCTAAAATGAAGTCTGCCTTTTAGTGCTATTACTAATTATTATGCAAAAGCATTAATGGTCCCAATTCTTTTACCAGAACTCAAAATAAGGACAAAGTAGCATTGTAACTTCTTAGTACCTTTGATTACACATTTCAAGGTGTCCATTTTAGAACAATAAAATCTGCTAGTATTAGAGAATGAAAAACTGCTGAACTCACATATATTAAAAGTTTTCTGGTTATCTAGAAAGCTTTAAAACAGTGAGTATTTTATATATCGCAGTTGCTAATTGATGAGATACTGAGTTACATATAACATGCATAACTTTTTTTAAAAACCCTATATAATTTTACTGTTCCATGCCTCTGTTGAAGTGAACTACAACTCATGAAAATTGTATGCCTTTTAATAAAGTATGTAAGTCAGAAATGGGGATACCAGACTTCTTTTCATTTTTGATGTAATAGAGATAAACCTACTTGGTATATCACACATGCAAATATATAATTCAAGGCAGTAAATAAATCAATTAAAGCACACACTTTCCCTCATATCCTTCAATTTATTTGTTATGTCACCAGTTGACAAAAAGTAATAAGAGAAAAAAGAGAATATTGAGACATAAACAAAGTCTTTGAGGAGCTCCAGAGAAGCTGAAGGAGTGAAAGCATGCAAAACAAAACCATATATTGCATTAGGTAAGAGGATGACAACTGCATAAGCTATGATCTTACCTTGATCCTCTTTATTTGAAGGATGTTCAAGAAACTTTTCTTCATACTGTCACTTCACAATCTAATACAATATTTATTTCATACCGCTAACATACATATACATAACACATAGAGAGATATACATAAAGAAACTGAAAAGTACATTATTGCATCAGATGTTTGATGCCATGGCAACAAAGTAAAATTGTTTATAGCATTTTTTGCATATTTCTAGTTAGGTTAGTAGAAAAGAACAAAGATTAACTAACTTGATAATATATTGACACAGTTGGCTTTCTTTCCCCATACCCCTTTCTCAAAAAACATACTCTTCTTTCTGGCTTGAACTAAGTTCTATTCCACATTTTCACATCATACATCAATGATTGTTCCAACACCTAGGGAAGACCACAAACAATAAGCTAAGGTAAATGGGCATGGACATAGAACTTTGATATAAAAATGGCACTAGACCAGGATGTCCACTATTCCCTCTACTATTTATACTGACTTTGGAAGTGTTAGCCAGAAATATTAGACAAGATGAAGAAATAAAAGGAATGGGATTTTTTTTTTAAGGGAAAAATACAAGCTACAGGCATTTGCAGATGATTTGGTCTTTTTACTAGAAGACCCACTAGAAACTGGACCATTTCACAACAATGGAAGAACAATGAGATCCCAACAGATGAGAATGTAATTAAGAAAATAGAATGTGCAGAAATGGATAGACTAACGCTTACTATTAAGGACAAAGAAGAAACTGAATATTTTTTTAATATGGGACCTATTTTGCCATTGCTTAGACAATGAAAACAGAAGTTAGAAATGTGGGGACATAAAAATGATTAATGTTAAAACAGAGATTTGTTAAAGTAGATAAGTTAAATATTATTGTTATTAAAGTATTAATGTTATTGTTGTGAATGCTATTGTAAACATTTTAATTATGATTGCCTAAAAACAATTGTACCCAAACAAAACACTGTTTAATGGAAATTGAATTTTATATGTTATATAAATAAATACAATAAAGAAAAAAATAAAAAAGAAATATTCCTGATTTATGTCTCTTGTCATATATTACTCAGAAAACACAAAGAAGATAATGCTGATTAGACAGCACTCAAGGGTAACAAACTGTAGTCCTGCCGGTGGTTTTGGAGGTGCTGAGGGAGAGGATGAAGTCAAGAATTTAATGGGCAGAATCAGTTCACTTAGTCCAAATACTTCACTTCCAAATATAGCGATATTAAATATTATAGTAAATATTACAGTGGCATTTCAAACTTCAGTGTAATCTAATGAACTTGTGGCATATAAATGTGTAAAATAAATACTACTATACATTTAACAAAGTTTTGGAATATATACATATATTGACTATGCAATATTAATTTTGTGTATTTGTGCATTACCTAAGATCTTTGTTAAAGGTCTATCAAAGCAAATATTTGATTAGCCATAGCATGACATACATTGTGAATATTTTGAACAAAATCAATCTCCATGCAGTGCTAGCAGAATCTTGGGGTATCATGTATTATACATGATTTTTGTTATTAATATTTATATATTTTATTGAAATTTCCTGTGCTTATATTTCTCTGTTGTTATTTTGTTAACAAAGATTAGTGTGAATGATCAGAAATACCTTTGCTATAGTTCACTTTTACCAAAGCAAAGGCTTATGGTGACATCTTGTGGACATTAAGTAGAATTTTCAGAATTAATATTATGAGAATGAACCTTGGAGACGTTGACTGAAGAATCAAATTCTTCAAAATATGCCTTCCTTTATTTTTGTTCCTAACCTTTAGAAGCCAAGCCAAAGACCACAACAATTTTAGGCCTTAAGACTTCATACGCTTAGGCGTTAATCGCTTCATAGTATCTGGTTCTTTTTATTTTGGCTTTAAATCTGAATTAGTGAAAAGGAACTTGTACAAACTAGGCAAAAATGTCAGACTGCTTTAACAGCTATGAATACCTTCAATGAGTAGATTTCACAAAATCATCACTACTTTGATTTAGAGTAGCAAAAATTCAAGAAGAGTTGGGCTGATTTAAGGAATAGAAGGTGTTCTGATTGTATTAACATGATGCCCAAAGTATGTCTTCTGAATTACTTGCAAACTATGAATATCCCTAATAAATACAACATGAGGCTGAGTGAAAAACTGATTGAAGGCAGAAGACTGAAAGAAATAAAAGACACAATTCAGTCCTCTTCAATTATGTCCTATAACTCCATTGTTACGGTGCACAAAATAACTAGATGTATTATTTCAATGCCTCAACACACTTTACATTTGTAGTTAGTATATTATGTATCAAAAAAAAAACTTTCTTTGGATCTAATGAACACATGAAAAACTATTGTTTTGTGCTGATATTTGCACTTGAATAGGCCAGAAAGCTGTGCAGTATGGTCCCTATCCAAAGTTCTGTATGCATATTCACTCTGAAAACAATGCCTGTATTAGCCTATTGTGTTAGTTGGGACACACTGGGACATAAGTAGGCCTGATGATTGTGTTAAATAAATTCTGAGAAAAAAACTTTGAACAATCATACAAAATCTCTGCCTCTGCTTTTTGGAGTGCTTCCTCAAGAGGCTGTCCAGAGCTTTTGATTCAAAAGCAAAACAATCCTTTAGAAGATCCAGGTGTATAATTATAGTATATGTTTATGACTCCTTGGACTAGTTGTGTCTTTTGCTAGGATCTTACGGCTATCTTCTACGCAGTCCAATACACAGTTGGGGTAAAGAGATCCTTGCACCCATGCTGCATATATAAGCAAAAAAAAAAATGTAAAAAAGATAACAATAAAGAATAATATTTATAGCTCAGAGTTGAAATGTCCTTGGCATTCTGTGGGTCTGGTTGTTTTCTTGCAAATGTTTCATTATCCAAACTAGGTAACACTGTCAGTGCTAGCAAGTTGCTCTCAGTTTATATACTAGTGGCTTGCCTATTAGTGGTGGTAGGAGTGGTCTTAGCCCAAGCAAAGAAACTCTAAGACCACCCCACACCAGTGACAAACAAGTCACTAGAATATAAACTTAGAGCAAACCCCACACGTTACTAGGAGTGATTCATTTCCTAGTTTGGATAATGAAACATCAAGCACCAAGGATTCCTCAAATCTAAATGAAAATTGCAGCAACAGTTCAAATCGCTGCCTTTTAATATGTACAGTACATCTCACAGTGAATCTTCTGCAAAAGGGTGAAGCTTGGATCATGCTCCACAGATATTCTTGATTTCCTAGGAGCCTAGTGGCTTTCTTGTAAATAAAAATGCTATAATTAGTTGGCACTTTTCTTTAGAGCAACCTTAAGGAAAATATTTAAGAACATAGTCAGGTCAATATAGCTTTTTATATGTTAAGGGTACATGGATACAATTGGTGCCCAAAGATGCCACATTGGGGAAATCCATAGATAAGCATTTAGAAACTTATTTATTCTGCTTGTAAAATTATCTGTTCTCTGTATTATGTTTATTAGTTAAACATCAATTGCAGAATAAAGTAATTATCCCCGAGTAATTATCCCCGAGTCCCTTCGGGGAGAGGGAGCGGTTTATAAATTTAATAAATTGAAATTGAATTGAAATTAATTCTGCATTATACCGGAAGCCCAAAATAATCTCTCCTGCAAACGTAGACAGTTATCACAACAGATTTTTCACTGCTTGCATAATGTTTGGTGAAATATTGTGGGATATTTTAGCCAGAGATATTCTGATATTTGTACACTCTGCATTTTTCTACAAACTTACCAAATCTGCCACTTCTGAATCTGTACACAAATTGTTAAAGAGATGCGCAGAAAAATTTGACGGTTGTCCCTCTTGCAGGTTAAATTAGAGTACTAATTTACTTATGGAGATCTGCAGGAGGGACAAAGGAAGTAAATGTTGCAATGTGTGTTGTGGTATCTCAGTTGAAACTGATCCCGCTTCATGCATGTTGCAGTGTTGCACCATTTGTTCTGCATGTCTGTTCCAGAAATTGTTATGCCTCATTATAGAAAATGTAAGTATATTTGGGGTACCTAATGGTTGAATGGGATGACACAATGATGGGATTTGCACAACTTAGCTACATACATGAAGATTAAGTTCTTGTGGATGAAAAGGTTGCTTGAACCTAGCTATCATTTTTAACATGACTGGGAATCAAGGCATAAGTTGCTAATATCGTATCGAGAACACAAAATATACAGCAACCATGTTTGCTAATCCACAGTTAGTGTGATCACATTGTAGGATCCAGCCTCCATGTCACAAAGTTTGATTAAAAGACACAAACAACGGAATAGGGAGTAAAGTAGCAAAAGAAAGTATTTGCTAAATGAAAGTTTTAGTTTATTATTAAGTTTTTATCCGCAGTTTTAGATAAAACCTTAATAGGAAACTATGACATATATGGATTAATGCTTTCATCACACTAAGCCATAATGTGTTTTCTTTGGTTTACAATTTACAGGGTGGGTGATTCTACCAATTGTGTTTTATAAATCATAGTCTTTAATCATGAATTATATCAAGCTAATTATATTACTTAGCTTTTTGAATTCATTGGGACTTGCCCCCAAATATAGAGAAGGATAATGTAAAGATTAGGAAGTACATTACTGCAAATTTTTACATCAGCAAGGCAGAAAAGAATAACTGCTCTTGTTTTAATTTTTGATCATATTATGCTTACTAATTTGCATTAGTATTTTTGTTGTCCGTAATTGTTTAAAAGACAGCATAAAATTATTAAATAGATTGCATTTCTGTGCAATATTAACTGGATAAAGAATAATTAAACAATGTAAGTCATGGAACCTGTGTACATTCCATAATAGAAAAAGCAAAACAAAATTGTACTTAGAATTGAAAGTCAGGTTAGAAAGCAAACCTGCTGCAAATGTTAATAATAATAAAAGCACCCTGGCAGTAAAGACTCAATTATGTAAAATTCTAAATGCATTCTTGAGTTGCCACATTGTGGCCACTAGATGTCTCTTTTTTTTCCTGTCGTCTTCCTCCACGTTCAACCATTTTCTTGCATTCGTGAATATTCTAAATTAAGCTATACAAGAGAGAAAGAATACCAAGTGTACAGCCATTCTTCAATAGATGGTTTCAGACTGAACACTCTCTTTAGTGATTAAGCCCAAAACTAGTGATCAATTTTTTTAAATGTGTTCAGACTTATTCAGTAATGCAGTACAGTGCCACTTCTGTTTTCCTGCACCTGCAAATTTTCCACAAGAAAGAGCAAGCACAAGGTTCATTTGCAGACAGATGTCCTCTAAATGATAATTAAAACTATTAATGCAATGAACCTCACAGTAGAAAATGGATTCCATAATTATCCATGCAACTACCAAAGATCCTCTTACCAAAGTTATATAGATTTTTAATATATATGACAAGTAAACTATAGATTCTATACATGCTATTTATAAATAAGCATTGCTGTGAGGTTTTTTGGTATTAATTTATTCTGCTGGATATAAACACATGGACTTAATTAGTATGCCTACAATGAATAATTACTGAAATGATAGTTGGAAATGGAATTCAGGTTCTGCAAGCAATCCTCATCCATTAGCAAACAGAGCAAATTATCTGCCAGTGTTTAGCATTTTTAGTTACTTGATAGGCAAAGTAAGTATGTGCTTCTGTGTGTAAGCCAAAACTAAATACAAAGTTTTAGATTTGATCAAAGATGTAGGGCACATAAAATTTTTTAAAGGGTACAGTGTCTTTCAAATGCAACACACATACATGTTAAATAAATCCAACTAGCAGAAGATTTTAGGTTTCAAAAAAACGTCAGGTTTTACCCATCATTTTAAGCACTTTGAAAAGGAAGGTAGCAATGTTAGCACTTCAGGGGGGAAATGGTATGAGAGGGTGAAGTGTGACTGAAAACGAAAATTAGGGTATCCAAATTCCATTTCAGATGGAGTCTAGGAGAAAAAAATCAGGTGCTAAATCAGTGGTTCTCAACCTTCCCAATGCCATGACCCTTTAATACAGTTTGTCATGTTGTGATGACCCCCAACCATAAAACTGGTGTCTCGGTTCCTAAGACCATTAAAAATATGTGTTTTCCGGTGGTCTTAGGTGACCCCTATGAAAGGGTCGTTCGACCCCTAAAGGGGTCCCGACCCACAGGTTGAGAACAACTGTGCTAAATGAATTGTAAGTATTTTTTGGAGAAGATGTAATAAGCCTCTTGCAATTAATCCAAGTAACAGGTAACATAATCAACCTTTGTACTAGCAAAAAAAGGGGGAGTTGTGATGCATAAGTTGTTCGTAGGGGTGTTTTGTATCACTCTCACATTCAGACCTATGATGCACCCACAAAGGTTGATTTCATTACCTGTTTCTTGGATTAGTGACAGGTAATACATGTTCTTGAGGCACAAAAGTGCTGTTTGTTAGTTACACAGGAATGCTTAGGAGGGATTTTGGGATATTGCAATGAAAACAGCATGTGCAAAAACCCCACTCTTTTTAACCAAATATTTTTTTTAAATCCATCTCAGTTTGGGCAACTCATTTCAAAGTTTTATGGAGGACAGCAGAAATGTTTTATTTTCCTCCAAAGATCCTGGGGGAAAGCCAATTTCTGGATTGAAAGAATTTATTTATTTTTCCTTTGGAAGGGTTATATATACCTTTCGCTAATGCTGTCCATTCATAGTGTAGTAAGATGTGTTAGAAACTGGTACTCTGGTTCCCCAAAGGAAATATTGTTCTCAAGAAAATAGTATGATAGTTAAATTGCTAGGATGTTTTTTGTTTTAAAATCTCTATAGTTTGCCTGTGTTGTCTAAAATAAATGTTAGGTTTCTGGAGCTTACTGTGAAATCTCAAGTCTTTGAGTTGATATTCCAATTAACTCCTTATTATCATGATATTTAAATGATTTTGACCTATTGAATTAGAATCCTTTTCATATGTATTTGTTAATTTTTTAATACATTCTGAGTTTGCTAATCCAATGTTAGGTAAATTAAGATTTTGTTCTATGTTCCAGGTAAAATTATGGGTCCTTAAAAGTGCTCCCTAAAACCAACATGATGAACAATGGCCACTTTTGGAGTTCGGTTTTAAAAGGGCCTTTTAGAATTACAAATATAAGGAAAATATGAAGAACTTCAATTTGGTATCAAACAGAGATAAAACCTAAGGTGAAATGGTAACTAAGTTACTTAGAATCACTTAGGAAAGGTATGCAGAAATTTGATAAATTCTGTAAATAAATTTCACAGTTTTAGTCCCAAGTTTTAATTTTGGTCTTAATAATAATCTATTTAAAGTATTATATTACACTATATCCAAATGTTGTTCATGAACTGAGATGGATCCAGTGTTTTGTGTTTATATTTGTTTGTTTTTGCTCATCCTATTCCTTTATTACTCTACTCTGTTTTTTTAACATTTGTCATTGACTAAAAGAGTGGTTTGATTACATTTTTAAAGCCCTGGTCTTTGAAATAGAGCAATTTAATTTGATTATTTCAAGAAGAAACTTGCTAAAGGTTGATGTTATAAACTCTCAGAAATAGCATTAGCAGCAGTACAGTGTCTGTTACAAATCCAGAATGAGCAAACTGCTTGAGCATGAACTCAGTTGATATCTTTGGTGTCTAACAGTTGTAGAAGACATGGCAGGGATATCACTGAAGAGATGAGACTAGAATATTGAGCCTGTTTGCAGTCTTCCTATCTTTCAGATGTTGACTTTAAAAAAAAACATAGAACCTATTTTATTTTATTTTTTCTCTATAATTTGATACTATACTACTGAATTGCTGCAGTGCCAGAAAATAAGACACTATCTTCTCCATGGGTTGCCTATTATATGCTTCTGACATTTAAATGAATAAAGAATTATATCTTGAATATGGAATTATATATTTTATTTGTTCTTATTTTCACAATTATGTATGTAATAATATCCCTGAAAAAAATTCTCAGGTAAGGATATAACAATTTATAATATCACTTCTCTGATATCTTTCTAATCTAATCTAATCTATCACTAATCTGTGATATCTTTGACAAATAAGAACTTCTTCAGAAAAAAAAAAGAGAAATGAAACACAGACCATCAATAAGTACACAAAGTACACAAGTGTATTTATTACATTTTTGCAAGCACTTGGTTCTACAGTTCAAAAACGCCACCATCAAGCTGTTGGCACATTTATGTACAAAACAGATTAATTATAATGCCTGCTACAAAGCATTCTTTGTGAAAATACAAACTCTAATACAGAGAAAAGCCAAAAGCATCAACATCATTACATGAGTTTAAAAGACATTTTAAAAAGCATCACAAACTGTTTTAAGACACAAAACTGAAACGCTACAATATAGAATAGAAAGAAGTTAATAATACCTCTGCAGAATTGTAAATACTGGTACTGCACGTTTTGGAATGTTGACCCCCTTATAAGACAGTAAAGTGTAAAAAATAAAATCAAATCCAAACAAAACAAATTTAAAAAATGCAAAATGAACTAATACAACTTGATGCATAAACATGCCACAAGTAACTATTGAATTACCTACCCTCTACTTACTACAAGAATTGGTAAAAAATACTGATGATGCATGACTAGTAATTGTACAAAGAAGAGTTTTACTCAAGAATTTTTTTATTAGAAATGCACTTACACTGAGAAAGAATCCACAATGATCCAATAAGTGCACAGACTAGCTAGGTTTTTATTTAAAAACACTGACAAAAATGTCTTGTCAGAATACATCACTTTAAAAGACACTTTACAGCATTCTTGTAGCATTAGAAATAGGCAAAATAAAAATCAAAACACCAAATTTGGTCCAATAATACGTTTTTTTAATTTTTTTGTATGTTTTTATGTGTTTTTGTTTGTTTTTAAACAGGTACTTCTTTCAGATTAACATGACTGACTTTTCTCTTAATACTTTCTTACTGAAAATAAAGGTTTAAATATATTACTAACATTTCCAAACAATAGCTCCAGTAGCAGCCATTAACTCCATTTTAACATTATACAGGTAAACCAGTATGTGTTTAGGAAAGCTACAAGCCAAGCTTTTACAATTATGGAAGCCTCCTCAAAAAAGATCACATACATTCTATGTAGAGTTCAGACAGGTGCAATCCACTTCATTGTTTAAAGCAGGTAAAAAGACTCTGGCTCTTAAGGTTGCTGTATTATAGATACAGTATTTTTATAAATATAGCTAAGCAAAAATTGCGCAGATCAGCACATTAACAGCTCCAGTTTAGCATCGCCATTTTGGGATTACAGAGGTCATTCTGTAGAAACCTATACATAACTCTATGTAACATTTGTCTATACACTGCAAATCTTGAAGGTAACTGTGGTCATCATACGCTTTGAAAAAGACGCATGGCCATGCATTTACAAGCACCACGGTCTGCATGCTCACAATATAAACAGGAATAGCTATCAATGAAACTTTAAAATAGTGAATACTCCATTAAGTACATCAAGAATAATACAATGTTAACAAAGATAAGAAGCACTTCTTTTTGTTTTTTACCTACTCTTACAAATTTAGAAATTGCACCTTTGATTGTTTTTAAAATGTTCTCAGGACCCTCCATCAAGATGCCCACTGGTCCATCTGGTAAGATTTCCAAATCTGAAGGAATGTCAGCAGTGTGCCTTCTCAAAAAATTGTACATGGGGTATGAGTGGTCCCTCAGAAGTATACCTGTAGTTAAAGTACTTACTAAAATCCAAACTAAAAAGTATAAAAAGCCATTTGTTCTTTTTCAAAAACATATAAGAAAAAAAGTGTCATGTGTAACACATATGAAGTGGTTTTTTTAAAAAAAAACACATCTCTGTATTTGACGATAGTTAATATTCTGGATCTAACAGAAAATCATTTTAGGATGCAGGAAAGGCTGTTTCAGGAGCTTTGTAGTAGAAACTGATCACATAAGCTATTAACTAATTAAGAAACCAAGTGCTGGACAACCAAGAATTATATAGGGGCAATGTACAAGTCACCCTACTTCGTTTTGCGAGAAGCACTTTTTCATTTTGATTTTAAAAATGGAAAGATGGGCGGCCTTTAGTTAAACAACAAAGCAAATAATGGTAGAAAGTAAGACAAGCTTTCCCTTATGTGTAGGCATTAAGCCGCTCTTTGGAGCGGGTAGAATGAATATCATGTAGTTCTTGCTCTTCCTTTGATTTAATATCCTCGTACTTCTGCATTCTGCAAGCATCTTTCACATAGGCCCAGTTAGCAGACAGAACCATAAGATAGTGGACCTGAGAAGGAAGTAAGGAAGGAAGGAAGGAAGGAAGGAAGGAAGGAAGGAAGGAAGGAAGGAAGGAAGGAAGGAAGGAAGGAAGGAAGGAAGCTCTTGGTTTTAATCACTTTATTTAATATTACATTTTATCATACCCACTTGAATACTTTTAGAATGTGTGTACTTTAAAAGCTCTTTACTAAAATAATCAGGATTTTTTTTTTAAAAAAACAGTTATATTCTTAAAATAAGTCATGGCAAACAAAAAACAAATCCAAAATACTTATTTTCTTGCTATTCTTAATTTTGCAAATTATTCCTTTTCTCTATAGTTTTTCGTTTGTTGGAAATACGTTCCTACATATTCCTGCTTTTGTTTTTCTTTAGTTGTTCAGTAATTATTTAACCTTTTGGCTACACTCCATTTCACTTACTCACTTTATTATTTATTCCTATTGACTATGAAAGCCCCAATAATTTTGTTAAGTATTGAAGTGTGTGTGTGTGTGTGTGTGTGTGTGTTCACCTTTACAACACAGTTTCTGATCATTTCTATCCACAGCAGTGCAGAATTATTACATTACACTTTTTGCCTTTTCTTCAAACTAACCCAGCTGCATATCTGTCTTAACATTAACTTTAATAACTTTATTTTTTAAACTTCCTACCTACCTAGCTTCTGCTCTTATTTCAATGCTGAGAATAGGCATTTGTTATATAAGGAGCTACTGCTTGTCCAGCAAAAGCTCCTTCTTGCTATACAGCAGGGGTGTTTCAATGTTATTACTGCTGGAAGAACAACTTTTAAAAAATGGGTATCAGAAGGCAAATTCTCTCTTGTGGCCAGTGACTTCATATTTTGGTGGGAAGGGGAGATTTGATGGGTTAAAAAGTATTCCTTAATTTCTCTGATAGGAATCCCAGTATTCTATGGGAATTCAAAGGGGCTTTAAGGAACATAACCAATTTTTAAAAATCACTTTATCTCCATGCCAGGCCCAATTCTTGGAAGTCAGGATGCAGTGGAACTAAACAGGTATGGAAATGGAGATGTCAAAAAACTGATCAGGGACGTGCGGTCAAGGGAGGCAGGGGAGGCAGAGCCTCACCGCTCTCATCATGAAAATTAAAAAAGGGGAAAAGGGAAAAGGCGCTGAGGAGCCTTCTGCACACGTGGTCCGGGAATGGGACCACGTGTGCAGGAGGCTCCTCTAGCCTCAGCCTCCCTCCTGAACACGTGGTCCCATTCCCCGCCTTCCTGAGTCAACATGAAGGGGACCGCGGCTCGCGCTCTGTGGTCCTGCAGCTCGCGCACCACGGTCCCGCTGCTCGCGCTCCACGGTCCCCTTCATGTTGACTCAGGAAGTCGGGGAATGGGACCACGGGTGCAGGAGGCATTCCCCACCTTCCTGAGTCAACATGAAGGGGACCGCGGAACGCGAGCCGCGGGACCATGGAGCAGCTTCAGCCTCCTGCACACGTGGTCCCATTCCCCTCCTTCCTGAGTCAACATGAAGGGGACCGCAGCTCGCGTTGATGACGTCACCAGCCTCACCAGCCATAAACCTCACCGCACGTCACTGAAACTGATTGGTACTCTTGGGACAATGTTGTCAGAAACAGAGCTTACAAAGAGACAATCTCTCTGAGATCAAGGGCGATGCTTTCCAAATAATTGGTCAGAAGGCCTCAGAGTAAGTAAATTTGCAGAGTAAGTAAGTATGCAGTTATTTTACTTACAAGCATTATATATAGCATGAGAGCTAGCTCAAGGATTTTACATTCCTCTGAATTAAGACCAATTTTCAGGAACTTTTGCACAATTGCTTTTAGTATCTACGAAGATGCTCAGTTATCCAGGTCATAGTTATATAAAAAATATTTTTTATTTTGAAAATGCAACTGGACTCATTTTTTGAGGAAAAACAAGACATTTTGTTTTCTACTCTGGAAGCTTCATCAGTTGTATTGGACACTGTGGGAGATGAAAGGACAGTTATTGACAGTTGAGATTAGTTGGTGTGAGGGGAAGTGATGCATTCTGATAGGATGGGGGGATGGAAATGGAAAGATTGTGTTTTCTTTGCATTCAACTAGTCTTAACTCTGAGAGCCATTGTGGTTACTTGGGGTTTTATTTCTGACCTCAGAGTCACCTGAATCTTTTTTGGAACAGACAGAACAACTACATTGTAAATTGGGGATAGGTGGTATCTTATCCCTCCTCTTTTGTTGAAAGAGGGCATTTGCCTTGCCAGTCCAGTTGCCTTTTCAACATAAAAACTACTTTTGATGGTTTTAGTAGGAAAACCTGAAAAAAACAGATGTAATTTCAAGGACTAAAACTCAAAACCCAACCAAATATTTTGACCCATACCTGATTGTACATCTTTCTCATAGGGCTTACACTGATGGTCTCATTTTGTACCTGTTACTAGCATCATTAAAATATAATAACATTGTTTTTAATGTAGAGTTTGAAAGTTATTGAAAGTTATTCTTATTGGCAATTCTTTTCTGTTCATAATCATTTGAAAATCTGCAATATTTTAATGTGCCAAATAACTTTCTATGATATGATGTTTACTGTGTTTACTATATGAAATTTTATTGTGAACATTCTGACTATAGCTGTTTTAGCAAGAATTATTTTTATATAGGCAAGTGTAAAAGTTAAAAAATTATAATATAAAATAATTAAATGTATTATATAGTGAACAACATCATTTACCTGGCACTCTTAAAAATTAAGCTATTTTAAAGAATCAATCCCTATTCTAGTCTGAAAAATATAATAATAACAACCACCAACTTTGATAGTTGTTGTTAATGGAGTGTACCTCCAAACATTAGCAAACCAAAACCTAAAATATTAGCCCTTTTGGGGAGTGTTAGGAAGATTTGGGAAGGATTGAAAGGAATATATTATGTCTTGCAAGGTTTAAGACAGCCACTCTCACTCTTGATTTTGCTAAAAATATAAAGAAAATCTTTTGTTGGCCAAATTTCATAATTTTGCCATTCAATTTTGGTATTGTGATATCAGTATGTTTTGGGGCTACATGAGATTCATAAAACACTCAAATCTGAACTAGAACATTGTTGAAATTAATAAATATTTGTTGCCTGTTTCTAAAGAGCCAAACAGAAATTATTAAAGTAAAAAAAAGTTTAAGGTTTGTAGGATCAAATGACTATTAGATGCTAAAATTATTACTGAAATGATTTTATATGTTTGATTTTGAGTCTATAATTTTTGAGTGCTTAAAACTGCCTTTCAAACAATCAGTAATGAGTTGTAGGACAACTGAATAGGGTGATATTATTTGGGCTAATAATCACAATGCTTACTGGAGGAAATTGAGCTAATTCCCAATTGAGTTCATATTCCCTATCTCTTTTGACATGTATTTCCACACATTTTTACCTGATGGAGCCTCAAAGTTTCTGTGATTAGCTTTATGTTATAAGGATCCCGAGGACATAGATTACAATTTATTATAAAGGCAAAGTTGTCTAAATCTTACCATAGCAATGACAGCTGCTCCAGCCCCAGCAAGGGCTACAATAAACAAATGGAATGTCATGTTCAGCTACAAAAGAAAGAAAGAAAGAAATTACAAACTAAGAACACCAACTAAACCCATACTATGCAAATATCACAGTGCACACAAATAGTCATATTGTTAAAGTTTTGAAATACATTGATTTATTGAACTCACTACTATTATTCATTATTTTATTTACAGCACCCTTGAAAATTGGGGAAAGCTGTCTTGGTTTCATTGATAGCCAAATTATCAATGCAAAAACAAAATATACTTTAGCAAGAAAACAGGTGTTGAACTTTTTCCCTCAGTATTTTCCTGCTGCCTTTTGTTCTCTCTTTTTCCCAGATGGAAGCAAAACTACATTTATCTGAAGAAGAGAAAGACAGCTATACCTGTATTGGCTAAACTGTGAGCCAATCAAAAGTGCAATCTAGTCAAAATGTTATTTCACCTCTTCTCTTTTCAAATAAAAATTATATGAAAAACTAATATATGATTTAACTGGAGCAGATGAGATGGAGTGTATAGAGCAATATAATTTTAATCTTTCCAATAATGGCTTGGAAATGAAAGATAATTATGTCTGAACTGGCCCTATGGCTAAAGAAACGGATAATATGTTGCTCCAATGAAGGCTCAGGTTGATATATTTTATCATTTTCTATACTAAGACATGGAAAGTGTTTGACTAAAAGATAATGGCACATTGCTCACTGAGTTTCATTTTCAATTGAAAATGAACAATGTAAGTCCTTAATTAATGTGTAAATAATCATAAAATACTTTTTCCTGATATTATTATTAAAAACATCACTTTTTATATTGATCACTCAGTAATTTGTTCAATCAAAAATATGATGGTATTAAGGATTTTATTTATCAACACCTTCGTCAGTTGAAAAGGACTTACAACAAACATAATCATCAGAATTAGCTATTTAATTTTTTGCTGTTAAATATTAAGGAATTGGAAAAGCATTAATTAATGTATACAATAACAAAACTTTTCATAGTTTTGTTTACCTCAGTAGATTCACACATCCTGAGGAAATTATCAGATGCTGTACAAATCTTTTTTTCTTCTCCAATTGTTACAATTCCTGGAACAAATGAAACAGTCAGTGATTTTTTATGCATATTTATTATGTATTCATTGGCGAAATTGACAATAAATAAACTTACATAGCTTTATGTAAAGGTTCCCCTCACACTTATGTGCTATACGTTCCCGACTCTGGGGGGCGGTGTTCATCTCTGTTTCAAAGCCAAAGAGCCAGCACTATCCGAAGAGGTCTCCGTGGTCATGTGACCGGCATGACTAAATGCCGAAGGCTCACGGAACGCTATTACCTTCCCACCAAAGGTGGTCCCTATTTTTCTAGTTGCATTTTTAACGGGCTTTTAAATTGCTAGGTTGGCAGAACTGGGACAAGTAATGGGAGCTCACTCCGTTACACGGTTCTAGGGCTGCGAACTGTCAAACTGCCGACCTTTCTGATCAACAAGCTCAGCGTCTTAGCCACTGAACCACGTCCCTCACCTTTATGTATAAGAAAATCCAATTAATTGATAGCATAACATTTAAAAACAATTTAAAGAATAACCTTGTTTTAGGAATCAGGTGATTGTTGCTGATTGCAATTTTTTGTACAAAAATATAACTGTTTTCTGCTTTCACAAGTTTAACATAATATGGTCATGAAAAGGTCAGCTATATATTCCTTCATAATATTTTTGGCTGCCACATTGTAAGTTAAATATTTTTTAAACAAGAAAATAATTAAATTCAATTCAATAATAATAAAAGCAATTATAAGTATAAATAGACCAAAATGTAGAATTATCAAAATTATAAATAGTTTAAGATTTTAAAGAAACTAGTAAAAATAAGAAATCAGAGTTGTATCTATGACATGGAAAGCTATATAAATTTGTTAAATCGTTTTTTTAAATCAAAAGGTAACAGAAAAAAAGGTATAAGTAGTATTCGCTGCTCCCTGAGTTTGGTTGAGATCATCAAGGACTCCTCAGCTAGAAATATTTTCTTTTTTTACCACATATGGGAGCAAATAGGTAATCAATAAATGCTAGAGATCAATCCATTACTGTGTGTACCAGTCAAAAGGGCTCTTACCCATAGATGATAAGGGTAGGGAGTTGATAAGCACAGACAAGTGCTCTAAAGAACAAAACTAAGCAGATCCATCCAATTTGATATGTAGTAAAATAATATTATTAGTTTAAAACCAGGATCAAAATAAAGAGAGCAAAGTTAAAAGCCTGCTGCTAATTAAGACTTACATTGCTGCATAAATTTACTTCAAAGGAGAATGAAAGATTTGGAATAATATTTGTATATATCCAAGATTTCAAACAGTGAAATGTGCTTTTTAATTAGTATTTTACTGATGGAATTAATCAATATTTTAATTGCTTACCAAATTGACGGAGATCCAAGCAGAAATTTGCTCCTTCCACAAGAGTGGTGTTTTTACAAATGGTCCATAGGTTAAAATACATGTAAACGGGCAGAGAGGTGAAGGCTGTAACTCCCAGCCAGGCCAACATGAAGATATAAGTCAGCATAATAAACTGTAACAAATATGAACAAATAAGACAAAATCTGGCAAGTGTTAAAACCTGCACAAAAAAAGTAATATTTTCCACAGATTTATCCGCAAATATTTCCACAAATATTTATCTATCCATCACAATTGGTATAAACAACTAATTTCTTATGAGACAGAAACAAGACTCAAGATGAAATTCATATATTATACTAAAGTAATTTAATCCTATATTTAGGCTTCCACATTTAAAGAGCTATGAGATTCATTAGCAGTAGTTCTGACAAATACAAAATATTCTATAAAATGGAATAGTAACTGTTCTGTTTCTATGTAGTCTTTGCATTTTATTGATTTATCATTTTTCTTCTTTAAGGGAAATACTTTTTAAAGTTTTAATGTTTTAATATTTAATCCATTGAGAGAATTTTGAATGACTTAGAAATACAATATAGTATGCAATAAATGCCTCTTCTATGAAAAACACAGGGACAAAATGTGTGTCTGGCAAAGCTGTTCTATCAGTTAGAGAAACCATACAAAGAAGACACGGATTTATTCTTTGCTTTATGCTCTGTCAGTGATAAACCTAACATTAACTTGAAACCTGGACAAAGTATTCTATCCAAGTTACTTTAATTTGCATAAAGAAATGATCATAGCCACGCCTATATCAATGACTGCCATCTATATTATCTTGCTGGACATATTCATATGTGATGTGAGACAGAATTTGGTCCTTGATATGGGGCTACATCTTTCAAACTGCATGAAGACATTTAGGCATTACAAAAAAGCAATTTCATAAGAACACTCCATCTTACATACACTGCTCTCATAAAATAAAGGCAATCTTATTAATACAATTTTTCATATTTTATTTTGGAGTTTTTAAATCAAATCCACAAAAGTAGCTGGAGAATCGAGAGGTTGCACCTCAAGCTGGTAAGCATTACAATATAACTTCTGCAATCGATACCCATGTCTCTGCCATTCCTCTCCCTTTGCTTTATATGAACACCTTTGATATCTGTAATGTCCCAATTCCAAATTTTCCTTCCAATAGTAGTAAACAGTTTCCTACATGTATGTGATGCATTCACTCCACCTGAAAGAATCACAATTTTAAGTAATCAGAACCTTTTAAAAAAGTCAATTCTTAGAGGATCGCAGAATGCATGGAGGAGAAAAACCAAAAATCCACAATGGGCTGAATTAAATATTTCATTTAATTTTCAGGAAAGTATATTCAAGTCATTTCAGTGATCCTCTCTCAATTCTATTGGGAAAGGTAAAGGCATATCCATTGATTGAGCCACAGGTTTGCCCCACTCATTTTTATCTTTCATTTCATTAAAAGCATGAACTACACTTTACTTCTTGCTATTTTTTGTGTGTGTTTTCTTTTCTTCTCTATCCTTTTTCCATGCTGTCACAACAATGACAAAGGTGAGCAGAAGATTATTAATTTATTTGCTTCAGGCAGGTTACTGTAGCTCCTGTTGAAAGATTGATAATAAACTGTTATACAACAGTTGAAGATATTAAAAAGAACACTGTGCCCAAATTCCATCTTGTCCACTTTTCCTTGTCACAATGAGCTGATATATATGTACTGCACTTTCTCTGTGATGATTTGGCATAAAATAAAGGCAGACAGCAAGGAGCTTGAACTAGAGGCTTGTCTTTATTCAGCGGCAGCCATCTTAAAACTACCTTCTGCCCCAGATGACATCATTAAAAAAGTTAACTGTTTCCTAAACTTATTAAAGAGCTAGGCATAACAATTGAACTTTGGAATATAGCATAAAACATACACATCATTACATCTCCCTTCTTAAGTATAAAATGTCTAATATGATACACTTTCCATGTTTTTGGTTTAATATCTCGACCATAGCAAGAGAAAGTTACCGCTGTCTGATCATCAGTAAAATTGCTGTTAGGTTGTGAGCAATGCCCGGCATTGTCACATGCTGATATACTTACATTATCCTTGGCGTTCTCGGTAGGCTGTACATCCGTGTTCAGGAATTCTGTGCCATCGTGTGCTTGCGCTTCATTTTCCTTGTTGTTTTCTTCTTCCAACGCAGTATCAGCAGCAGTGTATGGATGAAAATGACACCTGTTTCTTCTCAATTGCTGTCCACACTTGGTTTCAACTACATATGATTTTGGTGAATTGCCTTCTCTGACAATTTGAGCAGGTTCCCATGTTCTCCCAGTGACTCTGTGTCTCACAGCTTGCCCGGCACACAGTGGACGAAGAGGCTTGGTAGATTTATCAAAATACAGGTTTTGCTTTCTCATGTTTATGTTCCTCTGAGCTGTTACCTGCTCATGTGAAATGGAACGGGGCTGCAATTTATGCAGAGCAGTAGGCACTGTAGTCCTCAGTGTTCTCCCTATTAGCAGCTGCGCGGTGAGCATAAACCCTTAATGGGTGTTGCACGATAGTTTAATAGGCCTAAATACATATCCT
This sequence comes from Natrix helvetica, assembly GCF_964273705.1. NCBI lineage: Eukaryota > Metazoa > Chordata > Lepidosauria > Squamata > Natricidae > Natrix > Natrix helvetica. The sequence goes on along the minus strand of NC_138558.1, from coordinate 49,487,993 downwards.
CCCTGACGATTGTGCTTTCTGTATAATGGATTTGGCTATGCCAACATACTTCTCTGCTAGGCCATTGGCCTGTGGGTGATATGGGCTTGTGGGTTTGTGCTTGATTCCCCATTCACACAGGAGGCACTGGAATTCAGCACATGAGAATTGTGGCCCATTGTCAGACACAAGTTCTTCACACACTCCTTTTTTTGAACGTATTGTCTTGAAAGCCCATATGACTGTTGATGCTTTTAGACTTCCCAACTGCACTAGTTCGAAGTATTTCCTGTAGTAGTCTATGATCATCAGGTAGTGGATGTGTTCAAAATGAAAAATATCTGTAGCCAATCTCTGCCACGCTTGTGAAGGAACATTCCACGTTGTAAGAGGTTCTTTCACGTTGTTGTTTTTCAAATGTCTAGCAGTGTTTCAATATCAGAGTCCAGATGAGACCAGTAGACCACCTCCCATGCTCTGTGCTTACACAGAGTAATGCCCAAATTTCCCTGATGAATTTGTTCCATTACTTCTGCCTGCTGTGACTTAGGAATAAGAATATGGTCACCCATGAGTATGATATCCTCATGAATGGATAGTTCATCTTTCACAGGCCAGAATTCCTGCAGCTCAGGACACAGCTTCTTGTGTTTTTCTGGCCAGACATTGCACATGACACGAGTTAGTTTCTCTAGCACTTTGTCCTGTTTGATGTCTTATCTTATTTTCTCCAGCCATACATCTGATATTGGCATGTTCACTAGTACTGTATGTACCTGCTCTTCCAACTCAGGTTCATCCCTGGCTTCATGTCCTTCTGGAAACACCCTTGACATGCAATCTGCCATTGGAATTTCCTTCCCAGGCTTATACTTCACTGTGACATCATACTGTTGTAATTTCATAACCATTTGCTGCAAATGTGGAGGTGAAGAAGCTAGCGGTTTTTGTAGTATGTATTCCAATGGCTTGTGGTCAGTTTCTACAACTACTGGGCGACCATATATGTGCTGGTGAAATTTCTCACATCCATTCACAATAGCCAGCATCTCTTTCTCAATTTGAGCATAATTAGCTTGTGTCATGGTCAGTGCACGTGAAGCATAAGCCACAGGATGTCCTTGTTGAGTCAGTACCACACCTAGCCCAAACTGGGATGCCTCCACTTGAAGCACAGTGTCAGCATTTGCGTCAAAGTATTTCAGTATTGGCCCTGGATGTTTAGTGATCAATTTCTTCACTTTGTCAAAAGTCCTTTCCATGTTTGCAACCCAACACCAAATGGCATCCTTCTGCAGCAATGCACGTAATGGTGCTGTCTGTTGAGTGAGGCCCTTAGAGAATTTAGATAGATAGTTGAAAATGCCCAATGATGTCTCCAGTTCCTTTCTGGAGGCTGGGGCCTTCATGTTAAGAACTGCTGTAATCTTCTTTGGATCAGGCTTCAAGCCCTCTTTGGTTAGTAGGTGTCCAGAATATGTCACTTCTCCTACCCCAAGTTGCATTTTATTTGGATTGAGTTTAAGATTTCTCTCACGACATCAATTTAGCAAAGCAGTAAGGTTTCTGTCATGCTCTACTTGATCCTTTCCATAGACCAACAAATCATCAACTATTACTTCAACATCCTGTAGACCAGCAATCAATTCGTGTGATTTCTTTTGAAATATCTCCTGTGCCGAAGCTATGCCGAAGGGCACCCTTGTGAATCGCCATCGACCCGCAGGGGAGTTGAAAGTAGTGAGATAACTTCATCAAGATGCAATTGCCAGTAACCAGACTGGGCATCTAATACACTGAACACTGTTGCTCCTACTAGCTTGTGTGCTATGTCCTCCATGGTGAGGAGTTTGTAGTGTTCTATCATTATTACTTTGTTCAAATAACGTGGGTCAATGCATATGCGAATTGCACCTGTGTTCTTCTTCTCCATCACAACCATAGAACTGACCCATTCCGATGGTTCAGTGACCTTCTTTACTACTCCCAACTTCTCCATCCTATTGAGTTCCTGTCTAACTTTCTTCACAAGAGTTAGAGGTATTTTCCTTGGGGCATGGATGACAGGCTGTGCACCCTCTTTTATACGTATGTGGCTTATGCACCAGGCCCTTGAATAGATCACAGTACTCACATTTAATGTCTGCTTCCGTCAAGACCTCTATGCCCACTATTTACAGTCATTATGATCTTCACAAGTCCAATCTCTTTACTTGTTTTGAGACCTAGCATGGCTGGGGCTTGCGTTTCTATCACAAACAATTGTAAAACCCTTTCAGATCTCTTGTAGGTGCATTTTATGTGACAGCAACCCATTACTTTCAGCTTTTCACCACCATATCCCATTAATTTCGGTAGGTTCAGAGTCTCTAAGGGGGATTCATTCCTGAGGTGTTCCAGATATATGTGGCTTGGCACACAATTTACTTGTGCTTCAGTATCTATTTTGAATGTGACTGGAGTTTTGTTGGCTCCTATCTGTAATGTTACATTGGCTTCATCTGCAGACTGATGTGCTTTCTATATCACTGCAAGATATATCGAGGAGAAGTCCGAGTCTGACCCTGCATTGTCATCATTGTCGTCGTCTATGGCGTGTACAGCCAGTGTTTGTGGCCTTCTGGTTTGCGAAAACAGTTCACACATCCTGGCAAAGTGTCCTCTTTTCTTGCATTTCTTGCATATTTGCCCCCTTGCAGGACAGACACTGTTTTTGTGGTGCATATTTCCACAATATCCACAAGCTGCTAATCTGTTACTTTTTCCAGTGCCATAGGTGCCTTTTGTTCCTTGTGTGCCCTTTCTTGACCATATCTACTGCTTTGAGTTTCTATAGCATTGATCTGGTGCTGTATTCCTTCCAGTATTTGCATGTCCTTTCTTGATATTTCATATGCTCTGGCAATCCTTACGGCTTTCTCAAGATTTAAGTCTTCTTCCTGCAGCAGTTTTTCCTGAACTTCCTTAAACTTACTGCCCATCAGAATATGGTCTGATGTAAGCACAGTCTTTGGCAAGCAAGCGCAGCTGGGTCACTCATTCACCCACAGATTCACTTCCCCAAGGGTTTCTGTCATAAAACAGTTTTCTCTGCACTGTGGAGTTTTTCCTGGGTTGCAGTATGCTTCAAACTTTGCAAACAATACCTCTGTTTTCTTTTTATCCTCTGCAGTGATCTCCCCCCTTGCTTGTCAGGCTCTGCAAACATCGCGTCCTTTCTCTCCCACACATATTCGAAAGTGTGCTGCTTTCTGCTGATTAGTCCATTTGTCTGCATCAGGTCCTGCAAACACAAGCTCTATCAGCTCCCACCACTTTGACCAGTTTTCAGATATGTTCCCTGACTCCAAATCCAGGGAAGGGATGTTCTTTGTGTTGCTGTTTGCTGCCATGACTCTTCTCACCCCACTCCTGGTACCATGTGATGATTAAAAATAAAGGCATAAAATAAAGGCAGACCAGCAAGGAGCTTGAACTAGAGGCTTGCCTTTATTCATCAGCAGCCATCTTAAAACTACCTTCTGCCCCAGATGATGTCATTAAAAAGTTAACTGTTTCCTAACCTTCTTAAAGAGCTAGGCATAACAATTGAACTTGGAATATAGCATAAAACATACACATCATTACATTCTCTATCCTGGCTAATAAAGTTGTTTACATAGCCCAGGCAATCACTCCTTTAATAGATGAATATACAGTAGTAGGTAGAGATCCTGTATGCTATTCTAGTAGGATACTGCTTTTCCTACTGGCTTCAGGGAAGGATTAACAGAAAAATAACAATTACTTAAAATTACCCTAAACTTGTGATACATGTGACATGTGATACAGATTACTTTCATCAGGATTTAATATTGCCTTTAATACTGCTTTGGGAACCTAATTAAAGTAAAAAAAAGTAAAGGAACTTCTCATTAAAAAAAGATTGAATTTTTTGTCTTAGCCTTCTTACATCATTCCTGTTTAAGAGTTCCATGACACTATAGCATAATGCAAATAAATAAGGCATCTCTGCCAAATTTAGACACTTTCATTGCAAAAGGTAGGTGGAAACCAGAACTCATTTTAGAATCTGAGAATACAGAACATAAATAAAACACATCATTTGTTGAGCCCAGGAAAGAGATGTAGAATTGGAGATCCTCAGCATACTGATGTTAGGATATGGTGATTTCTACTGGATGCTGATAGATAGCATCACCCAGAATTTCCAAATATATTAACATCTATTTAAATAGATTAACAGGAATGGAAAGGAGTCAGACCCTGAAGTGATCCATGGAGAAAGAGTTTAGGCTAGAGCTCTCCCTGCTACAAGTGAAACTAACATTAGAGGAGAACTACTACAAAATTGTGACTACCACTCCCAACCTTCTAAGCCAATCCAAAAGGGTGTCATGATCAATAGTACTCAACATTGCTAAGTGAGAAAGCACACATTCCATAATATAGCGGTTACATAATTGTTTATTTTTTTCTTTTTTAAATATAATTATTAATTTTTTTAGCAAACTAATGTTAAAAACTAAAAAAAAAAAGGATTGTATAAAGTTATCTAAAGTTAGAGGTGATGACCCAGTAAGGTTTATATCATGCCATAAATTTGAGTCTACCAAGTTCTAATCCAATATCTAAACATTACCTGACATTAAAGCTCTGTCAAGCCATATGCATGATATTTGGGGTTACCGGTCAATTGTTAGTCTCTGTTTTGGTTACTTGCTTACGGCTGCTTTGCTACGCTTGCTTACTATCGGCTGCCATAGGAATGGGGGGGGGACATGGTATTGGGGAAGGCAATAATATTGTACTGGAGGAGTCTTGTTCTCACCATCTTCTGCGCATGCTGGTGGCTGATGTTTGATCTTGGTCAAGGACAACCGTCTCACATACCAACTTGATGAGGCTGTTTGAAGATGCACCCCACATGACACCTTAGGGAGTTTCAGATTGGACACTGGGTTGGGGAATTGGGGGGAGGGTGCTGGGTAAACGTTTGATATGTATATGTTCCTGCCTTTCTGGCTCAGATCTTGCTTTTCTTTTAGCTGCTTTCACTTCATATCTAGTAAAAGTACTTTATCTCTATTAACATGGAGTTGAGGTTTTTCTTTCTTGGATATTGAAAGAGGCATGCCTGACATTAAGCAAGATCTGACTTTGCACCCATCCCAGAGTTAAAAGCTTCCATGGGGAGGAGCACCCAAATGTCTAACCCCTGCAACAAGCAGGAGAAGAGAATAGCAAGGGTCACAATCAGCCGAAAACCAGAAGATGAATGGAGGCAGTGGAAAGAGAGGATCTCATGATGACCCATGCTTTACACCTTCTTCAGGAGACTTGGGGACGACAGCATGCCCACATAAGTCTCACTGAAAGGAAGAGTGGATTAGCCGAGCAGGTGGAGGGGGGAGCAGAAGACCTGGTTAGCCCTGAAACATCCCTGGGAACAGCTCCCAGAGCTGGGCAAGAGGGAAGGGCCCCAGCCACAACAGCAGCAGTTCGAAGGCACCAAATGTCTCAGATTCCTCCACTTGAAGTGAATTACAGAGGAAATCCCAAAGAACTGAGGTTTTTTTTTACTGCAAGTTTGGGATTACATGCATACATGGGGAAGTTTTCTCATCAGAAGTTGCCAAAGTGAAAAGTGTTACTATGGCTTTGGGAAGCAAAGCGGCTGCCTGGATGTTAGCCTTGCGTAATGATGATTTCCTCTTGCTGAGGGATTACAAGAAGTTTATGACTGCCTGAGGAAATGTTTTGATGATCCCCTCCTAAATCAAAAGGCGAAAAGCAGGATGAAACCCTTAACCCATGAGGGGAGGCCTGAGGTTGAGTACACACAGGAGTTTTGTGAGCTGTTTGTGCATATGCTGACCCTGGCTGGTGGGGAGAAACCTGCCTGGCAGCTAGGGAGATGCTGTGAAACTGCCCTGCAGTGGAAGGTGCTGATGTCCTTCCTCCTCTTCCATGGGAGAAAGTGAAAATGATTCAGATGATGACCACTCGGTGCCCAATCGGGCCCCATGACCATCCCAGTAGAATTAAAAGTGCCATCAACTGGAGCCCAGGGGGAGCTGCTGGCCCTTTTAGACTCTGGATGCACCCGATATGTAATCAGCCCGGAGGTGGTAGAGAAAATGGGTTTAAGACTGAGGACTTTGAAAGTGCCCATTGCCTTTTGCCAGTTGGATGGGTCAATCGCTGGGAGTGGCCCTGCCCATTTTGTAACTGAACCAATAGAAATGTGGATGGGGGATCACCAAGAAACCTTGAGTTTCATCATGGCACCTGGGATGGATCGGCACCTCATACTGGGATTACCGTGGCTATGGAAATGGAACACTTAAGTGAATTGAAGGAAAGGGTGGTTGCGCATTCGTTCCACAAAACCCCCTGAGGGGAAGGGGAGGATGGCCCACATAGCCAATGCCGAAACGAACCTAACTGCTGCAGTGCAGGAAAAGATTAAAGGAGAAGAGAAAATCCAATCCCAATATTCTTTGGGACCTCAATGAGGTTTTCAGTGAAAAGGCCTCTGACAAACAACCCCCCCCCACCGACCCACTGATTGCAGCATTGAAATCATCCCAGGGGAGAAACTCCCTAAGCCCCACATACACTCGATGACCCCACGTGAAATGGAGGAATTATGAAAGTTCATTGAAAAAACTTAAAAAAGGGTTTCATACACCAAGCTAGCCCACGAGTGGCTGCACCTGTATTGTTCAGAGAAAAGAAAGATGGCTCCTTTCGTTTATGTGTGAATTAAAAAAACCTTAATGGAATTTACGTGGAAAATGTATACCCCCTGCCACTCATGAAGGGTATGTTAGCCCACTTGGGGAAGGATAAGATTTTTACCAAGTTGGACCTAAGGGAGGCCGACTACAGAGTCAGAATCAAAGAAGGGGATGAGTGGAAAACTGATTTCAACTGCCCTTTGGGATGCTTCCAGTTCAGGGTACTCCCGTTTGGTCTGCAGGGGGCGCAGGCAGTTTTCCTGCAATTAATAAATGAAGTTTTGCATGTAGAAGGGTGTGTTAGTCTATCTCAACAACATCCTTATCTACACGGAAACACATGAGGAACATGTGACTTTGGTCTGCTCAGTCCTCAAGAAACTCCGAGCTGCTGAACTTTATGCAAAATTGTCTAAATGCGAATTTTATCAGGAGAAGATCGATTACCTGGGGTACTGTATCTCCCACAAAGGCATCAAGATTGACCTGGCAAAAGTCCAGGCTGTTACTGATTGGGCACCTCCTCGCAAGCAATTGCAAAGTTTTCTGGGATTTGCAAAATTTTATCGTCAATTTATTTCTTCATTCGCTAACATCGCTCTGCCCATTACAAATCTTCTAAAATATAAAGGAGAAGCAAAACCTAGGCAGGGGAAACCTTTGAACTGGACTATGGAGTGTCAAGCCGCTTTTGAGAAATTGAAGCGACTCTTTGTAGCAGAGCGCGTTTTGAAACACCCGATATGGATGCGCCATTCGTGGTACAAGCTGATGCCAGTGATGTGGCAATGGGGGTGGTATTACTTCAAACAAACGCTGATGGTAAATTGCAACCGTGTACTTACACCTCACATAAGCTTACAGAGACAGAAAGGAGATTGGCCATATGGGAGAAGGACGCTTTTGCTGTTAGATGGGCTTTGATGACATGGCGACATTTCCTGGAGGGGGTGAAACACCCTTTTAAAGTATGAACTGATCATAAAAATGTAGAAGCATTGAAGACCTCATGAAAACTGTCACCTAAACAAGTGCGTTGGGCACAACACTTCAACCGGTTCAATTTTACCCTGAAATACATCCCGGGGAGAAGAACTTTATGGCTGATGCCTTGTCCATGCTTCCCCAGTATAACAGCTCTAAAATGAGCATGGTTCATCCAGTCATCCCAGCTAGAAATATTGCTGCCCCAATGATTACTAGCAGCCAAGGCCCAGTAGACTTGGATGTAACTATGGACTTAATGAACAAACTCAAAGATGACCTTGAATCTGATGACTGGTTAAAAGGAACATTCTGATGAATGCACCATGAAAGATGGACTGGCATGGGGTAGGAGCTAAACTGTATGTTCCGGCTGACCTAAAACCTGTCGTACTTCAACGGGCCCACGATTCGAGAATGCCGGGCCATTTTGGATTTGTAAAGACTTTGCATCTGATTAAGAGGAAATTTTGGTGGCCTTCATTGAAAAAAGACATTGACTGCTACATAACCAGTTGTCCCATCTGTCCGACCGCAAAAAGACCACTGGGGAAGCCCCAGGCTCTCCTCCAAAGTGTTGCCTGTCTGGGGGACCCATGGAAAGAGATATCAATGGACTTTATTGTCAAGTTACCAGAAAGTCTGGGGAATACCGTTATTTGGGTTATCACCCATGTTTTCCAAACAGGTTCATTTTGTGCCGTGTTCCAAGATCCCATCAGTGAAGTCGTTGGCTAAATTGTTTATTTCACATGTATATACGTTGCATGGAGTGCCTGAATGCATTATTTCGGACAGGGGGATCCAATTCACCTCCCTCTTTTGGAGAGAGTTCCTGAAATTGATTGGCTCCGCCCAGGGGCTAAGCTCCGCTCACCATCCTCAGACTAATGGGGCTTGTGAACGGACTAACTTAGTTTTGGAGAAGTACCTCCAATGTTTCATCAATTATCAACAGGATAATTGGGCTGAACTGTTACCACACGCAGAGGTGGCGTACAATAATTCAGTACACAGCAGTATTGGCATGACCTCTTTTAAAGTTGTGTTTGGTCAGGACTTTGTGCCAATTCCTGAACTGCCTCAGGAGAAACCGCAAATTTTGTCTTTGTCTGAATGGAGTGATCAACTTCGGCAGTTTTGGCCCATGATCCGCAAAACGTTAGATGCGGTGCACCAGGCTCACAAACGACAAGCAGATAAGTGAAGGGTTAAGCCGAAAGAGTACCAAGTTGGTGATAGAGTGTTTTTGTCCATCAAGTTTTTGCAAACCACCCAAAAGCCAAAGAAGTTGGGGCCGAAGTACGTAGGTCTGTTCCGCATTGTAAAAATCATAAATCCGGTATCGGTGAAGTTGGACCTGCCAAAAAACCTTAGGAGAATTTATCCTGTGTTTCATGTGAACCTGTTGAAACCAGAGCATACTTCTTCCTTTCGTCCGCCTCAACCTTCACCTCGGGTCCCTCTTCTTATTGAGGGAGAGCAACATTTTGAAGTTAAAGAAATCTTGGACCCCAGAAAACATAGGGGTCGCATTCAGTATTTGGTCTCCTGGAAATATTTTCCCCCTTCCCAGGCTGAATGGGTTGACAAATCTCATGTTAGAGATCCCAGATGTTTGCGGAAGTTCTACACCAGTTATCCTGATAAGCCTTGATTTTATAATAGATGTATATGCTATATTGTTATTTTGTATTGTTTTTCCTCTCTCTTTTCCTGCAGGGATGATATCGCTTTCTGAAGGAGGGCAGGATGTGAAGCTCTATTTTGGCTACTTGCTTACGGCTGCTTGCTACACTTGCTTACTATCGGCTGCCATAGGAACGGGGGGGGGGCATGGTATTGGGGAAGGCAATAATATTGTTCTCACCATATTCTGTGCATGCTGGTGGCTGATGTTTGGACTTGGTCAAGGACAACCGTCTCACATACCAATTTAATGAGGCTGTTTAAAGATGCCTTAGGGAATTGCAGATTGGACACTGGGTTGGGGAATTGGGGGGAGGGTGCTGGGTAAACGTTTGATATGTATATGTTCCCGCCTTTCTGGCTTAGATCTTGCTTTCCTTTTAGCTGCTTTCACTTCATATCTAGTAGAAGTACTTTATCTCTATTAACATGGAGTTGAGGTTTTTCTTTCTTGGATATTGAAGGAGGTATGCCTGACACCCTTTTTTTTACAACTTACTTTTTTTTCTGCCCATGATCTACTATGTCTTCTGTCTGAGCTATGAAACATTTAAACTTTAAATTTTTGCTTTCTGAATTCTACATGGTAATATAAAAATTGTTATCATTATAATTCAAAAATATGATTTAAACTACATTGGTGTAGTGGTTAAGGCATCAGGCTAGAAACAGGATACAAAGTTCAAGTCCGGTCTTAGGAGCATAACTAGCTGGGTAACCTTGGGCCAATCACATTCTCTCAGCCTTAGGAAGAAGGCAATAGCAAACCACTTCTGAAAAAACTTTTCTAATAAAACTGTAGGGTTCTGTCCAAGCAGTCTCCAAGAATTGGACATAACTGAATGGAAGAAAAAATAATAATTCCATAAGTATCTTATGTAATAAGCAATACAATAAATAAGACACAGGACTTTATGTTTAATATTCTTGCCTCAGAACTAACATGCCTTACAAAGGCTAAAAGCACAGATGTTAAAAAAAACAATATTAATAGGTAACACATTCATTTGAGATTTTTCTCCTGCTATTACCAATAATAATTTCTCATTACTAATACTAATATGAATACTAATGCTAAAATGCCAGTGAAAAATCTGACCACTGTCCAAGGTCAGGATCTTACAACAATAAAATATTATGTACACAGGTAAGATGACAGCAAGCCAACTAAACATGAATGAAAACATTCAGAGCAACAACTGTTTCATTAGCATAATGAACCAGAGAAACAAATTGCTCTTTAGTAATTTAATTAGATCCCTTAAGAAAGAACATGAATGAAGTGACATAAAGAATGCATGTGATTTAGCTGCCATTATTATGCAAACAGCAGGGCTTATGATAGTGCTGTATATTTATTCTACTGTTAAGCATTCATTAGGGTGATGGAATAAATCACTTGCTGAAAAAAATACCCTGATTCAATCTGAGTAAACAAAGTCATCTACATACAACAGGGGTGTCCAAACTTGGCAACTTTAAGACTTGTGGACTTCAACTCCCAGAATTCCCCAGCCAGTCCACAAGTCTTAAAGTTGCCAAGTTTGGACACCCCTGACATACAATGTGTTCTACCTGTTAACAGATAAGCAATATCTGTTAAAAACGTAACTATTTCAACAACTTCTTCAGGACTGGAATAGGACTAGGCTCCTGTACAAGGATAATACTGCTCTAAAAGTAAAAAGGGCTGAGAAACATTTGGAAAACATCACATTCTTCTAAACATTTTTCTCTAACAGCATTTGTCCATGCCAGAAGTCTCCAACACTGTCAGATAATTCTTTTGATTTTTTTTTCAAGAGAGACACTCTTCTTTCAACTTTTACCAGAAGCACTTGCCAAAGCTGAAAAATTCAGACTCTCGTGAAAATACTTACCTCAGACATTTCCTGAAGCACCTGTCAAAGTTGATTTGACCTTGGTGAATGCAGTTGGTAAAGCTGAAAGACAACGCACTTGCAAGGCAATGCTCTCTTCACGACATTATCTTTCAGCACTTACCAAAACAGGAAGATTTGGTGTTTGTACATTGGAAGGGTAATTGCTTTAAATAAGCTTCACAATGATGTACAGTTAATTATTCATTGAGGCAAATTATGAAGTGTTGTCAACCAATACTCTTCATCCAGGCCAATCTAATGCAGTCAGTTATAAGATTCTCTTCACTTCGGTTTCATATGGCTACCCAGAATAAATTCTGGATCCAATAGTCAGCCTAAGTGTGGACCACATCCTTCAAGAAAAATACAGCTCTGTTCATCCATATGCTCTTAATCCCCCCAAATCTTCAATTTCAATTTCTGCATTCGTGACAATTACCATATTTTTCAGAATATAAGATGCACCTTTTTTCCCTCCAAAAAAGGGGGCAATTTGGGTGCGTCTTATACAATGAATACAACATTTTTGGCTTCCAGAACCACCACCACCACCACCCCCGTGCATCCAGTTTTTCACAAAAATTGACATGCAGAGGGTTTAGGAGGCCTGCAAGCTGCTGCTGAGGGCTGGAGCGGGGAAAAACGAACAAAAAACAGGCCATTATTATTCACACTTATAGACCGCCCCCTTTGTTTTCATTGTTTGGCTTGTTTTTGCTCCCCCCCCCCATGTCCCCAAGAGCACTCTACAAGCCTCCCAAAGCCTATGCATGCCCTGGGTTTTTTGCAAAAATTGGGCCCATTTTTGCCAGCACCACCCCATCCCCAGGAGCCCTTTGCAGGTTTCCCGAACTCTCTGTATGCCTTGTTTTTCACAAAAAAAAACTAGGCATGCAGAGGGTTTGGGAGGCCTGCAGAGTGCAAAACTGTTTTTCTAAATTTACCTCTTCAAAATCTTGGTGTGTCTTATACTCTGGTGCATCTTATAGTCTGTACAATGCAGTAGTTCTAACCCTGCACATGATCTTTCACTCAGTGGCTTCATATGAATATTATATTAATACAGGAGATAAGGAGGAGCATTCCTAGAGAACTGAGTAAACAATCCTTAGATTTTCTAATGATAGTATTTAAAATGGGGGCACCCTTGTTTTCTTTAGTTGTTTGAAGATGATATCGTGGTCAGTGTTATCAAAAGCTGATGAATTATGCAGAGCTATCAATTGTGGATGGTCACACTAAAACACAATCTAGTGGAGATCATCCATCAGGCTGAGGCATTATCCATGCAAAAGTAGATTAAAATTCCAAAATGGAAAAGAACTTTAGAGAGTATTTTCATTATTTTTTAAAAAATAATGTAAATAAGGAATATGGGCATCTTAAAATAAAATTATTTTTAAAATTGTCTGCTATATTTAGGATATTCCAAATCTCTCAAACTACATATTGCAGAAGAATTATGTATTAAACAGAAGTGTTTAATATTATTTTATCCTAATCATATGATAAAATAATATTAAACACAACAAAGCAGCGCTTCTAAAGATATTTAAATGTGGAAAGTGTATGGTTGTTGATATGAACTTAAAACTATTTTTTTTCAAATTTTGCTGAATACTCTAAGGCAGGGGTGTTAAACTCGATTTCATTGAGGGCCGCATCAGGGCTGTGTTTTACCTTGGGGGGGATGGAGTGGGCGTGGCCAGAGTGGGTGTGGCCATTTCACAATCACTCCTTTCAGGGGCACCTGTGGTGGCCTTGGTGCTCTGCCAGAGAAAACGGCCCTCCCAAGCTCCGTTTTCATTGGCAGGGGCACCACGGGCCAGTCCTTCGCTGTTTCCAGGGTGGCACCATGGCCAAATCTAAGCACCCCGTGGGCTGGATCCAACCCTGGGCCTTGAGTTTGCTCTAAGGTACAATGTTCTAAGGTACAATGTTGTCAGTTTTTATCTCTATAATATACATTATGTAATCAAAGCACTGCTTTTCCCTCTCTTTTACCAGAAAGATGCCAATGTTTTTATTTTATTTACCTTGTATCCTTTCAGTCTTTAGAGAAAAAAGTGAAATTTATGCATTACAAAAATGGCAACACCATTTTTTACCTACATATGAAATATTTGCTTGGATTCTGCATTTCATGGCATTATTCCAGCTTGACAGTGCTCATGGTTAATATAAATCACTGATTATAAATCACCGATTAGCTATCTGGAGGTGAAGAATATATCATGATGAAACCAAGAGACAAACCTCACCTGAAATTATGGAGCCATGCAGTTGGAATTAGAGATATCATCATTTTTCAAAAAGCAATTAGGTCCATATACTCTTCCTATTCATTTTCTATTTTTTGTCCTTTGTTTTCATTTTTACTTGGTTTTAAAAAAAAATATCTGCAGATTTATATACAGATTATCTGTGGCGTTATTATAATTCTACTATTATTACGACCATGGTATCCTATTGCGCCGGTTGGAGGGGATGGGAGTCGGAGGCACCGTTTTGCGGTGGTTCGGCTCCTACCTCTCCGACCGGAAGCAATGTGTGTTGACAGGGGGGCAGAGGTCGTCCCTGAGGCCACTCACTTGTGGGGTGCCACAGGGGTCGGTCCTCTCGTCTCTCCTGTTCAACGCATATGTGAAGCCGCTGGGTGAGATCATCCGTGGTTTTGGGGTTGAGTACCATCTTTACGCTGATGATACTCAGCTGTATATTTCAACCCCAAACCACCCCAACGAGGCTGTCGAAGTGATGTCCCGGTGTTTGGAAGCCGTCGGGGTCTGGATGGGGGACAACAGACTCAAACTCAACCCCTCCAAGACCGAGTGGCTGTGGTTACCGGCACCTCGGTTCAGCCAGCTGACTCCATCGCTGGCCATAGGGGGCGAACAATTGTCCCCTGTGGAGCGGGCGCGCAATTTGGGCGTCCTCCTTGATGCCTGGCTGTCAATGGAGGACCATGTGGCAGCCGTGGCAAGGGGGGCGTTCCACCAGGTTCGCCTGGTGCGCCAATTGCGCCCCCTACTGGACCGGAGTGCCCTGCGCACGGTCACTCATGCGCTGGTGACGTCTCGCCTGGACTACTGCAATGCCCTCTACATGGGGCTTCCCTTGGGACGCATCCGGAGACTGCAGCTAGTTCAGAACGCAGCCGCGCGGGTTATTATGGGAAGTACACGTTACTCCCACGTAACACCTCTCCTGCGCGAGCTGCACTGGCTACCTGTGGCCTTTCGGGTGCGTTTCAAGGTATTGATCACCATCTTTAAAGCGCTCCATGGCAGAGGACCTAGTTATCTGCAGGATCGCATCCTTCCACATACGTCCCTGCGACCTATCCGCTCACACAGGGAGGGGCTCCTCCTGGTGCCGTCTGCTAGGCAATGCCAGCGGGCGACACCTAGGAGTAGATCCTTCTCTGTGATGGGCCCAACCCTCTGGAATGACCTCCCCCCAGACATTCGAACTACCACCAACCTCCGTTCCTTCCGGCAAAAGTTAAAGACTCACCTGTTTCAATCAGCTGGCCTGGCACTTTCTTAGTTTTACCTCCCAGGGATTTATTTTATTTTAGGGTTTGGGGTTTTAATTGTGATGTATTTAGGATTAGAATTATTTATTTCTTAGTACAGCCTATCTCCCCCTCCAAATGTATCTTAAATGTAGCTTAAATGTATTTAACTGGTTTTATTGTATTGACTGTACACCGCCCCGAGTCCCTTTTTGGGAGAGGGGCGGTCTAAAAATCTAAGAAATAAATAAATAAATAAATAAATACATTGTACTTACCATTCTTGAAGGCTACCCTTACTCTTTTTTTATACAACGTGTACGCCTGCAGCTCAATTCATATGAGCGGCAGGCCAGCATGCATGTGCATGCACGCCTAACTCGACTTGAAGTTGAGCTGAGTGTACATGTCTCTGCACGCCAGCCCACTGCGCATGTGAATTGTACTGCACACACACACATATGCATGCTGGCCCACCTATCACGCAGCTGGTTACCCTCTCCTCCTAGCCAGGCCATCAAGCTGCAAAGGTTATCTGATATTTATTTAGGTAGCTGCTGGTTTTTTTAAAAAAAAATCATAATTTTCCAAGGATTTAATACTCATATACTTGCAAAAATTCTACAACTGTGAATGCTTCTGATCAGAAAAAGAAAGAAAGAAATCATTTTAGAAAGTTCAAGTCAGAAAATTCAATTTAACAGAAAATTAATTATTCTAGAATCAGTTATGTCCGTCAGTGAAGTTAAAAATATAAGATTCAGGACAAATATATAACTTATTTTTTTATTTATTTCTATTTCCTGTTTCTAGATCAGCCGTCTCTCTTAAGGGAATTAATAGTTGCAGGAAAATGTATCTGTACTTTGCTGAATGTGCAGAGATGTACATATATAGGATAAGAAAATTCATGAAGTACCAAGTCCCGAAATGCTTCAGATTATTACATTGGTGTGAGTAGCTCAAAGGAAGATGCTTGCAGATTATAGAACAGAGTTTTAATGGCAACATTGCTATCACATTAATGATTAATAAGGTATGCAAATTTATTACAAAAATCAATAATCAATTTGGCGGTAAAATCAATTTATTGCAAAACTAGGTTGTCACCAAATGCTATTAAAAATAGCAACCGTAAACCTCACTTTTTTCTGAAACAGACACTATGAATAATGAAAGGATTCTGTTAAACAATTACTCAATTCTAAACTTTTTGAGAAATTGAAAATCAAAGATAAGAACCAAAAACATGAACTAAAGTAAAGATAAAGTAGAATATATTTGTTGATACATTTTCTGAATATGGAATGAAAAATAAAATATCTCAGGAAACTTACATGAGGTACACAAATTGCATGATAAAAACATGTCTTTCTTATCAGATTAAATTTCAAAGACTGACATAATGTTTTTATACGCCAACTGAATTCATGTGGTATTCATACCAAAAATGGAACCAGTTAAAATACTTTAGTTTTAAAATTAAAGCCCACATTCCCATGCTTGTCAAATTTAGATATAAATTATTATAAATGTATTGTAAATACAGTATCTTCCTCAGTTAATATATATCCCCAAAGAGAACATATGAAATCTGATGTTTTTTTGTCCCCCCAGATAGTATAATTACTATAAGACCCACACTGTGGTTATTTTTTATTATTTAATTAAAGAGAGCATCTTGCATTAGTCTTACATATATTTATTAAATGGACTCTGATCGGCTACTCAAAATATGCTTAGTAGAATGGATAAGCATGGTTCAATCCACCTCCTGGATAAGCCAGTTTAGTAAAGTTACTTCACAGCATGGGTTTTCCACCCAGTATTTAGTCTTAGCAACCCTCAAAAGGACAGTTTTAAGCAGAGTCCTAGATATCGTACTCAAACAGATAGCGAGTTATTAGCAAAAAATAAGTCTTTAAATTGACTGACAGAGAACAAAACTATTTTCCAAGTAAAAAAATACCTACCAATGAGTTTGACACAATTCTTAAGAAGGGCCTATTCAAGTACCACACTTAAGTTGTAGGATTCCATGCCAAATATGGGCAGTCTCATCACCTGGCATATCATGAGAGGATGTGTATATGTGGTGCCCTAATCATTGAAGATATTTCTTATATTTTGTTTGGCTGTCTCTTTTAGGCTTAGATATTTGACATCCCTATTTGAAAGAACAACCGACTGGGACACGAATCATACATCTTCCTATTCCATCCTGCACTGTAAGGTATACATTATGAGTAAAATTGCTAAGTTTGTGGTCAAGGCAATTCAAATAAGAACTGCCTGTTCATATTGAACAGATTGGATTTTCTAGCCAACAAGCCCCAAGATTGGATAAAAAAAGAACCACTATATATAGTTAAAGGTATCAAATGTGTAAAATTTCTTCTGTAATAAAATAATGTGCTAGTGACAAATAAATGTTTATGATAATGAATAAAAATATTATCACAATTTCAAAAACTGTTGATTATAACTTGAAATTTTTATTAAATCTTAACTATGAGTCTATTTTAGTAGACATGCATTCTGAGAGATACTTGGAGTCTATAGACAGTGTCTAATTTTGGATTAAATTAAAGCACATTGATCCTGCTGAAGTTAGCATATTATGACAGCTATGTAATCAAGAATGTCATACTAACATACCCAGGCACTGACACATCTGCCACAAGTGGTGATTTTGAAATCTCCATAGAGGTCCTTGATGGCACCAGTTGTAAAAAATCCTTCCACCATTAACAAAATACCATAAACAAAGAAGGCAGCTGCTACTCCGTAGATCACATATTTGAAAATGTCAATCCTGCAATTAATAGAATTCAATGTTAATAAGGCTTGAATGATATGCAAACGATTTGAATTTATTTTTAAAAATACATTTCTCTAGTTTATACCAATTTTATCATAACAATACTTCATTTATAAGTTTTCACTTATGAATAGCAGAATATGAGGAACTATTAAGACATTTATGCTAAAGAATGGGATTGAGTCCATAAAACACCAAATACACACACATACACACACATAGCAATGACATATATCAACAAAACAGAACTGACATAATATCAGAGTTTATTCAGAGAAACATGACATTCTTTCAAAATAATCATACAACTGGATATTAATTATTATTGTCAGCAAAGCACAATCAACACCTGTTGGAAGAATGAGGCAGATTTATAGAACATGGACAATTAAGGCAATCCTTGTTGTTTGATCATTCTATCTATACATCTATCATCTATCTATCTATCTATCTATCTATCTATCTATCTAACTATCTATCTATCTATCTATCTATCTATCTATCTATCTATCTATCTATCTATCATCTATCTATGATGTATCTATATCTATCTATCATCTATCTATATCTATCTATCTATCATCTATCTCTATCTATCTATCTATCTATCTATCTATCTATCTATCTATCTATCTATCTATCTATCTATCTATCTATCTATCTATCTATCTATCTATCATCTAGCAGTTATATCTAGCAGTTATTCACCAAAACTAAGTTTTACTGCAGTCTGCTTCAACATGATGCTCATGTTGATATAACCATTCTGGAAATGTGGTTTTATCAATCTGGAGGACAATAGATTGAGGAAAGCCAAATTTTATGTGAGCTAAGTACAGAGCAAAGGTGTCTCAAATGCATACAGGTTTAGTACTTGCTAAAGCTCTCTATAAGAATCGAACTACTAACAGTCAAAGCAAATTGCTGGTAGATAAGGGTCAACAGAATTCAAGGTGGGCTGGATTTAGCTTCTTGTGGTAACGATGGACTTGAGACTGATGATGTGCTTAATCCCTCCCTCAGGCTCAGCCTGGTCATCTCCTATATATACAATGTCATAATGCACAGTAAGTCAGGCAAGATTTTAGAATAGAAGGACTTTTAGTAATGAAAAAAATTAAACAGACTAAATGGGGGGGGAGGACAATTATTTCAGTTTCATCTCTTTAAATCATTGCTACAAAGATGCAAGTGGTTTTATAACTTTCCTGAACAATCTTGATGAAAAGATTGGGGATTCTGGGAAAAATCCACAAAAATTGCCTATTCTACTTCTATTAGAAATTGTCACTCTTTCCATAACCTCACTCATTTATCCTATATTTATTACATCAGGTCTGAACAAGATATGACCCTACTCAGAAACCTACACTAAACTTGAAGGAGATTTTAATTTTTTTAAATCTATTTATTTCATAGGTCCGCTTACATTATGATTTACTGCATCCCTTGTTTTATGTATTATAAAACTAATTGATTAACCATTGTCCTTGCAGAAATAGTATTACACAACAATATTTGGATGATTTAGGAGCAGATGTAAATAAGATGAGTTCTTTTATCATATTTCTAGTAATGATTGTGATTTTTAAAAAGACTAGACCACACAGGGTTTACATGTGGCAGCCTTTGTACATACTTTCAGAATTTTAGGAATTACACTGCATAATGTTTCAGACCTTTCAATGTTTATTTTAAGAGGAGAATTGGAATGATAACAGTTTGATTTCTTATCTGCTTTCCCAATTTTAACTCTCAATCCTTTTCCACAAATGTTAACTAGATGTCTCCAGCAAACCTTCTTAATCTTGGAAATCCAAGCTGTCATTTTCAATATTGCAGAAGTTTTCAATATTGAGCACCCATAGGAGGTGCAATGAACTTTGTGGAAAAGGATTGAACTTTGTGTAATGAACTTTGTGTAATGAAGTTGTGATTTTTGTTCAGTTGTCTCACGTAAGAATGTAAGGAGTTGGGCTTGCATCGTGATATTATGATACAGTTTTTCATGATAACTATTCCTATCCCAGGATCCTGCTTATGGAAGGGAAAAATTGAAATAAGGTTTTCCACAGCTTCAAAGCATCTGCTGCCTAAGGGATGTCTCTTGTTTTAGTTAATGGGACGGTTAACCCTGATCACGAACATATTTCTGACTCTTAATAAAAGTTGTTCTATTAAAATTAATGCTAAAAAAGGCAGGGACTCTTTTCATAGTCCAAATTCACGCAATTACTACTACTCCTATGAACTCATATTTCAGTTTTGCTTAAGTATGTGTCAAAGAAAAATAAGCAACGATATTGACCTCGGAAATCCATGACTTGAAATGCTAATGGATGGTAAGCATAATGAAAACATTTTTCAAGCTCTGTCTGTGACATAGTTTATGTTCATGTCTCTCTTGAGACTTGTATATAATCAAGATATGTTCAAGGATTTTATTTTGCAATTCTGCAGCACAACCTGTATCTATATTTAAACAGATTTGTCCAAGTAAAGAGCATTACAGGATACAATCTTTAATAATTTTATTTTGCTTTTATTGAATAAACAACTGAATAAATACAATTCAGAATAAAAGGATATATTTCTTAGTGGGGCTAATTATTTTTAAATTGCCACTTCCACAGCTCTCAAGATTATTCATTCAAAGGAACAGTGTATTTTCCCCACATCAGTACTGAGCCATTTGGCTTGATTATGCTCTAAAGGAGGATTAAAGGCTGAGGGATCCTGTCATTATTAATATTTTATAAGCTTAGAGTTAGGATTTTGTTTTGCTTTTAAATCATAGGGATAGAAAAATAATGAATCAGACAGCATGAAATTAGATAATTTTCTAGGAAAGCTGCCTTATGGTGGGTGACAATGTAAAATATTCTAAAGAAAGAAGCAGGTGCCTTATACGAGAAAGAACCACAGATGCATACACTAACTAGGTAACTGTTGATTGCTAACTATTAATATGGAATAAGAACACAATTGATTAACTACAGCTTCCTACTTTGTGAAGTATAAGAAAGAGGTAACCAGGGTTAGAATAATGGAGGCATCAGCCTGAGAGCTAAGCAATATATTTCACTGAAGATGTAGTTAACCTATTTTCATTTGCATTTTTAAAATATTAACAGTCCTGCTGTGCATATAGGTAGTGAGGAATAATATTCCCCTTCCCAATTGTAATTTTACAGTGTCCAATGGTGGCATCAAAGTGGATGATAATACTGTTTTTCTTACTTAGATTTTTACCTTTCTGTTCCTTTAACACCATCAGTTTGCATTCATAGCATTGCTTCCTCTTAATTTTATCTCATAACAGGTTGAGTGACTCGTTCTTAGTCACTCAAGAAGTGCCATGGTTAATGACTATTCCTTTTGCCTTGGTCACCTTAACTGTCCTGGAATAGAGGAGACCTCAAGTGTGCCCTTGGCAGAAAGAATCCCCAAACACAGCTAAGCTGGTTTATCACACTTTGAAGGAACTGCGGTAATGCACATTGCTGATTAAAGAAGGAAAGGAACATAATACAAGTCTATAATTATACAAACATTCCCCTGTGTCTATTCCCCTGCAGTTATAGACGGAAACTAAACTAAACTAAACTAAACTAACCCAAATCCAAATCCAAATCCAAATCCAAATCCAAATCCAAATCCATCCGTCCATCCATCCATCCATCCATCCATCCATCCATCCATCCATCCATCCATCTATCTATCTATCTATCTATCTATCTATCTATCTATCTATCTATCTATATCATCTATCTACATACACATACAAGACATACAGGTAGTTCTTAACGTATGACTACAATTGGACTGAATTTCCAGTCATAAGTTGTTACAGTGGTAAGTTAAGGAACCCACAGGACTGGATCCAGTCTTACAACATTTTTTCCAATACTCATTAAGCAAATCACCATACTCCTGAAAGGAATCGTGGTTTTAAGTGTGAATGGGCCAAAAAAAGAAAGCCTTCAGAAATTGCAGTCATGTGACCACAGGATCTTACAGAATAGTTCAAATGAATTTATGCCCATCACTTTATTTTGAATCTAGTAGTACAGTTAACTAATTAACATGTAGCTCAGTAGCCTACAATGGGGTCGTGAGGATTTCAGATTCCTTGAATGAAACAGCAGCTTATACTTATTAGATCAATCAACATATAAAGACCATGGTATGGAGAATTGCCAAAACCTCTATCTCTGCCCATGGGTTGGTAAGAAGAAAAGAAAAGAAGCAGAGGAAGCACAGCCTGCCTTTGTTGTATATTTATGCTGCTAATTTATGAACTTGCCATAACTATAATATTGAATGTATTTCATGTGCTTTAGCATTGAGCCTGAAACAAGTCGTTTTTGTTCCTAGTCTTCTACAATATGAATCCTTTAGCGTTTATGAAGCTCTATCAGCTAAAAATTTCTGCCAGAGGATTTGATTAATTATTTATGATTTACTAATGAAAGTGATTCAAGCAATTTTAATCTGCAGCAAGGTTTTTGCAAAATTATTACAAAATATTAAATAATATTTGATATCTGGGGAGGCAGAAAACAATGAGGCAACAGGTCAGATCACATATCATCATGTAGAACAGAGGAAAACAGTTTGTGGGCATTTTTTTGTAAATTAGTCCTGATTAATTAATCCTAATTCTCACTCACTCACTCAGAATGATATACAATACAATACTATGAAAAATATTTAGGGCCTTCAAATGAAGTTTTGGACAACAAAAATGTTTTTTGTCCTTTTTAGCCATTTTATTTTGCATTTGTAAAATGAATTCCATTGTGTACAAATAGCCAACCAATGTTGCACAAATCAGTTTAAATTTATATATCCTCTCACTTGGTTGTATTAAAGCTTAAATCTTTCTTAGGAAAAGCAACAGAAGAAATGAGAAACCGTGAATGATGATCTTTTATATTTTAACGATGAATATAATGTATCACTGATAACTGAGTTATTTATACATTGCTCATGTAACCTATTGTACTACTCATTATGTGCTTAAACAGATTCTTTAAGCAATTGTAGAAGGAGTCTCATGCTCCAAAGAACAGTGGAAAAATGCCAGCAATTGGAGAGGGGCCAACCATCATTTTATTAAGTTGGCAAGCAACAGATGAGTTATCATTCTTCTACTGTTAAGAATGAAGTGGGCCTGAGACTGGTCAATGAAGATTGATGATGAATACAGTGTATGTATACATTTGACTACTGACAAAGAATTGTTGGAAATAGTGACGAGTACATATATGGATAAGCAGGTGAGAGAATATTACGTAATTCATGGTACTTATAGACTTTGGGAAAGTTGAAGGCCAATCAAGCTTATTATTATTCTAATGGTTTGACCCCACATCGCACTTTAAATAGGGAGAGTGGCAAATACATTTATTGTGAGTATCCTTCCACAAGTGCATTTTGTCTTTAAATTTAAACCACTACCAATCCTACTGCATGCATCTGTTTTTCAGACTGAAAAAGCCATTAAAAGAAACAATTATGTAGAGAGAAGTGTTTGATACTCCTTCTATTTGACAGAGTGTAAGATATTACAATTAACTTGCTTTCTCAACAGATAGTGGAGGAAGTGGAGAGTCTAGTCATTACATTTATTCTTACAGCAGTATGTAAACAATGTAATAAAAGACTAGGCAGAGACTTACATTGTGAAAACATCAAGAGTGTCTCCAGCAGCTCTTGCCATCTCAAAATAGGTTTGCAGAATGTTGACCGTTCCTGAGAGTGCTTCATGTCCACACCCACAAAAGAGAGCAACCCCAGCATACAGCAAGATGGTGGCAATCAGAGAGGCATAGGGAATGCCCCCCAAGCACTTGATACAGCATTCAAAACAACCTGGGGAGAGAAGAGTGTACTTAATAAATGACAACATTCTGCTGCCTCAAAACAAGTTTTTTTTCTTTACTTCTGGTATTTCTTTTAAGCCTAGATAGATGTTATGCCTAGGTCACCTGAAATAGCTTGTGTGAAACCAGATCTCCCCCTCCCCCCACCAAAAATTGGAAAACTGCATGGCTTGTGGAATGGTTTTCCATCCTTGACGATAAGCGACACCAATATTTTCTGAAGAAAATAAAGAAACATTCTGAATCTGTTTCTGCTTTGCTTTCATGTTGCAGTATTGTTTGTGTCTATGTGTGTTCTGGGAATATCTATGTGAATATTTTATGTGAATATCTTACTGCATCTTCCACCGTCCAGTACGATCCCACAGAGTTGGCCTCCTCAGGGTGCCGTCGGCCAGGCAGTGTCGGCTGGTGACCCCCAGGGGGAGAGCCTTCTCTGTGGGAGCGCCTTCACTCTGGAATGAGCTGCCCCGGAGCTTCGCATAATCCCTGACCTCTGGTCCTTTCGACGCGCCCTAAAAAGTTGGCTTTTCCAGCAAGCCGGCCTGGCCTGTTAATTTTAACTTATTTTAATTGTATTGTTTTTTTTAAAATTCGGTTTGGGGTTTTTTTTTTTTGGATATGGATTTAATCTTTTTTAACTTTTGGGATGTGTGTTTTTTAATGTTGTACGCCGCCCTGAGTCCTTTGGGAGAAGGGCGGCATATAAATCCAAATAAACCAAACCAAACCAAACCAAACCAAACCATAAAGATACATTGTGCACTTTGTTTTCTTTGTTGATGACCAATTTTATCCCATTGTGTTCACTTTTTAAAGTGATATCCAGATGACAGATTTCCCTTTCATAGTTTTCCAACATTCCATTCAATTGGAAAAAATGTTCTTATAGTAGACACTAGCATGCCATTTGCAATGTATTAAAAATTAATGGATGTGCCCCCTGATGGCACCATAAGGAATCTTAAAAAAGATTATTTCAAACCACCAGCATTTTAAATTGTCACAAGATGTTTATTAAAGGTAAGTGATCACCAGAAACAATGAATAGCTGTTCATAAAATTCCTGTTCATGGTGGCTGGAAAGTCAGGAAGATATAATCTCAAAAGCTCTATAAAGTATGAATATGCTGAAGAGGTTATCACAGACAGTTCCCTGAATGTATAATTAATCAGCTGAGGTATCTTATGGGCCAAGAGCTTAGTTGATGAGAATGTATGCATTGGACATTATTTCTGGTGTTGAATTTGTATTGAATAACAGACAATGTTTGAAATTGTGATTTACTTCAGTATAATATATTTATACTATACAATCATAATTAATGTTGAATTTACATACTGTTATTCAAGGAATCACTTTTTCTAAAGATTTATTGCTCAGTAAATACCTACTTGCTTAAAGTATAATCTGCTTGTAGAATTTTATTTGGAATGCTTATACTACTCAAGGTATTAGGAGAAATAATATGATTCATATTGAATTACAACCATAATGCAACATAAAGAAGTTTGTGATGTTAGTTGAAAATAAAGAACATAAGTGCATTTTAAAATGCACTATATATCCTGACCTGAGATAATGCACATGCCCTTATATTAACTATTGTCCTTCTTTTTTAAAAAAATCAGTACATTCCTCCCACTACCTTTATAAAAAGATGAGAGTGGGTGAGTGGGATGTGATCAAAAATTGTCTGCCTAACTGGCATGCCTTCCTCTGGTATGAAAAAGGATCTGCACACAAATATTTTAGTAGACATTACATCAGACAATCTCTGTTACTAATATGGAACAAAATTAAACATGACCACTATACCAAAATACCTATTTGGCTATCTACGATGGAAGCATACATGCACCCAAATTTAATCAATATGGAAAATATCGTCACATATAAAGAGTTATTGAACAGACAGGGGGAGCTCAAAACTAGATTAGAACTGACATCACTAGGAGTACAAGTAGAATGGTGGTCTTAAACAATCAAGGTATGCACAGAATAGGAAGAACGAAGGTATTGCCAAAGACTACACAATATTAATTAATTTAATTTATTTATTTATTAAACTTCTAGACCGCCCCCTCTCCCCGAAGGGACTTTAAACTTTTATTTTTTATTTTTTATAAATTTTATTTTGTTTGTACAAACTTCACATCTTTGCAACACATTACATTTTTTTACCTATCTGTTGTGTCTGTTTTATCTATACCAATAAATCTTTTATAACTATGACTTCATATATTTGTGCATTTACATTTTCATACACTTTTTTCATTCTATACATAATATTCTATATGTTCTATGTATAGCAGTTTTTACTACATTTATGTCATTTTGTATAACTTATATTTAATCTTTTATAACTATGATTTCATATATTTGTGCATTTACATTATTTCATACATTTTATTTTCATTCTATATGTAATATTTTTTTTATTGAAAAAGTTTTATACAGACAAATTTTCCCCCTTTTAACCCCCCAAACATACAGTATAAATCACATACAGATACTATGCCCCCTCCCCTCCCTCCAGCCCCCCCCCCAAAAAAATTCTCATTCAAATATTATACCAAATACTATAGATAAACTTTTGATACAGACAGAAAACAGACTGATCAAAGTACTGTATAGATTCTTGTTGGAATATAAGCTAGAGGAGGAACATGTCAAAGAAACCATGGTTGCCTGGGCGAAAAATTTCGGTTACAATGTGGAATTGTCTCAGTGGGAAAAACTTTGGATACTTAATCAGAAACTAACATTGGCTACGGCGTATAAAGAAAATCTTTATAAGATGTTCTACAGATGGCATCTCCCCCAGCACGGCTTTCCAAAATGTTCAAAAATCTGGCCCCAAACTGTTGGGAGTGTAAAAAAAGGCACTTTCTATCATATGTGGTGGACATGCAATGAGGCAAAAAAATTTTGGAAAATGATTCAATCATGGCTAGAACAAATGGTGGGAGAACAAATTATGTTTAAACCAGAAACTTTTCTCCTAGGCATAATACCGGAGGGGTTTAAGAAAGATACACTTTATCTAATTATACATATACTAACTGCAGCGCGCATAACCTATGCACAGTATTGGAAAAAAGAAAATACACCATCAGAGCTACATATAATCAGAAAAGTGTTGGCCTGTGCAGAAGCAGATAGTCTCACTCTTGAACTTAAAAATAAAGGGGAATCAGAATATTTTGAAGTATGGAACAGATTTTATGATTGGTATAAGACAAGATGACAAAACTGGAACAAATGTATATATTGTGATTCGACAGAAAGACAGACAATGTATTAAGTAGATTAACTGTTAATGGTTGAAACTAGCTGTATATAATGTGAATGTATGGTCACTCCGACTCCGCGGTATTGCATTGTTTTAAATGTAAAAATACTAAAAATATATTTTAAAAAAATTGTCTGCCTAAGCTTCCATCTGAAAGTAGGGGGTGGGATCTAGCTTTGTTTCATATTTTACATATACAGCAAAATTATATTATTGAAAATATTAAGCATACTGCACACATAAATGGCCAATCAATATATTTATGTTCTGCTGTCTTATACATTTCATTCACCCAAATACATCATTACAGATTTCAGTATACCCTGATAACATAGAAAAATGGCCTTTTACAATATTTTAACAAAATGCATTGCATATTTCTAAAGTGGGATAACAGGAAAAACAAAAATAACAATTATGCATTCTTTAAATTGCAAGTTACAGATGTTGTGTTTAACAAGTATATAAGCGAATATATTGTAAAATAAGCAAATACTGTTATCCATTTTCCATTCCACCGAAATCTCATACCAAAGCAGTTTTTTAGTTTTCTTTTTTTAAAAAAAAAAAATTTCAATGGCAAAATGTTGTACTTTTTACAAAACAAAGCCCCTCACAAGCTTCAGTCACCCAACGCATTCCAAACAGAGGTGATATTCAAACAGGTTCTGAACAGTTCTGGAGAACCGGTAGCGGAAAGTTTGAGTAGTTCGGAGAACCGGTAAATACCACTTCTGATTGGCCATGCTCCCATCTGTTCTCTACTTCTGAGTCCGAGCTGTTCGGGATGAAATGGGGATTTTGCAGTATCCTTCCCCTGAAGTGGGATGGGAATGGAGATTTTACAGTATTCTTCCCCTGCCACACCCACCAAGCCACTCCCACAGAACTAGTAGTAAACATTTTTGAATCCCACGACTGATCCAAAATTGCCTGCAGTAGAACCTCTGGTCACAAATGCTTCTGACAACAACTAAATTGGATTCCAACCAAAAAATTAACAAATTTTTTTCGTGGGCAATTTCCCCTTCCGTGCCATTTTTTTGTAAGCACCAAATTTCCAAAATTAGGTTTGGGTCATGACCAAATTGGTTTGAGACCAAAATTATGGAACAAATTATGGTTGTGACAGGAAAGAATGAAGGAGGCTACAGGCTCATTTGCCCTCAGCTACGGGACCTCCTTTCATTCTCTGCTGCCTGAACGAGTGAAGGAGGCAGACAGAGAATGAAAGGAGATCACATAGCCGAGGCAAAGGAGCCTGCAGCTTCCTTCCTTCACACGTCAGGGCAATGGAAGGGGGCTTTCTCGCACACCTTTGGAGAATGAAAGAAGGCGTGCAAGAAAGCCCCCTCCCAACCACTGCCTGAATGTGTGAAGGAAGGAAGCTGCAGGCTCATTTGCCCTTGGCTACGCGACCTCCTTTCATTCTCTGCTGCCTGAACAGACAGAGAACGAAAGGAGGTCTCAAAGCAGAGGCAAAGCAGCTTCCTTCCTTCCTTCACACATTCAGGCAATTGGTGGGGGGGGGGCTTTCTCACACAACTTTGGAGAAAGAAAGAAGGCGTGCAAGAAAGCCCCCCCATTATCCCCCAGAGGCAGAGCGATTGATGAGCCAGCCAATCAGTGAGCGGTGGCCAGGGAAAACATTGTGTGGACGGGCAGGGCGAGCGAGCGGCGATCAGATGGGCAGGGGAGCAAGTGAATGAGCAGCAACCGGACGGGTGGGGGAACGAACGAGCGAGCGGCAAATAGTTTAATAAATTAAATAAGCATTTTTTTGCTTGCTAGAAATAATATGGAAATCCATTTGTACTACACATAAATGCACACACACACACACAAACACACACACACACACACACACACATCTATGTCAAGTAATCTTAATTTTTCTCTTTATGTATAGCCTGTAGAAAAAACAACAAACCGACAAAAGAACTATGGTTGGTAATAAAAAAATAGTCTTGTTATCCAAGAGGCCAAAGAGTAAATTTACTAAGAACTCAGGCAGAATGCCCAGCTATAATAACATTGTTCTCAGTTTGGCAGTGCACAGTAGTTTCTTCAGTTACCAGTAAAACATAGAAAACCAATTAACACATAATGGGCTTTTAATGGGCTTTCCCTTGAGAAGAAACAGAAATATGTAATGCACAAATATCCATTCATATTTCATAACAGGCTTCCAACATATTTTAAGAAAAAATAATAGAAGACCATACAGAAAGGAGATCTGAGAATTTTTATCTTGATCCAGTTACTATAATTAAAAATTAAAAGAACTATTTTAGAATAAGTATTGGGGTTGTTTATATTCAGTTTTGGTTTTGGGGTTAGATGGAGACAACTCAGCACTGTGAAGTTCATTATCAGAAAGACATGGAAAAGACACACCATCAAATTTGAGTTAGGAATGAGCAGACATTCAAATCAAGACAAAAAAACTGCTTATGAAAACTGTGTATGCATATTTTTGAATCATATAAGAGCTATACGATCATGGACAAAGAGACAGTTGTGTTAGAGTTGCAGACAGATGCAACTTTATATTCTCTGAGGCACTTCTTTTCCTTTGAATCTAGAGAGCTGAAGAGGCCTGACTTGAATTGTGATTGTGTTCCACAATTTGGGCAACTATGGCAACTTTATGACTCATTGACTTCTGAGAGTTGAAATTCACAGGTCTTAAGTTGCCGTAGTTGCCCACACCTGCTGTTACCTACACAAGTAGATACTCTTCCAAAACAGAACTGAGAGTTTTTGACCAGAGCCTTTGACCATTTTTATTTTTGAAAAATCTTTTTAGGATATATTGTAATTTGCAGGATAACTTACCATCTGATTTGCAGGAACATGAAGGTTTTAATATTACCTTGACTTATTTTGTTATTTTATTTGTACCTCTTATTTTCAACAGTTGTGAGCTTGCTGTTTTCAGTACACACTGTACACACAGACAAGTGAAACAAAAATAAATGTATATATTATTATAATATTGTCCTATATTTTAATGATAGTGTTAATAATTCATGCATTATTAGACATGTTGTTATGTTTTCTTCCTGTCCACTCCCATGTCTCGTATCTTCTCAGCCCTTAGTTTCTGTAGTATCACAGTGCCTTTAAAGTCTGTAATAAACAGATGCCTGGGTTGAAAGTTTAATTCAAATTCTGTTTTCCAAAAATACCTTTTCCACATAAGCCTTTTAATATATGCACACAATTGATGAAAGGCAATTCTTGTCTTTACTGCCCAATCAAGGATGAATTGAGCATCTAAAAAGAAAGACTGGCTTGCATTTGTCCAAAAATAGCCTCTGCAATAAACTCCGAACATGTTCTGACAACCAAACGTTTACTGATGCCTACAAGGAATTAATTTAGCTGTACTGAATTTATTTCGAATTTGATGGTATGGTTGTTGCCTTCCTTTGCTTGTTGCGTCTTTCCTGAATAAACTCCTGTTTATATCTAAAGATTCATGGGTTTAATAAGGGAATTTCTCATTTAAAATCCTTCCATGTGCAACACCACATATTTCAGAGTTATCTTTTAATAATGAATGAAACTTTATACGTGCAATGTCAATTATGAAGCTTGCAAGTTTAGAGTCCATGATGAGCTTGGTTTATTAAACTAACTAAAGGATAAATGGAACAAATGAGTATTGGTAGACAGTAAATATCTGGAGGCATAAAGAGTTTATATAATTTTGATATAGAGAGTCAAATAGATACATGTTTTATAATTGGTATAGCTAAAAGAAAGAAAGGTGCACATGGCTTAATTAACATTCCAAACCCACTAGTTTAGCTGAGAGCTTGAAGATGCATTCAGGTATGTTACTGAGTTCTAATTCTCCTCATAGTTAACCTGTGTGATCAACAATAGGCAATTCTAGGAGCAACATTCCAATATTTTGGGGGAATAAATGTTGTCCACTGTTGTTCTAAAGAAATAACATTCAGTAGAAATCTTGAGTTTTTTATAAGGTTTAAAACTAAGGCTTATGTAGTAATTACAATATTCCATGGTTCTAAACAAAAGTAATTAGTCAAGTGTTTAGTTTACACAGATTCAACATGAATTCACAGTAGAGCAAATCTACCATGCAGGTTTCAAAAATATTAATTCTCTTCTGTGCAGCTCTAATCATAGAGTTACCATGTAGAAAGTGAATCTTGTTTATTCAGTCCAAGGCACCAGCCTTTGTGGAAGTCTCTAGTGACACAAGGGCGTGATTACACTATCTGTAGCAACTACTTTTTAATATAAATTTTCTTGCTAGCATGGGTGAATGTATTTCCTGTTATTATATTTATTTTGAGGGTTTTTAAACAAATAATGTAAGTTATTCGGTAGCCTTCTGTGTCTTGTCCCGAGTAGATGCTTTGAAAACAAGGACTCTTTAAACAAAATCGTGCCAGGAGCAATAAAATCCATTTCACACTGAATTATATTATACTTTTGCAATCTAACATTTCCATCCTTATTTCAGATACCTATTTGTTATCCTTATTTAGCCCAGAAAGTAATATCCGGGTTCTTCTGGCATGAAAGCAAGGTAAATCAAAGAGGTTTGGCCTTATTTGATTACAGTTAAGGAAAGCTTAAATGTCCCTGTTTGCTTGGGTTCAAAGAACTAATTCAACGTTTTACAAATCTACAAGCAGCTGACAAGCAGTGTATTTTAATTTTTTTACCCAAAAATGTTTTAGCCAAATATGGACAAAATGTTATGTCTGTGCATTTCATTTTAATTAAATCTTACATTTGAAACAAGTGTTTAACAGCATCCACTTGTCTCACAATAAAAACTGCTTGTCTATTGGCATGAAAACAAAGCTAAACTACAATATATCTGCTGTATCTACATAAGCAGTAAGAAACATCACAAGAAGGAAAAATTTCTACTCTGGAATAAAAGCATTTACCCTACCGCCTATTTGTTGATCTGTTAGAATTATTAATGGCCATGCAGCTAAAATGAAATGGCTGTCTCTTAATTCCACCTGTCCCTGGGGATCCATCTGCAATCCCACTAGATTCCAAGTCTCCACTATTACACATCATTTGGCAAGGTCTAGGAAGTACCTACCCTATGGCATAGCCTCCCCTCTCCCTCAAGATATGGCAGTTTCTAATCTCTTTGCTTTCTAGGAAGGCCATTATCACGTTATATTTTCTGTTATATCAGGACGGGAGGTAAGCCTGCATTTTTTGCCTATGTTTTTCTTGATGTAATGTTATAGTGCAGGTGATGTGTTTAGAATTTTAGTCTTGTGTAGTATTAGTGTTTCTTTTAGTATTTGTGTACTTGTTTAGTATTTATGTGTAGGGATGCGGTGGCTCAGTGGCTAAGGTGCTGAGCTTGTTGATCAGAAGGTCGGCAGTTCAGCAGTTCAAATCCCTAGCACCATGTAACAGAGTGGGCCCCCATTACTTGTCCCAGTTCTGCCAACCTAACATTTCGAAAGCATGTAAAAATGCAAGTAGAAAAATAGGATAAACTTTGGTGGGAAGGTAACAGTGTTCCGTGCCCCTTTGGTGTTTAGTCATGCCGGCCACATGACCACGGAATTGTCTTTGGACAGCCCTGGCTCTTTGGCTTTGAAATGGATATGAGCACCGCCCCCTAGAGTCAGGAACGACTACCACATACATGCGAGGGGAACCTTTACCTTAATATTTATGTACCCATATGTAAAGTAGAGAAAGTAGAAGCTGACAACCTGAGGTGATTAACAGAACCTTTTAATAACACAGGCTTGCAACAACCAATACAGGAGAGAAGCGGGAGCTGTCCCTGCTTGACAGCTATTTATATGGAGCTGTCAAGCAGGGTAGCCAATCATCGAACAGGACTTGCCCGCTTTCAGCCAAGCTGCGTCTTATCCAATCAGATGCAGCTTGGCTGTTGCCGGCATACAAACAGGGAACCTCTGACGTCACTGCCAGAACTCTACACCATACATTTTTCAAATAAATAAACAAGCAATACATTTTTTTTCCAATCATATCATCTTATCTTTGAAATATTTCATGAAATGGATAGTGGAGAAATTGTTGCAACATTATTGTTACAAAGTAAAATAGGTGTAATTTAAAATCTTGCTGACAGACCCTTTTAGTCAGAAATTCCCCAGTAAATATATTTAGGATAGCTAGGCTATATCTCCTGACACATTTTAATCTCTCTAGCTATTGATTTTTGTTCCTTCTACTAAGGATTTTTTTTCTTTAGAAATACTGCCTAAAGCCCCAAAATATAATGTAAATCTTATATTAACCCTGAATCAAAAGAGGTACTTTGTAAGTATAAATTCTCCTCCTCTCTTCCTTGAGCACTGTCTTCATTGAGGGCCACATCAGGGTTGTGTTTGACCTCAACCTAGGGGGTTGGGGTGGGCTGGGCTGGATGGGTGTAGCCAGCTTGACATCACTCCTGTCAGAGACGCCTGTGGTGGCCAGAGCACTCTGCCAGCGATAATGGGCTTCCTACATCCGTTTTTGACTTCTACAGCTTCCTGCAACCCTCTGCCAGTTAAAATGGAGCTTGGGAGGGCAGCACGCGGGTCTCCTGAGCTCCATTTTCACTGGCAGAAGGTTACAGGAGGCCGTGGCAGCTGAAAACAGAGCTCAGGAGCCCGTTTTCACTGGCAGAAGCACCGAAGGCCGGTCCTTCGCTGTTTCCAGGGTGGCCCCGTGGGCCAAATCTAAGTACCCCGTGAACCGGATTCAGCCCCCAGGCTTTGAGTTTGATACCCGCGTCATAGAATAAAAACTAGTTACCTATGTCTACTGATTCCCAATATGGAATGAATATTGCCACCTGTTGGTCAATATAATTGTAATCTACTGTACATGTCAGAAATAATAGGATGTTTCTATAGAATTAAAAATTCCTAATGGGAAAACAATGAATAATAATAATAATAATAATATATTTATTTCTTAGCCGCACCCTCTCCCGAAGGACTCGGGGCGGCGTACAACAAAACATACGAAATAAATATGTAAACAAAACAAACATAAAGCAAAAACATACACTGAGACATACACAAGGAGGAGGTCGATTGATAAAAACAATTAAAATACAAAATATAAAACCCCTAGAAATTAAATATAATTAAAATACCCGGTTAAAAACCCGTCAGGAGCGATATGGTTAGATCAAAGTTGAGCCAGGCCAGCTGCTTGGAATAGGTGGGTCTTAAGCTTAATACGGAAGGAGCGGAGGTCAGAGGTATTCCTAATATCCGGGGGGAGGTCATTCCACAGGGCTGGGCCCGCCACAGAGAAGGCTCTACTCCTAGGCGCCGCCCCACGACATTGTCTAGCGGACGGCACCTGGAGGAGCCCCTCTCTGTGCGAGCGAATTGGTCGCAGGGATGTATGGGGCAGAATACGATCCCGCAAGTAACTAGGTCCTAAGCCATGGAGCGCTTTAAAGATAGTTATCAAAACCTTGAAACGCACCCGATAGACCACAGGAAGCCAGTGCAGCTCGCGCAGGAGCGGTGTCACATGGGAGTACCTAGTACTCCCCATAATTACCCGCGCGGCTGCATTCTGGACCAACTGAAGCCTCCGGGTGCATTTCAAGGGAAGCCCCATGTAGAGAGCGTTACAGTAGTCCAAGCGAGACGTCACCAGCGCATGAGTGACTGTGCGCAAGGCATCCCGGTCCAGTAGGGGGCGCAATTGAAGCATTTTTGGCATAAAAAGCTAGTAGTGGAATAAGAACCACAGTAGCTTGAATAAGAGCAATGCAGCTTCTGTCTAAGCAAGGCTATACTTGTACAGGCTAGACATCCAAGGGATCCAAGATACAGTAGATGTAGGTACATTCATAAAAAATGCACATGCACAAGATGTTGAAAATGTGTTCCTTTTAAATAAAACTCCTACTTAGTCACAGCAGAAATACCACAAGCCTGCATTCTTCCACGAGAGGCAATGCAGGCACAATAATGTTCCTTCCTTATGTAGGACAGATCTAATGGAAACAAACCACTTTGTCATTACGTAACCTCACATTCCTTAATAGCTGACATTAGAAGCATCTACAGACATCTCAAATATAACATCACCAAATTTAGAAAAAGAGCTCTGTTGCCGAACATTTTCTTAGTCATAAACGCCTAGCAATTTTTACTATGTTTGAGTATCATATTGCCAGATTTAGAATTTTCTATAGAGAGATACAGCTGCTATCTTCCCTTCCCTCCCATCTCTTTCCAATAATCTATTGTACTGAGCTGATTATATATTGTAGGGGCTGAATCTGCAGAGCTGCCCTAGAGCAACAACTGTAATTACAGAAAGGTCAAAGATTGGATTGTATCATGCTGCCCTTTTTGCAAACACAGAATACTACCAAGCTCTCAGGATGCTACTGTCAGGAACTACCTCAAAGAGCACCGAGCAAACAAATGCTGGAATGGGAGTGTGTGTGTGCGTCCATGCCGGAAACCGGAAGAACAGCCGCCCAGTGTGCATGCGCGCACTGAGAAGATGATCTTCTGGTTTCCGATGTGTGCTTGTGCCCCGGCCAGCTAGTCTTTGTGCACACATGCATGCCAGAAACCAAAAGACCAGATGGCCAGTGTGAATGCACACGCCAGAAACCGGAAGACCAGAGGGTCACGCATGCATGTGCACTGAGTGGCTGCTCTTTCAGTTTCCGGTGCCCCCACACATATCAAGCCCAGTTGGCTGGTGCGCCAGAACCCAGAAAAGTGACAGGCGACAGCTCCATTTGCCTGGAGAGATGGTTCTGTGTGCCACTTCCGGCACACGTGCCATAGGTTCGCCATCATGGTATTAGGCTGTTCATCCTCACCCTTGTTCTCACTTCCTGATTTACCTTTCTGGCTTAAATGGAGGTAGATGGGAGACCCATTCTATTTTCCTTTCCTAATAAATTGAAATTATATTCAAAGAATCCAAATACCACAACCCTTATTTTCATAGACTACTTGGAGGAAGTTTGAAATAGAGGCTACTGACCAGTGGAAATATGTGTAAGTTACCCTTTTTTACATGGCATCTGCATGATATCATTATGCAAATAATGCAAGGTGTATCAATATATCATCATTTGTGTAAAAGACATCAATTTGAAAATGGCATTAACTTAGTCACTTAATGATAACATTACCTAAATGATTTCATGAATGAAGACAATCAGTCTATTCCATATGAAGTCCATTCCCCATGGAGATCCAGTAAATGTTTCACTCAAATCAGCACTTTCAAGAATTCTAAACCATTCCTCTGTATGCCAGGAGTTCCTAAACTTTTTACCATCATAACCACATTTAGTGTAATCTAAATGCATAAGCCTTACAAATGTAATGTATGTGCCTTAAAAATCCAAACACCAAAATGCACACAAATGAGCAACAAAAACAATGTAATGAAATTTTGCGGAAAGTGCATTGATTGTAATTGTGATATGACCACAATTGAGCCCAGTTTGTGTCACTAAGCAAGTCAGTTATTAAGTGACTTTTGCCCCATTTTGTTATCTTTCTTGCCACAGTTAAGTGAATAATTGCAACTATTAAATTAGTAACATGATTATAAAGTGAATCCCCATTGCTTTTACTTATCAGAAGGTTGCAAAAGGTAATCACATGATCCCAGGGAATCGCAACCATCATAAATATGAACCAGTTACCAAGCTTCTAAATTTTGATCATGTGACCATGGGGATGCTGCAACAGTCATAAGTATGAAAAACAGTCATAAGCCCTTTTTTCGGTGCTGTTGCAACTTTGAACTGTCACCAAATGAAAGGTTATAGTTATTACTTGTAACTAAAAGGTTCTTCATACCTCTCTTGGACTCCCTCTGTATCTCCTCCAAGTAGGGAGGTACACCTCACAGTCTGGGAAACACTTGCGTACTCCCTCCATGAGGCTCTATCACACAGCTACACCCTGCCACATAATTGGCCTATTAATCTTCTGATAGTATTTTTGCTGTGATGATGCTTTAAATATTGTAACAAGCTTACAGTAGACCTCAGGACTCATTGTTAATTGGTTCTGGGAAGTGTGATGAGTACAAAAAAAAAAAAAAATTAGTAGCAAATTTTTTCCCATAAGTAATAATGTAGTGAGTCGGCAAAGCAGCCAACACCAACAAGTTCTAGCTTATGCATTGAGTACCAAACAAATGATGAATACTCTGACAAAAGTTTCATGTCAAAATGTATTGAGTTCCAAATTTGATGAGTTTCAAAGGATTTGAGTATTAGGGTACCACTGTAGTTATATTTGAGCAGACCTTAAATAAAACTGAGCAGCAACTGCAGGTTTGGAACTAATTTGTATTTATTTGTGGACATGAATTAATAAATTAAATAATTCTCTGACAAGACGCTGTTCCTAATAAAATGTGTATGGTAGAGTCTCCAACCTGATATTCTTCATATTTAGTAAATTTCAATATAAGGCTGACTTTTAATAACTTTCAAAGATATGTGTGTGTGTGTGTGTGTGTGTGTGTGTGTGTGTGTAAATAGTCGTCAACTTATCACCAGTCACTTTACAACTGTTTGCAGCTATGATGGATTTCAAAAAATCTACTTACAAACCATCTTTGATGTTATGATTGCTGCCTCGCTCTAAACATGGGATCAAATTTCAGTTGCTTGGCAACCAACTCACAACCAAATGCGGCATTCCACAAGCCTATGACCACAATTTATGAAGGTTTTTTTTTTTTTTACATTTTCCAGCAGAAAATGGCTAACCCCACACATTGGATATGCTGGGTTCACTTAATGGTTATGTGATTCGCTTAAAGACTGTGCTTACTCACTTTACAAACCAGTTGTCCAATCAAGTCTGGTCATGTGGTGACTCATTTAACAATTGCAATGACTTATGACCAAAATTCCAGGCTCAACTGAGAGCGTAAATTGAAGGCTCTGTGCATATACAGATACACAGAAAAACATGAAATAACTTCTTATGTATTCTTAGGATTGGATCTAGCAATACATCAAGAATATATTAAACTTTGTTTAACTATTGTAACATATAGCATACGCATTCTGAGATAATAACAAAAAGATGCAAGATTGTACAACCTCAGACATAACTGGTGTGCAACGTGGTGTTTCTCCTGGATTTGCAACTCCTGCTGAAACAGCTGGTGCAGTCACAGCTAGGAGAGTCTGCGCAACTCCATATTGTGTGCCATTTGCAAACTTTCTTGGATCATAAGTCCCTGCTCTCAGTCCTGTAAGCCCTGACCATTTCATACCTGGGCTATTGCAACGCACTACCTGGGGCTACCTTTGAAATGTATTCTATAACTAGTGCAGAATAAAGTGGTACAGGCAGTTTTTGGGGCTGCTAGGATGACCATGTTACACAAGCTGCATTGGCTGCCAGTTTGCTTCTGGGCGCAATTCAAGGTTTTAGTCATTGCCTTCAAAGCCTTTTGTGCCATAGGTCAAGGTTATCTGAAGAACCATGAAACCCCAATGGGATTGGCCTGCTGTATCCATGCTGGCAGAGGTGGAAGAGGAGGAGGAGCTTCCGGGGCAATGGAGGGACCTTCCTAGAGCTCCGTAATGATGGGGCTCCCTGGCAGGGATAGCAGGCGCTTTCGGCCCCCACCGGTCATTTTGGGGACCGTGAGGGGGTCAGTGGTAACCCTGGCCGTCTTTGAGAACCAACTGTGACCTGGGGGGGATAGCTGAGACCCGGGAAAATCAGACAGCCAGATGGACAGGAGATGGAGGATTGCGAGAACGCTGAGGCTGAGCCACGGCAGCGGAAAAACCAGAAATGTGACTTGCATGGCTGCCAGGATGGCGAGACAGCTGAGAAACAGAGGAACGGAAGAGCGGAGGAGCGTTTCCATGAGGGAGCGAGTCGGTGAGGAGGAGAACAACTGTTCGGGGGCGGTGTGTGGGCCCCCGGCGACGGCGATGATGGCGGCACCGGCAGAGATGGCATTGAAACATCGGGTGCCATATTTCCTTCCATCTCTCTAACCGCGGTGAGCTGCCTATTCAGGAGGCCGAGGGCCGGAGAGGAGCTGTGGGGATTTAAGAAGCAGGCCAGGGGGGGCCGCCGGAGGCTTTGGGCGACCCCAGAAGATCAACAAGGCATGAAACTGGCCTTGGCACGTCGCCTATCCCCCCCCCCCGCGGATTTCCGATTTAAGCACTTTAAGAATTTTAAGAACTTTAAGAACTGCCTCTTTAAGCACTTTAAGAACTTTAAGAACTTTAAGAACTGCCTCTGGGCCTCGATGGAGGACTATTTCCGATTTAAGCACTTTAAGAACTCTAAGAACTGCCTCTGGGCCTCGATGGAGGTCTATTGACTACCATGGTTCGGCGTTGTAGGCTTCCTCTCTCCTTTTATTTATCCATTTACATCTTGGCCTTTTCACATGTATTTACATCCTGGACCTGCCATAGCCATAGCTATCATCATCATAATCTACTCAAGGGTTGATATTTTACAACTGCGAGGGTCCCCCCTGTCACAGGTATGCCCCCCCCGCCCTGGTGAGGGCACACCTCGATGAAGGGTTTATTGACCCAGAGAGGTGGAGGAAGCGGGGGATCAGGGGTTTTTTAGTAAAATGTTTTTTAAAATTTTTAAGGAGTTCCAGAGAGGGGGGGAGGGTTACTCAACCTGGGGGTATGGATATAGCCAGGTCAACAGGTGGGAGCAGGATGGAGGCGAGCGGAGTGGGGGAGGTGAAAGGTTACAGCATTCCTATGGGGGGGAATCCGATAACGACGGTCGTAGGGAGGGGCAGGCGCGAGGACACCAGAAGAACACATAGTCGGTTGGGAGACCGGGGCTGTTGGACACGCCCGGTCGCTTGTACCAACCCCCGCAGTCTAGGTGGACAGGATCGGCAGAGCCTGGGCCTTAGGCTGATGTTATGTAATGCGAGGTCCGTGGTTAATAAGGCCCCCCTCATCAGGGACTTGATCTCAGAGGGGGAGCCGGACCTCGCAGGAATAAAGGAAACCTGGTTGGGCCTGGAGGGGGGGTTGCCCCTCGGCGAAATGTGCCCTCCAGGTTACCGGGTGTTCCATCAGCCACGGGCCCAGGATAGGGGCGGTGGGGTAGCGATAATCATCCGGGAAGATTTGACTCCGAGAGAATTCACTGTGTCGCAGACATCCGGTTGTGAGTCTCTGGGTGTGAAATGGGGCCCAGGGAGACAGTTGGGTCTGTTGATAGTATACCTGGCTCCCCGCCATACATCAACGTCCCTGCCCGGACTCCTCGAGCTGATCGCGGAGATGGCGGTTGAGACCCCCAAGCTACTAGTGATGGGGGACTTCAACCTGCCGTCGACGGGAGAGGCATCCGAGGTAGCCCGGGAATTCATGGCTTCCATGACAGCCATGGATCTGACTCAAGTAGTTCGGGACCCCACACACGAAAGAGGCCACATACTGGATCTTGTGTTTGTCTCCGACCAGTGGACGAGTGATCTGGGTATAGGGAATTTAGTCATCACGCCCCTGTCATGGTCAGATCACTCACTTCTCCAACTGGACTTCCCTGGTGCTACTCCCCGCCGCGGGGAGGCGGAACCAGATTGTCCCAGATGGTTCCGCCCCAGGCGTCTGATGGAACCAGATAGGTTCCAGGCGGAGCTTGGGCCACCTCCTGCAGACCTGTCCCGCTCCCGGGCAGAGGACCTGGTGGCCGCGTGGAATAGTGCGGCCGCCGGAGCCTTGGACCGGGTTGCGCCTTTGCGGCCTCTCCAATGGCAACGATCGACCCGGGCCCCCTGGTTTAATGGGGAGCTAAGGGCAATGAAACGCCATAGGAGACGCCTAGAGAGCAAGTGGAGATCCTCCCGCTCCGAATCCGATCGAACACAGGTAAGAGCCTACTTAAGGACCTACCTTGTGGCAATAAGGGTGGCCAAGCATCAGTATTGTGCCACCCTTATAGCGTCCGCAGAGAACCGCCCTGCCGCCCTGTTTCAGGTGACCCGCTCCATGCTGTCGCAGGGACAGCGGGATCCCCCGTTGCAGGGCAGGGCAGAGGAGTTTGGGGAATACCTGCAGGATAAAATTGATCGGATCCGGAGGGAGTGGACCCACTCCAGTGTTCCAGAGGGGGCGTCCGAGGCTAGTCTTGAGATTCCATGCTGGGAGGAGTTTGACCCTGTTGTCACCGAAGATTTGGACAGGTTGCGCGGGCGACTGCGAGCCACCACATGTTTATTGGACCCGTGTCCCTCCTGGTTGGTACTGGCTTCCTGGGAGGGTACACGAGGCTGGCTACTGGGGCTGGTGAACGTTTCGTTGGGTGAGGGCCTTTTACCTACCGCCTTGATTATCTAGACCCGCGCCAGTCCGGCTTCCGGCCCGGTCACAGTACTGAGACGGCCTTGGTCGCGTTGGTGGATGATCTCTGGAGGGCAAAGGATGGGGGTTGTTCCTCCATCCTTGTCCTATTAGATCTCTCGGCGGCTTTCGATACCATCGACCATGGTATCCTATTGCGCCGTCTGGAGGGGTTGGGGATCGGAGGCACCGTATTGCGGTGGTTCCGCTCCTACCTCTCTGGCCGGACGCAATGTGTGTTGGCAGGGGAGCAGAGGTTCCCTTACTTGTGGGGTCCCTCAGGGGTCGATCCTCTCACCTCTCCTGTTCAACACATATATGAAACCGCTGGGCGAGATCATCCGTGGTTTTGGGGTGGGATACCACCTGTACGCTGATGATACCCAGCTGTACATTTCCACCCCAAACCACCCCAATGAGGCCGTCGAAGGGATGTCCCGTTGTCTGGAAGCCGTGCGGGTCTGGATGGGTGACAACAGGCTCAGGCTCAACCCCTCCAAGACAGAGTGGCTGTGGCTCCCGGCTCCCCGATACAACCAGCACATTCCATCGCTGGCCATCGGGGATGAACAATTAGCCCCGGTGGAATGGGCACGCAATTTGGGCGTCCTCCTTGATGCCCGGCTGACTATAGAAGATCATGTGGCAGCCGTGGCGAGGGGGACGTTCCACCAGGTTCGCCTGGTGCGCCAATTGCGTCCCCTTTTGGACCGGGGGGCCCTGCGCACAGTCACTCATGCGCTGGTGACGTCTCGTCTGGACTACTGTAATGCTCTCTACATGGGGCTCCCCTTGAGGTGCACCCGGAGACTGCAGTTGGTCCAGAATGCAGCCGCGCGGGTAATCATGGGGAGATCGAGGTTCTCCCATATAACACCTCTCCTGCGCGAGCTGCACTGGCTTCCTGTGGCCTACCGGGTGCGCTTCAAGGTGTTAGTCACATCTTTAAAGCGCTCCATGGCATAGGGCCTAGTTATCTGCGGGATCGTGTCCTGCCCCATACATCCCTGCGGCCCATTCGCTCACACAGAGAGGGCCTTCTCCGGGTGCCGTCCTCTAGAGACTGTCAGAGGGCGGTGCCCAGGAGTAGGTCCTTCTCTGTGGCGGGTCCCACCCTTTGGAACGACCTCCCCCCAGACATCAGGACAACAACTGATCTCCACTCCTTCCGCAGTAAACTGAAGACCCACCTGTTTCGGCTAGCCGGCCTGGCATAATCTCGACAACTGTTCCACCCCTTGGTTAATTTTAATTGTCAATGTTAGCTTTTAAACTTTTATTCTTATTGGGGTTTTAACTTCTCTGATTATTGTATTTATTTATTTTTACCTCCTTCTTTGTAGTCTGTAGACCGTTGCTTGTGTACGTCGCCCCGAGTCCCTGTGGGGAGAGTGGGCGACTAATAAGTCTGATAAAATAAATAAATAAATAAATGATGCAGTCCCTGTCAATCAAGGAATATCAACTGACCAGGAGAAGCTTTTTCTGCCATGGCTCCTGCTCTTTGGAACATCATATCCTCCTGACGTGAGAACCGCACCCAGCCTTTTGACTTTCCATAAGTGCCTTAAGACCTGGCACTGCCAACTGGCCTGGCCCCCAACAGTAGCATGCCATTATGGAGGTGGCTATTTGATAAGGAAAGACCCCACCTCTCCCTGTGTACTTTGTATTTCCTTCTTCCCCACTTTAGCCACCCAAAGTCATATCCAAACATTATATGCAGAATATACATTTAATAAATAAATAAATAATGTGTGCAATATATTTATCTGACTTCTCATTCCAGATCAGGGATGGCATTCAATCTTGTTAGCAATCTGTACTGACAGGTTTTCTAGTCAAACAATATGTACGGTACCAGTGACGTGCGGTGAGGTTTATGGCTGGTGAGGCTGGTGACGTCATCAAATTATCATCATGAAGGGAGGACTGTGACAACTTTGATCTTTGCAAGCATGCAAGCAAAATACCCCAGGATCACGGTGGCGGGGACAGCAACTCCTTCCACTGCACTGCGGAGAAGAGCCACAGGAAGGAGGGGAATGGGACCAAGTGTGCAGGAGGCAGCCCTTCATGTTGGCTCAGGAAGGAGGGGAATGGGACCACATGTACAGGAGGCTCCTCAGCGCCAGCCTCAGATCAGCGTGAGCCGCGGTCCCCTTCCCCTGCACACATGGTCCCATTCCCCTCCTTCCTCAGCAACATGAAGGGGACCGCGGCTGCGCTGATCTGAGGCTGGCACTGAGGAGCCCCCTGCACACGTGGTCCCATTCCCCTCCTTCCTGTGGCTCTTCTCCGCAGCGCAGTGGAAGGAGTTGCTGTCCCTGCCACTGTGATCCTGGAGTATTTTGCTTGCACGTGCAAAAAAGAGATGAAAGAGAAAAGGGGAGAATTTTTTTTTCTTTTCATGATGAGAGCGGCAAGGGTCTGCCTCCCCTGCCTCCCTGACTGCACGTCACTGTACGGTACGACGAATACTGCAGTAACAAGCAGTAAAAGCTGGTTACAGGCATCCCTGGATATGGATTACTACATCTGAGAATCTGATGAGAGTACATCTGAGGTGAAAAGGAAAGAAAAAACTTCAACTCACTTTCAGTCTCACTGCCGCAGATAGCATGTATTTTTAGCTTTTTGACCATTATCAGATATGATGTAATTATCACTACACTCTCTTATTTCCATTCCCTTCATTTTAAAATTAAGCATTACCTCATGCAAAGAAAGTAAGCAAAGAAGGTTTCTTGGATATGGAAAAACAGATTATAGAAAAATGTTTATCTAATAAACAAATATATAAAAAATTAAAATGCCTGCAGTTCTAAAATGAAATATTCTAATTGAAATATTAATAATTGTGAGCCAGCAGAATTTGAATGATTTATATTCTATTATTCAGCCTGAATTATAGGTAAACAGAGGTCAAATAGATCCAACATAATGTAGCAACTAAAATTAGCTGTTGCAACAATATTTCCTTTTGTTGCCAAAACAAGAATCTCGACATCTATGCAAAATACAGATAAATGTTGTTGGCAAATAAAATTGCATGATATTTATTTTAATTTATATATTTCATTTATTAAAAGCCACCTGACTTCAAAATAACTCGAGCACCTTACAATTTAAAAACCATAAAAATAATAAAGCAAAAAAATGTTCCCTATTAATGGTCCATGTTAATGTCTCTTCATGTACTAAAATGCATAATAATGAACCCCTGAGCAATATTTCTCCGAGATGATTCATGAACCACAACTAACACATTTGGATTCTTTCACAAATAAACTTGCTAATTATAGAGTTAACTTTCTCTTTTGTCTGGCCGGGAATGCTAAGAAAATAAAGAAGGATAGCATGATCCCATTTTATCACAAACTTAAACTTTGCCCTTCAGTCTGTTTTCAAAATTTCTGCAGTTGCAAATAGGAATTAGAGTGAGGTATGCAGAATGAACCCAGTAAATTATTCCCTTTTCTACACTATAAGGATATAAAGCTAATTCACACAGACATCTAGCTACAGAAAACATGTTAAACACTTTTTTGTTTCTTTATTTAATAGCATTTTTATTCTTTACATCAGGACCCCTGCCAAACAAATTCTGAGTAGTTTATCTACTGTTAGTGACATAAGTTTAGGGTTTGAAAGTCATGATAAAGAAGAAACAAATAGGGTAGGAGGGGAACCTACAAGTTTAGGCACAATCTTAAAATTAAATACAGCTGGACAATACCCCAGTCAAAGACCTGCC
Source organism: Natrix helvetica (assembly GCF_964273705.1). Taxonomy (NCBI): domain Eukaryota; kingdom Metazoa; phylum Chordata; class Lepidosauria; order Squamata; family Natricidae; genus Natrix; species Natrix helvetica. The sequence continues at coordinate 49,443,077 of NC_138558.1, read as the reverse complement.
AAACAAGCCAACAGTAAACAGCCCAACTAAAAAAAAAAGAAAAACACCACCAAGATCATGCCTGCCCACACTGACCAAGCCACTAGAACAGGGGTGTCCAAACTTGGGAACTTTAAGACTTGTGGACTTCAACTCCCAGAATTCCCCAGCCAGCACTGGCTGGGGAATTCTGGGAGTTGAAGTCCACAAGTCTTAAAGTTCCCAAGTTTGGACACCCCTGCACTAGAATATACATTGAGACCAAACCCGAATCCCTACTAGCCCTGATGACATTATCTAGTTTGGGCAATGGTAATAGACATCTGCAAGAAAACAATCAAGCTCGGGAATATGAAGGATCGCGTAAATACAACTGAGGAAGACAGGTAGTGTTTCTGAAAGCCAAATCACCAAGCTCCATTTTCCTTTTCTTCTCCTTTATGTGAAAATTCAGAATATTGCAGTAGATACTCAAGAAATTCTCAACAGTTCTATAACTGTTTCACAAACTTGAAGTTGTGAATACTTTAACTCCCAGAATTCTCCAGACAGCTTTGCTGTCTGTTGAAGTTCACATATCATAAAATATATTTTATTTCTTTTAGATTTTTGTCCCATTTTTCTTGTTGGAGTATATTTATATAGCATTCCCAACTCAAATTTTTGGCCCAAAGATAGAGGAGGGAGTTGAATGGATTAGGGGTCTTTCAATCTCTTAATAATTAATGGTCATGTCAGTTGTCCTTTATTTGTTTCCTATTTGTATGAATGATTATTATCAACATTTTTATATTGATATAATTCCATAATATATCAGGTGACATACTGCTTTTATAAATCTTTTGTATAAAGGATTTTATTTTGCACAAGCAACAGTCCTGTTATTGTACACTGTCTATTGAATACTAAATGCATGCAATGGATCGTATATATCAGTGATGGCGAACCTTTTTTGGCTCGCGTGCCCAAAGCGAGGGGAGCGCAGGGGGGGTCGTGTGCAGACATGCGCTCCCCCCCGCTTTTGGCACTCTTTTTTGCCCTCTAGAAAGCCTTTGGAGCCTGGGGAGGACAAAAAGAACCTCCCTCCCGAGGTCCTCCGGAGGCTTCAAGAGCTTCCCTGAAGCCTCCGGAGTGCGAAAGACCAGCCTTATGTGCAAACTGGAAGTTCAGGAATGGACTTCCAGTTTGGCCATAGAGCTGTTTTCACCATCCAGAGCCTTCAGGGAAGCCCCCTGAAGGCTTTGAGGGCAAAAAATGGCACTACGAGCAAACCGGAAGTCCGTTCCAGAATTTCCTGTAGGGCTGGTTTTTTGTGCTTCCGAGGCTTCAGGGAAGACTCTGGAGAGCAAAAAAGGGCCTCAAAAGAAGTCAGCTGGCCAGCGTGCACATGTGTGCTGGAGCTCACAGGGCAACGCCTCCTCCTGTGCCCTAACAAATGGCTCTGCATGCCACCTTCACCATCACGGATGTATATCATTCAGAAATAAAGAATTACACAAAGAAAGGGCTTGATTCTTTCACTCATAAACTCTTCTGGCTATTGCAGCTATATGTATATAACTTTTGAGTTCCTAGAAGTACTGTAAGATAGAATACATGTATAAAAATAATTAAATACTATAAGCTACTAGATTGAGAATGGATTTGCATAACAAGAATCGGTCAACAACCCCATTAAAGCATCCCTGACAACCATCACTTGTCATAAACACTGAACTATTCTTTTGATTCATGTGCTACATCCAGCAGTAATATGAAGTTAATGGCAAAATTAGTAAGACATATTGAAGCCACCTCCAAAACCTATTAATGGGCTTGGCCTCCAAGCTCAAAATAGTTATTTGTGGCATGTGAATTTCACAGCAGATGTCTATGGAAATTCTCAGTCATCCAGATCATAGTTGTCCCAAAGGTGCTTTTTTAAAAGGCAACTAGACTTAATTGTTTTCCCTGTGAAGACGTTTTGCTTCTCATCCGAGAAATTTCTTCAGCTCTGACTGGATGGTGGGGAATGGAAGGATTTATATTCCTTGCAGACAGCTGGTCATTTGTATTTTTTTAGAGAGTCATTGAGGCCACCTGGATGTTTATTTGTGTCATCAGGGTCACCTGAGCAGTGCAAATTGGTGTGGAGTCTTCTTGGAACCATTGAAAGGACCGTGTTGTAGTTTGGAGATAGATAATGTCATATCCCCCCCCCTCTGTTGAGAGAGGGCTGTTCAATTTTGACATAGATGGCCTCTTTCACCAAACCTATCAACTCTGTGGACAGATACATCAAATTCACATGGGAAGATGTTAAGGAAAATAGTCTACCTTAGTAGTTAGTACACATTAAGGAAGACAGAAGCCTTAAAATTGAAGTTTACAGAAAACCCACACACAGAGATTAATATTTACATTTTGATTCTCACCACCCACT